>NC_135392.1:21077481-21377481 GCF_051989625.1 Stigmatopora argus | reverse complement strand
ATGAGGGGAGATGTATATTGACCATTTTCTATAAAATAATCTTCCAGGGAGGTTCTGGGTGGATGTTAAGCAAGAATAAGTGCCCAAATTGGGGTAAATTGTGTCAAAAATAGTGGTTGTCTTGGAACTTGTCTTGGGTGGTTCTGGTTGGTCCATTTACCCTGAAATTGTGTCTCATATGAGGGGAGATGTATATTGACCATAATGTATAAAATAATCTTCCAGGGTGGTTGTGAAGTAAAGTTATGCCACAATCAATGTGCCTAATATGGGCACTTTTATGACAACGAGTGCTTGTGTTGGAACTGGTCCTGAGTGGTTCTGGTTGGTCCATTTACCCTGAAATTGTGTCTCATATGAGGGGAGATGTATATTGACCATTTTCTATAAAATAATCTTCCAGGGAGGTTCTGGGTGGATGTTAGGCAAGAATAAGTGCCCAAATTGGGGTAAATTGCGTCAAAAATAGTGGTTGTCTTGGAACTGGTCTTGGGTGGTTCTGGTTGGTCCATTTACCCTGAAATTTTGTCTCATATGAGGGTAGACAGATATTGACCATTTTGTATAAAATAATCTTCCAGGGTGGTCGTGAAGTAAAGTTATGCCACAATCAATGTACCTAATATGGGCACTTTTATGACAACGAGTTGCTTGTATTGGAACTGGTCCTGAGCGGTTCTGGTTGGTCCATTTACCCGGGAATTGTGTCTCATTTGTGGGTAGATGTATAATTCACAATTTTGTGTAAAATTGGTCTTCCAGGGAGGTTCTGGGGGGATGTTAGGCCAGAAATAGTGCCCAAATTGGGGTAAATTGCGTCAAAAATAGTGGTTGCATTTTAACTGGTCCTGGGTGGTTCTGGTTGGTCCATTTACCCTGAAATTTTGTATCATATGAGGGTAGACGTATATTGACCATTTTGTATAAAATAATCTTGCAAGGATGTTGTGAAGTAAAGTTATGCCACAATCAATGTACCTAATATGGGCACTTTTATGACAACGAGTGCTTGTATTGGAACTGGTCCTGGGTGGTTCTGGTTGGTCCATTTACCCAGGAATTGTGTCTTTTTTGTGGGTAGATGTATTATTGACAATTTTGTGTAAAATTAGTCTTCCAGGGAGGTTCTGGAGGGATGTTAGGCCAGAAATAGTGCCCAAATTGGGGTAAATTTCGTTAAAAATAGTGGTTGCATTGGAACTGGTCTTGGGTGGTTCTGGTTGGTCCATTTACCCTGAAATTTTGTCTCATATGAGGGTAGATGTATATTGACCATTTTGTATAAAATAATCTTCCAGGGATGCTGTGAAGTAAAGTTATGCCACAATCAATGTGCCTAATATGGGCACTTTTATGACAACGAGTGCTTGTGTTGGAACTGGTCCTGAGTGGTTCTGGTTGGTCCATTTACCCTGAAATTGTGTCTCATATGAGGGGAGATGTATATTGACCATTTTCTATAAAATAGTCTTCCAGGGAGGTTCTGGGTGGATGTTAGGCAAGAATAAGTGCCCAAATTGGGGTAAATTGCGTCAAAAATAGTGGTTGTCTTGGAACTGGTCTTGGGTGGTTCTGGTTGGTCCATTTACCCTGAAATTTTGTCTCATATGAGGGTAGACGTTTATTGACCATTTTGTATAAAATAATCTTCCAGGGTGGTCGTGAAGTAAAGTTATGCCACAATCAATGTACCTAATATGGGCACTTTTATGACAACGAGTGCTTGTATTGGAACTGATCCTGAGCGGTTCTGGTTGGTCCATTTACCCGGGAATTGTGTCTCATTTGTGGGTAGATGTATAATTCACAATTTTGTGTAAAATTGGTCTTCCAGGGAGGTTCTGGGGGGATGTTAGGCCAGAAATAGTGCCCAAATTGGGGTAAATTGCGTAAAAATAGTGGTTGCATTGTAACTGGTCCTGGGTGGTTCTGGTTGGTCCATTTACCCTGAAATTGTGTCTCATATGAGCGGAGATGTATATTGACCATAATGTATAAAATAATCTTCCAGGGTGGTTGTGAAGTAAAGTTATGCCACAATCAATGTGCCTAATATGGGCACTTTTATGACAACGAGTGCTTGTGTTGGAACTGGTCCTGAGTGGTTCTGGTTGGTCCATTTACCCTGAAATTGTGTCTCATATGAGGGGAGATGTATATTGACCATTTTCTATAAAATAATCTTCCAGGGATGCTGTGAAGTAAAGTTATGCCACAATCAATGTGCCTAATATGGGCACTTTTATGACAACGAGTGCTTGTGTTGGAACTGGTCCTGAGTGGTTCTGGTTGGTCCATTTACCCTGAAATTGTGTCTCATATGAGGGGAGATGTATATTGACCATTTTCTATAAAATAGTCTTCCAGGGAGGTTCTGGGTGGATTTTAGGCAAGAATAAGTGCCCAAATTGGGGTAAATTGCGTCAAAAATAGTGGTTGTCTTGGAACTGGTCTTGGGTGGTTCTGGTTGGTCCATTTACCCTGAAATTTTGTTTCATATGAGGGTAGACGTTTATTGACCATTTTGTATAAAATAATCTTCCAGGGTGGTCGTGAAGTAAAGTTATGCCACAATCAATGTACCTAATATGGGCACTTTTATGACAACGAGTGCTTGTATTGGAACTGGTCCTGAGCGGTTCTGGTTGGTCCATTTACCCAGGAATTGTGTCTCATTTGTGGGTAGATGTATAATTCACAATTTTGTGTAAAATTGGTCTTCCAGGCAGGTTCTGGGGGGATGTTAGGCCAGAAATAGTGCCCAAATTGGGGTAAATTGCGTCAAAAATAGTGGTTGCATTGTAACTGGTCCTGGGTGGTTCTGGTTGGTCCATTTACCCTGAAATTGTGTCTCATATGAGGGGAGATGTATATTGACCATTCTGTATAAAATGATCTTCCAGGGTGGTTGTCAAGTAAAGTTATGCCACAATCAATGTGCCTAATATGGGCACTTTTATGACAACGAGTGCTTGTGTTGGAACTGGTCCTGAGTAAGTTCTGGTTGGTCCATTTACCCTGAAATTGTGTCTCATATGAGGGGAGATGTATATTGACCATTTTCTATAAAATAATCTTCCAGGGAGGTTCTGGGTGGATGTTAGGCAAGAATAAGTGCCCAAATTGGGGTAAATTGTGTCAAAAATAGTGGTTGTCTTGGAACTTGTCTTGGGTGGTTCTGGTTGGTCCATTTACCCTGAAATTGTGTCTCATATGAGGGGAGATGTATATTGACCATAATGTATAAAATAATCTTCCAGGGTGGTTGTGAAGTAAAGTTATGCCACAATCAATGTGCCTAATATGGGCACTTTTATGACAACGAGTGCTTGTGTTGGAACTGGTCCTGAGTGGTTCTGGTTGGTCCATTTACCCTGAAATTGTGTCTCATATGAGGGGAGATGTATATTGACCATTTTCTATAAAATAATCTTCCAGGGAGGTTCTGGGTGGATGTTAGGCAAGAATAAGTGCCCAAATTGGGGTAAATTGCGTCAAAAATAGTGGTTGTCTTGGAACTGGTCTTGGGTGGTTCTGGTTGGTCCATTTACCCTGAAATTTTGTCTCATATGAGGGTAGACAGATATTGACCATTTTGTATAAAATAATCTTCCAGGGTGGTCGTGAAGTAAAGTTATGCCACAATCAATGTACCTAATATGGGCACTTTTATGACAACGAGTTGCTTGTATTGGAACTGGTCCTGAGCGGTTCTGGTTGGTCCATTTACCCGGGAATTGTGTCTCATTTGTGGGTAGATGTATAATTCACAATTTTGTGTAAAATTGGTCTTCCAGGGAGGTTCTGGGGGGATGTTAGGCCAGAAATAGTGCCCAAATTGGGGTAAATTGCGTCAAAAATAGTGGTTGCATTTTAACTGGTCCTGGGTGGTTCTGGTTGGTCCATTTACCCTGAAATTTTGTATCATATGAGGGTAGACGTATATTGACCATTTTGTATAAAATAATCTTGCAAGGATGTTGTGAAGTAAAGTTATGCCACAATCAATGTACCTAATATGGGCACTTTTATGACAACGAGTGCTTGTATTGGAACTGGTCCTGGGTGGTTCTGGTTGGTCCATTTACCCAGGAATTGTGTCTTTTTTGTGGGTAGATGTATTATTGACAATTTTGTGTAAAATTAGTCTTCCAGGGAGGTTCTGGAGGGATGTTAGGCCAGAAATAGTGCCCAAATTGGGGTAAATTTCGTTAAAAATAGTGGTTGCATTGGAACTGGTCTTGGGTGGTTCTGGTTGGTCCATTTACCCTGAAATTTTGTCTCATATGAGGGTAGATGTATATTGACCATTTTGTATAAAATAATCTTCCAGGGATGCTGTGAAGTAAAGTTATGCCACAATCAATGTGCCTAATATGGGCACTTTTATGACAACGAGTGCTTGTGTTGGAACTGGTCCTGAGTGGTTCTGGTTGGTCCATTTACCCTGAAATTGTGTCTCATATGAGGGGAGATGTATATTGACCATTTTCTATAAAATAGTCTTCCAGGGAGGTTCTGGGTGGATGTTAGGCAAGAATAAGTGCCCAAATTGGGGTAAATTGCGTCAAAAATAGTGGTTGTCTTGGAACTGGTCTTGGGTGGTTCTGGTTGGTCCATTTACCCTGAAATTTTGTCTCATATGAGGGTAGACGTTTATTGACCATTTTGTATAAAATAATCTTCCAGGGTGGTCGTGAAGTAAAGTTATGCCACAATCAATGTACCTAATATGGGCACTTTTATGACAACGAGTGCTTGTATTGGAACTGGTCCTGAGCGGTTCTGGTTGGTCCATTTACCCGGGAATTGTGTCTCATTTGTGGGTAGATGTATAATTCACAATTTTGTGTAAAATTGGTCTTCCAGGGAGGATCTGGGGGGATGTTAGGCCAGAAATAGTGCCCAAATTGGGGTAAATTGCGTCAAAAATAGTGGTTGCATTGTAACTGGTCCTGGGTGGTTCTGGTTGGTCCATTTACCCTGAAATTGTGTCTCATATGAGGGGAGATGTATATTGACCATAATGTATAAAATAATCTTCCAGGGTGGTTGTGAAGTAAAGTTATGCCACAATCAATGTGCCTAATATGGGCACTTTTATGACAACGAGTGCTTGTGTTGGAACTGGTCCTGAGTGGTTCTGGTTGGTCCATTTACCCTGAAATTGTGTCTCATATGAGGGGAGATGTATATTGACCATTTTCTATAAAATAATCTTCCAGGGAGGTTCTGGGTGGATGTTAGGCAAGAATAAGTGCCCAAATTGGGGTAAATTGCGTCAAAAATAGTGGTTGTCTTGGAACTGGTCTTGGGTGGTTCTGGTTGGTCCATTTACCCTGAAATTTTGTCTCATATGAGGGTAGACGTATATTGACCATTTTTTATAAAATAATCTTCCAAGGATGTTGTGAAGTAAAGTTATGCCACAATCAATGTACCTAATATGGGCACTTTTATGACAACGAGTGCTTGTATTGGAACTGGTCCTGGGTGGTTCTGGTTGGTCCATTTACCCAGGAATTGTGTCTTATTTGTGGGTAGATGTATTATTGACAAATTTGTGTAAAATTAGTCTTCCAGGGAGGTTCTGGAGGGATGTTAGGCCAGAAATAGTGCCCAAATTGGGATAAATTTCGTTAAAAATAGTGGTTGCATTGGAACTGGTCTTGGGTGGTTCTGGTTGGTCCATTTACCCTGAAATTTTGTCTCATATGAGGGTAGATGTATATTGACCATTTTGTATAAAATAATCTTCCAGGGATGCTGTGAAGTAAAGTTATGCCACAATCAATGTGCCTAATATGGGCACTTTTATGACAACGAGTGCTTGTGTTGGAACTGGTCCTGAGTGGTTCTGGTTGGTCCATTTACCCTAAAATTGTGTCTCATATGAGGGGAGATGTATATTGACCATTTTCTATAAAATAGTCTTCCAGGGAGGTTCTGGGTGGATGTTAGGCAAGAATAAGTGCCCAAATTGGGGTAAATTGCGTCAAAAATAGTGGTTGTCTTGGAACTGGTCTTGGGTGGTTCTGGTTGGTCCATTTACCCTGAAATTTTGTCTCATATGAGGGTAGACGTTTATTGACCATTTTGTATAAAATAATCTTCCAGGGTGGTCGTGAAGTAAAGTTATGCCACAATCAATGTACCGAATATGGGCACTTTTATGACAACGAGTGCTTGTATTGGAACTGATCCTGAGCGGTTCTGGTTGGTCCATTTACCCGGGAATTGTGTCTCATTTGTGGGTAGATGTATAATTCACAATTTTGTGTAAAATTGGTCTTCCAGGGAGGTTCTGGGGGGATGTTAGGCCAGAAATAGTGCCCAAATTGGGGTAAATTGCGTAAAAATAGTGGTTGCATTGTAACTGGTCCTGGGTGGTTCTGGTTGGTCCATTTACCCTGAAATTGTGTCTCATATGAGCGGAGATGTATATTGACCATAATGTATAAAATAATCTTCCAGGGTGGTTGTGAAGTAAAGTTATGCCACAATCAATGTGCCTAATATGGGCACTTTTATGACAACGAGTGCTTGTGTTGGAACTGGTCCTGAGTGGTTCTGGTTGGTCCATTTACCCTGAAATTGTGTCTCATATGAGGGGAGATGTATATTGACCATTTTCTATAAAATAATCTTCCAGGGATGCTGTGAAGTAAAGTTATGCCACAATCAATGTGCCTAATATGGGCACTTTTATGACAACGAGTGCTTGTGTTGGAACTGGTCCTGAGTGGTTCTGGTTGGTCCATTTACCCTGAAATTGTGTCTCATATGAGGGGAGATGTATATTGACCATTTTCTATAAAATAGTCTTCCAGGGAGGTTCTGGGTGGATTTTAGGCAAGAATAAGTGCCCAAATTGGGGTAAATTGCGTCAAAAATAGTGGTTGTCTTGGAACTGGTCTTGGGTGGTTCTGGTTGGTCCATTTACCCTGAAATTTTGTTTCATATGAGGGTAGACGTTTATTGACCATTTTGTATAAAATAATCTTCCAGGGTGGTCGTGAAGTAAAGTTATGCCACAATCAATGTACCTAATATGGGCACTTTTATGACAACGAGTGCTTGTATTGGAACTGGTCCTGAGCGGTTCTGGTTGGTCCATTTACCCAGGAATTGTGTCTCATTTGTGGGTAGATGTATAATTCACAATTTTGTGGAAAATTGGTCTTCCAGGCAGGTTCTGGGGGGATGTTAGGCCAGAAATAGTGCCCAAATTGGGGTAAATTGCGTCAAAAATAGTGGTTGCATTGTAACTGGTCCTGGGTGGTTCTGGTTGGTCCATTTACCCTGAAATTGTGTCTCATATGAGGGGAGATGTATATTGACCATTCTGTATAAAATGATCTTCCAGGGTGGTTGTCAAGTAAAGTTATGCCACAATCAATGTGCCTAATATGGGCACTTTTATGACAACGAGTGCTTGTGTTGGAACTGGTCCTGAGTAAGTTCTGGTTGGTCCATTTACCCTGAAATTGTGTCTCATATGAGGGGAGATGTATATTGACCATTTTCTATAAAATAATCTTCCAGGGAGGTTCTGGGTGGATGTTAGGCAAGAATAAGTGCCCAAATTGGGGTAAATTGTGTCAAAAATAGTGGTTGTCTTGGAACTTGTCTTGGGTGGTTCTGGTTGGTCCATTTACCCTGAAATTGTGTCTCATATGAGGGGAGATGTATATTGACCATAATGTATAAAATAATCTTCCAGGGTGGTTGTGAAGTAAAGTTATGCCACAATCAATGTGCCTAATATGGGCACTTTTATGACAACGAGTGCTTGTGTTGGAACTGGTCCTGAGTGGTTCTGGTTGGTCCATTTACCCTGAAATTGTGTCTCATATGAGGGGAGATGTATATTGACCATTTTCTATAAAATAATCTTCCAGGGAGGTTCTGGGTGGATGTTAGGCAAGAATAAGTGCCCAAATTGGGGTAAATTGCGTCAAAAATAGTGGTTGTCTTGGAACTGGTCTTGGGTGGTTCTGGTTGGTCCATTTACCCTGAAATTTTGTCTCATATGAGGGTAGACAGATATTGACCATTTTGTATAAAATAATCTTCCAGGGTGGTCGTGAAGTAAAGTTATGCCACAATCAATGTACCTAATATGGGCACTTTTATGACAACGAGTTGCTTGTATTGGAACTGGTCCTGAGCGGTTCTGGTTGGTCCATTTACCCGGGAATTGTGTCTCATTTGTGGGTAGATGTATAATTCACAATTTTGTGTAAAATTGGTCTTCCAGGGAGGTTCTGGGGGGATGTTAGGCCAGAAATAGTGCCCAAATTGGGGTAAATTGCGTCAAAAATAGTGGTTGCATTTTAACTGGTCCTGGGTGGTTCTGGTTGGTCCATTTACCCTGAAATTTTGTATCATATGAGGGTAGACGTATATTGACCATTTTGTATAAAATAATCTTGCAAGGATGTTGTGAAGTAAAGTTATGCCACAATCAATGTACCTAATATGGGCACTTTTATGACAACGAGTGCTTGTATTGGAACTGGTCCTGGGTGGTTCTGGTTGGTCCATTTACCCAGGAATTGTGTCTTTTTTGTGGGTAGATGTATTATTGACAATTTTGTGTAAAATTAGTCTTCCAGGGAGGTTCTGGAGGGATGTTAGGCCAGAAATAGTGCCCAAATTGGGGTAAATTTCGTTAAAAATAGTGGTTGCATTGGAACTGGTCTTGGGTGGTTCTGGTTGGTCCATTTACCCTGAAATTTTGTCTCATATGAGGGTAGATGTATATTGACCATTTTGTATAAAATAATCTTCCAGGGATGCTGTGAAGTAAAGTTATGCCACAATCAATGTGCCTAATATGGGCACTTTTATGACAACGAGTGCTTGTGTTGGAACTGGTCCTGAGTGGTTCTGGTTGGTCCATTTACCCTGAAATTGTGTCTCATATGAGGGGAGATGTATATTGACCATTTTCTATAAAATAGTCTTCCAGGGAGGTTCTGGGTGGATGTTAGGCAAGAATAAGTGCCCAAATTGGGGTAAATTGCGTCAAAAATAGTGGTTGTCTTGGAACTGGTCTTGGGTGGTTCTGGTTGGTCCATTTACCCTGAAATTTTGTCTCATATGAGGGTAGACGTTTATTGACCATTTTGTATAAAATAATCTTCCAGGGTGGTCGTGAAGTAAAGTTATGCCACAATCAATGTACCTAATATGGGCACTTTTATGACAACGAGTGCTTGTATTGGAACTGGTCCTGAGCGGTTCTGGTTGGTCCATTTACCCGGGAATTGTGTCTCATTTGTGGGTAGATGTATAATTCACAATTTTGTGTAAAATTGGTCTTCCAGGGAGGATCTGGGGGGATGTTAGGCCAGAAATAGTGCCCAAATTGGGGTAAATTGCGTCAAAAATAGTGGTTGCATTGTAACTGGTCCTGGGTGGTTCTGGTTGGTCCATTTACCCTGAAATTGTGTCTCATATGAGGGGAGATGTATATTGACCATAATGTATAAAATAATCTTCCAGGGTGGTTGTGAAGTAAAGTTATGCCACAATCAATGTGCCTAATATGGGCACTTTTATGACAACGAGTGCTTGTGTTGGAACTGGTCCTGAGTGGTTCTGGTTGGTCCATTTACCCTGAAATTGTGTCTCATATGTGGGGAGATGTATATTGACCATTTTCTATAAAATAATCTTCCAGGGAGGTTCTGGGTGGATGTTAGGCAAGAATAAGTGCCCAAATTGGGGTAAATTGCGTCAAAAATAGTGGTTGTCTTGGAACTGGTCTTGGGTGGTTCTGGTTGGTCCATTTACCCTGAAATTTTGTCTCATATGAGGGTAGACGTATATTGACCATTTTTTATAAAATAATCTTCCAAGGATGTTGTGAAGTAAAGTTATGCCACAATCAATGTACCTAATATGGGCACTTTTATGACAACGAGTGCTTGTATTGGAACTGGTCCTGGGTGGTTCTGGTTGGTCCATTTACCCAGGAATTGTGTCTTATTTGTGGGTAGATGTATTATTGACAAATTTGTGTAAAATTAGTCTTCCAGGGAGGTTCTGGAGGGATGTTAGGCCAGAAATAGTGCCCAAATTGGGATAAATTTCGTTAAAAATAGTGGTTGCATTGGAACTGGTCTTGGGTGGTTCTGGTTGGTCCATTTACCCTGAAATTTTGTCTCATATGAGGGTAGATGTATATTGACCATTTTGTATAAAATAATCTTCCAGGGATGCTGTGAAGTAAAGTTATGCCACAATCAATGTGCCTAATATGGGCACTTTTATGACAACGAGTGCTTGTGTTGGAACTGGTCCTGAGTGGTTCTGGTTGGTCCATTTACCCTGAAATTGTGTGTCATATGAAGGGAGATGTATATTGACCATTTTCTATAAAATAGTCTTCCAGGGAGGTTCTGGGTGGATGTTAGGCAAGAATAAGTGCCCAAATTGGGGTAAATTGCGTCAAAAATAGTGGTTGTCTTGGAACTGGTCTTGGGTGGTTCTGGTTGGTCCATTTACCCTGAAATTTTGTTTCATATGAGGGTAGACGTTTATTGACCATTTTGTATAAAATGATCTTCCAGGGTGGTCGTGAAGTAAAGTTATGCCACAATCAATGTTCCTAATATGGGCACTTTTATGACAACGAGTGCTTGTATTGGAACTGGTCCTGAGCGGTTCTGGTTGGTCCATTTACCCGGGAATTGTGTCTCATTTGTGGGTAGATGTATAATTCACAATTTTGTGTAAAATTGGTCTTCCAGGGAGGTTCTGGGGGGATGTTAGGCCAGAAATAGCGCCCAAATTGGGGTAAATTGCGTCAAAAATAGTGGTTGCATTGTAACTGGTCCTGGGTGGTTCTGGTTGGTCCATTTACCCTGAAATTGTGTCTCATATGAGGGGAGATGTATATTGACCATAATCTATAAAATAATCTTCCAGGGTGGTTGTGAAGTAAAGTTATGCCACAATAAATGTGCCTAATATGGGCACTTTTATGACAACGAGTGCTTGTGTTGGAACTGGTCCTGAGTGGTTCTGGTTGGTCCATTTACCCTGAAATTGTGTCTCATATGAGGGGAGATGTATATTGACCATTTTCTATAAAATAATCTTCCAGGGAGGTTCTGGGTGGATGTTAGGCAAGAATAAGTGCCCAAATTGGGGTAAATTGCGTCAAAAATAGTGGTTGTCTTGGAACTGGTCTTGGGTGGTTCTGGTTAATCCATTTACCCTGAAATTTTGTCTCATATGAGGGTAGACGTATATTGACCATTTTTTATAAAATAATCTTCCAAGGATGTTGTGAAGTAAAGTTATGCCACAATCAATGTACCTAATATGGGCACTTTTATGACAACGAGTGCTTGTATTGGAACTGGTCCTGGGTGGTTCTGGTTGGTCCATTTACCCAGGAATTGTGTCTTATTTGTGGGTAGATGTATTATTGACAAATTTCTGTAAAATTAGTCTTCCAGGGAGGTTCTGGAGGGATGTTAGGCCAGAAATAGTGCCCAAATTGGGGTAAATTTCGTTAAAAATAGTGGTTGCATTGGAACTGGTCTTGGGTGGTTCTGGTTGGTCCATTTACCCTGAAATTTTGTCTCATATGAGGGTAGATGTATATTGACCATTTTGTATATAATAATCTTCCAGGGATGCTGTGAAGTAAAGTTATGCCACAATCAATGTGCCTAATATGGGCACTTTTATGACAACGAGTGCTTGTGTTGGAACTGGTCCTGAGTGGTTCTGGTTGGTCCATTTACCCTGAAATTGTGTCTCATATGAAGGGAGATGTATATTGACCATTTTCTATAAAATAGTCTTCCAGGGAGGTTCTGGGTGGATGTTAGGCAAGAATAAGTGCCCAAATTGGGGTAAATTGCGTCAAAAATAGTGGTTGTCTTGGAACTGGTCTTGGGTGGTTCTGGTTGGTCCATTTACCCTGAAATTTTGTTTCATATGAGGGTAGACGTTTATTGACCATTTTGTATAAAATGATCTTCCAGGGTGGTCGTGAAGTAAAGTTATGCCACAATCAATGTACCTAATATGGACACTTTTATGACAACGAGTGCTTGTATTGGAACTGGTCCTGAGCGGTTCTGGTTGGTCCATTTACCCTGGAATTGTGTCTCATTTGTGGGTAGATGTATAATTCACAATTTTGTGTAAAATTGGTCTTCCAGGGAGGTTCTGGGGGGATGTTAGGCCAGAAATAGTGCCCAAATTGGGGTAAATTGCGTCAAAAATAGTGGTTGCATTGTAACTGGTCCTGGGTGGTTCTGGTTGGTCCATTTACCCTGAAATTGTGTCTCATATGAGGGGAGATGTATATTGACCATTCTGTATAAAATAATCTTCCAGGGTGGTTGTCAAGTAAAGTTATGCCACAATCAATGTGCCTAATATGGGCACTTTTATGACAACGAGTGCTTGTGTTGGCACTGGTCCTGAGTGGTTCTGGTTTGTCCATTTACCCTGAAATTGTGTCTCATATGAGGGGAGATGTATATTGACCATTTTCTATAAAATAATCTTCCAGGGAGGTTCTGGGTGGATGTTAGGCAAGAATAAGTGCCCAAATTGGTGTAAATTGCGTCAAAAATAGTGGTGGTCTTGGAACTTGTCTTGGGTGGTTCTGGTTGGTCCATTTACCCTGAAATTTTGTCTCATTTGAGGGGAGATGTATATTGACCATTCTGTATAAAATGATCTTCCAGGGTGGTTGTGAAGTAAAGTTATGCCACAATCAATGTGCCTAATATGGGCACTTTTATGACAACGAGTGCTTGTGTTGGAACTGGTCCTGAGTGGTTCTGGTTGGTCCATTTACCCTGAAATTGTGTCTCATATGAGGGGAGATGTATATTGACCATTTTCTATAAAATAGTCTTCCAGGGAGGTTCTGGGTGGATGTTAGGCAAGAATAAGTGCCCAAATTGGGGTAAATTGCGTCAAAAATAGTGGTTGTCTTGGAACTGGTCTTGGGTGGTTCTGGTTGGTCCATTTACCCTGAAATTTTGTCTCATATGAGGGTAGACGTTTATTGACCATTTTGTATAAAATAATCTTCCAGGGTGGTCGTGAAGTAAAGTTATGCCACAATCAATGTACCTAATATGGGCACTTTTATGACAACGAGTGCTTGTATTGGAACTGGTCCTGAGCGGTTCTGGTTGGTCCATTTACCCGGGAATTGTGTCTCATTTGTGGGTAGATGTATAATTCACAATTTTGTGTAAAATTGGTCTTCCAGGGAGGATCTGGGGGGATGTTAGGCCAGAAATAGTGCCCAAATTGGGGTAAATTGCGTCAAAAATAGTGGTTGCATTGTAACTGGTCCTGGGTGGTTCTGGTTGGTCCATTTACCCTGAAATTGTGTCTCATATGAGGGGAGATGTATATTGACCATAATGTATAAAATAATCTTCCAGGGTGGTTGTGAAGTAAAGTTATGCCACAATCAATGTGCCTAATATGGGCACTTTTATGACAACGAGTGCTTGTGTTGGAACTGGTCCTGAGTGGTTCTGGTTGGTCCATTTACCCTGAAATTGTGTCTCATATGAGGGGAGATGTATATTGACCATTTTCTATAAAATAATCTTCCAGGGAGGTTCTGGGTGGATGTTAGGCAAGAATAAGTGCCCAAATTGGGGTAAATTGCGTCAAAAATAGTGGTTGTCTTGGAACTGGTCTTGGGTGGTTCTGGTTGGTCCATTTACCCTGAAATTTTGTCTCATATGAGGGTAGACGTATATTGACCATTTTTTATAAAATAATCTTCCAAGGATGTTGTGAAGTAAAGTTATGCCACAATCAATGTACCTAATATGGGCACTTTTATGACAACGAGTGCTTGTATTGGAACTGGTCCTGGGTGGTTCTGGTTGTTCCATTTACCCAGGAATTGTGTCTTATTTGTGGGTAGATGTATTATTGACAAATTTGTGTAAAATTAGTCTTCCAGGGAGGTTCTGGAGGGATGTTAGGCCAGAAATAGTGCCCAAATTGGGGTAAATTTCGTTAAAAATAGTGGTTGCATTGGAACTGGTCTTGGGTGGTTCTGGTTGGTCCATTTACCCTGAAATTTTGTCTCATATGAGGGTAGATGTATATTGACCATTTTGTATAAAATAATCTTCCAGGGATGCTGTGAAGTAAAGTTATGCCACAATCAATGTGCCTAATATGGGCACTTTTATGACAACGAGTGCTTGTGTTGGAACTGGTCCTGAGTGGTTCTGGTTGGTCCATTTACCCTGAAATTGTGTGTCATATGAAGGGAGATGTATATTGACCATTTTCTATAAAATAGTCTTCCAGGGAGGTTCTGGGTGGATGTTAGGCAAGAATAAGTGCCCAAATTGGGGTAAATTGCGTCAAAAATAGTGGTTGTCTTGGAACTGGTCTTGGGTGGTTCTGGTTGGTCCATTTACCCTGAAATTTTGTTTCATATGAGGGTAGACGTTTATTGACCATTTTGTATAAAATGATCTTCCAGGGTGGTCGTGAAGTAAAGTTATGCCACAATCAATGTTCCTAATATGGGCACTTTTATGACAACGAGTGCTTGTATTGGAACTGGTCCTGAGCGGTTCTGGTTGGTCCATTTACCCGGGAATTGTGTCTCATTTGTGGGTAGATGTATAATTCACAATTTTGTGTAAAATTGGTCTTCCAGGGAGGTTCTGGGGGGATGTTAGGCCAGAAATAGCGCCCAAATTGGGGTAAATTGCGTCAAAAATAGTGGTTGCATTGTAACTGGTCCTGGGTGGTTCTGGTTGGTCCATTTACCCTGAAATTGTGTCTCATATGAGGGGAGATGTATATTGACCATAATGTATAAAATAATCTTCCAGGGTGGTTGTGAAGTAAAGTTATGCCACAATCAATGTGCCTAATATGGGCACTTTTATGACAACGAGTGCTTGTGTTGGAACTGGTCCTGAGTGGTTCTGGTTGGTCTATTTACCCTGAAATTTTGTCTCATATGAGGGGAGATGTATATTGACCATTTTCTATAAAATAATCTTCCAGGGAGGTTCTGGGTGGATGTTAGGAAAGAATAAGTGCCCAAATTGGGGTAAATTGCGTCAAAAATAGTGGTTGTCTTGGAACTGGTCTTGGGTGGTTCTGGTTGGTCTATTTACCCTGAAATTTTGTCTCATATGAGGATAGACGTATATTGACCATTTTGTATAAAATAATCTTCCAGGGTGGTTGTGAAGTAAAGTTATGCCACAATCAATGTGCCTAATATGGGCACTTTTATGACAACGAGTGCTTGTGTTGGAACTGGTCCTGAGTGGTTCTGGTTGGTCCATTTACCCTGAAATTGTGTCTCATATGAGGGGAGATGTATATTGACCATTTTCTATAAAATAATCTTCCAGGGAGGTTCTGGGTGGATGTTAGGCAAGAATAAGTGCCCAAATTGGGGTAAATTGCGTCAAATATAGTGGTGGTCTTGGAACTTGTCTTGGGTGGTTCTAGTTGTTCCATTTACCCTGAAATTTTGTCTCATATGAGGGGAGATGTATATTGACCATTCTGTATAAAATGATCTTCCAGGGTGTTTGTGAATTAAAGTTATGCCACAATCAATGTGCCTAATATGGGCACTTTTATGACAACGAGTGCTTGTGTTGGAACTGGTCCTGAGTGGTTCTGGTTTGTCCATTTACCCTGAAATTGTGTCTCATATGAGGGGAGATGTATATTGACCATTTTCTATAAAATAATCTTCCAGGGAGGTTCTGGGTGGATGTTAGGCAAGATTAAGTGCCCAAATTGGGGTAAATTGCGTCAAAAATAGTGGTTGTCTTGGAACTTGTCTTGGGTGGTTCTGGTTGGTCCATTTACCCTGAAATTGTGTCTCATATGAGGGGAGATGTATATTGACCATTTTGTATAAAATAATCTTCCAAGGATGTTGTGAAGTAAAGTTATGCCACAATCAATGTACCTAATATGGGCACTTTTATGACGAGTGCTTGTATTGGAACTGGTCCTGAGTGGTTCTGGTTGTTCCATTTACCCAGGAATGGTGTCTCATTTGTGGGTAGATGTATAATTCACCATTTGGTATAAAATTAGTCTTCCAGGGAGGTTCTGGGGGGATGTTAGGCAAGAAATAGTGCCCAAATTGGGATAAATTGCGTCAAAAATAGTGGTTGTCTTGGAACTTGTCTTGGGTGGTTCTGGTTGGTCCATTTACCCTGGAATTTTGTCTCATATGAGGGTAGACGTATATTGACCATTTTGTATAAAATAATCTTCCAGGGTGGTTGTGAAGTAAAGTTATGCCACAATCAATGTGCCTAATATGGGCACTTTTATGACAACGAGTGCTTGTGTTGGAACTGGTCCTGAGTGGTTCTGGTTGGTCCATTTACCCTGAAATTGTGTCTCATATGAGGGGAGATGTATATTGACCATTTTCTATAAAATAATCTTCCAGGGAGGTTCTGGGTGGATGTTAGGCAAGAATAAGTGCCCAAATTGGGGTAAATTGCGTCAAAAATAGTGGTTGTCTTGGAACTTGTCTTGGGTGGTTCTGGTTGGTCCATTTACCCTGAAATTTTGTCTAATATGAGGGGAGATGTATATTGACCATTCTGTATAAAATAATCTTCCAGGGTGGTTGTGAAGTAAAGTTATGCCACAATCAATTTGCCTAATATGGGCACTTTTATGACAACGAGTGCTTGTGTTGGAACTGGTCCTGAGTGGTTCTGGTTAGTCCATTTACCCTGAAATTGTGTCTCATATGAGGGGAGATGTATATTGACCATTTTCTATAAAATAATCTTCCAGGGAGGTTCTGGGTGGATGTTAGGCAAGAATAAGTGCCCAAATTGGGGTAAATTGCGTCAAAAATAGTGGTTGTCTTGGAACTTGTCTTGGGTGGTTCTGGTTGGTCCATTTACCCTGAAATTGTGTCTCATATGAGGGGAGATGTATATTGACCATTTTGTATAAAATAATCTTCCAAGGATGTTGTGAAGTAAAGTTATGCCACAATCAATGTACCTAATATGGGCACTTTTATGACAACGAGTGCTTGTATTGGAACTGGTCCTGAGCGGTTCTGGTTGGTCCATTTACCCAGGAATGGTGTTTTATTTGTGGGTAGATGTAAAATTCACCATTTGGTATAAAATTAGTCTTCCAGGGAGGTTCTGGGGGGATGTTAGGCAAGAAATAGTGCCCAAATTGGGGTAAATTGCGTCAAAAATAGTGGTTGTCTTGGAACTTGTCTTGGGTGGTTCTGGTTGGTCCATTTACCCTGAAATTTTGTCTCATATGAGGGTAGATGTATATTGACCATAATGTATAAAATAATCTTCCAGGGTGGTTGTGAAGTAACGTTATGCCACAATCAATGTGCCTAATATGGGCACTTTTATGACAACGAGTGCTTGTGTTGGAACTGGTCCTGAGCGGTTCTGGTTGGTCCATTTACCCTGAAATTGTGTCTCATATGAGGGGAGATGTATATTGACCATTTTCTATAAAATAATCTTCCAGGGAGGTTCTGGGTGGATGTTAGGCAAGAATAAGTGCCCAAATTGGGGTAAATTGCGTCAAAAATAGTGGTTGTCTTGGAACTTGTCTTGGGTGGTTCTGGTTGGTCCATTTACCCTGAAATTGTGTCTCATATGAGGGGAGATGTATATTGACCATTTTGTATAAAATAATCTTCCAAGGATGTTGTGAAGTAAAGTTATGCCACAATCAATGTACCTAATATGGGCACTTTTATGACAACGAGTGCTTGTATTGGAACTGGTCCTGAGCGGTTCTGGTTGGTCCATTTACCCAGGAATGGTGTTTTATTTGTGGGTAGATGTAAAATTCACCATTTGGTATAAAATTAGTCTTCCAGGGAGGTTCTGGGGGGATGTTAGGCAAGAAATAGTGCCCAAATTGGGGTAAATTGCGTCAAAAATAGTGGTTGTCTTGGAACTTGTCTTGGGTGGTTCTGGTTGGTCCATTTACCCTGAAATTTTGTCTCATATGAGGGTAGATGTATATTGACCATAATGTATAAAATAATCTTCCAGGGTGGTTGTGAAGTAACGTTATGCCACAATCAATGTGCCTAATATGGGCACTTTTATGACAACGAGTGCTTGTGTTGGAACTGGTCCTGAGCGGTTCTGGTTGGTCCATTTACCCTGAAATTGTGTCTCATATGAGGGGAGATGTATATTGACCATTTTCTATAAAATAATCTTCCAGGGAGGTTCTGGGTGGATGTTAGGCAAGAATAAGTGCCCAAATTGGGGTAAATTGCGTCAAAAATAGTGGTTGTCTTGGAACTGGTCCTGGGTGGTTCTGGTTGGTCCATTTACCCTGAAATTTTGTCTCATATGAGGGTAGATGTATATTGACCATTTTCTAAAAAATAATCTTCCAAGGATGTTGTGAAGTAAAGTTATGCCACAATCAATGTGCCTAATATGGGCACTTTTATGACAACGAGTGCTTGTGATGGAACTGGTCCTGAGTGGTTCTGGTTGGTCCATTTACCCTGAAATTGTGTCTCATATGAAGAGAGATGTATATTGACCTTTTTCTATAAAATAATCTTCCAGGGAGGTTCTGGGTGGATGTTAGGCAAGAATAAGTGCCCAAATTGGGGTAAATTGCGTCAAAAATAGTGGTTGTGTTGGAACTTGTCTTGGGTGGTTCTGGTTGGTCCATTTACCCTGAAATTGTGTCTCATATGAGGGTAGACGTATATTGACCATTTTGTATAAAATAATCTTCCAGGGTGGTCGTGAAATAAAGTTATGCCACAATCAATGTACCTAATATGGGCACTTTTATGACAACGAGTGCTTGTATTGGAACTGGTCCTGAGCGGTTCTGGTTGTTCCATTTACCCGGGAATTGTGTCTCATTTGTGGGTAGATGTATAATTCACAATTTTGTGTAAAATTGGTCTTCCAGGGAGGTTCTGGGGGGATGTTAGGCCAGAAATAGTGCCCAAATTGGGGTAAATTGCGTCAAAAAGAGTGGTTGCATTGTAACTGGTCCTGGGTGGTTCTGGTTGGTCCATTTACCCTGAAATTTTGTCGCATTTGAGGGTAGACGTATATTGACCATTTTGTATAAAATAATCTTCCAGGGTGGTTGTGAAGTAAAGTTATGCCACAATCAATGTGCCTAATATGGGCACTTTTATGACAACGAGTGCTTGTGTTGGAACTGGTCCTGAGTGGTTCTGGTTGGTCCATTTACCCTGAAATTGTGTCTCATATGAGGGGAGATGTATATTGACCATTTTCTATAAAATAATCTTCCAGGGAGGTTCTGGGTGGATGTTAGGCAAGAATAAGTGCCCAAATTGGGGTAAATTGCGTCAAATATAGTGGTGGTCTTGGAACTTGTCTTGGGTGGTTCTGGTTGTTCCATTTACCCTGAAATTTTGTCTCATATGAGGGGAGATGTATATTGACCATTCTGTATAAAATGATCTTCCAGGGTGTTTGTGAAGTAAAGTTATGCCACAATCAATGTACCTAATATGGGCACTTTTATGACAACGAGTGCTTGTATTGGAACTGGTCCTGAGCGGTTCTGGTTGGTCCATTTACCCGGGAATTGTGTCTCATTTGTGGGTAGATGTATAATTCACAATTTTGTGTAAAATTGGTCTTCCAGGAAGGTTCTGGGGGGATGTTAGGCCAGAAATAGTGCCCAAATTGGGGTAAATTGCGTCAAAAATATTGGTTGCATTGTAACTGGTCCTGGGTGGTTCTGGTTGGTCCATTTACCCTGAAATTTTGTCTCATATGAGGGTAGACGTATATTGACTATTTTTTATAAAATTATCTTCCAAGGATGTTGTGAAATAAAGTTATGCCACAATCAATGTACCTAATATGGGCACTTTTATGACAACGAGTGCTTGTATTGGAACTGGTCCTGGGTGGTTCTGGTTGGTCCGTTTACCCAGGAATTGTGTCTTATTTGTGGGTAGATGTATTATTGACAAATTTGTGTAAAATTAGTCTTCCTGGGAGGTTCTGGAGGGATGTTAGGCCAGAAATAGTGCCCAAATTGGGGTAAATTTCGTTAAAAATAGTGGTTGCATTGGAACTGGTCTTGGGTGATTCTGGTTGGTCCATTTACCCTGAAATTTTGTCTCATATGAGGGTAGATGTATATTGACCATTTTGTATAAAACAATCTTCCAGGGATGCTGTGAAGTAAAGTTATGCCACAATCAATGTACCTAATATGGGCACTTTTATGACAACGAGTGCTTGTATTGGAACTGGTCCTGAGCGGTTCTGGTTGGTCCATTTACCCGGGAATTGTGTCTCATTTGTGGGTAGATGTATAATTCACAATTTTGCGTAAAATTGGTCTTCCAGGAAGGTTCTGGGGGGGATGTTAGTCCAGAAATAGTGCCCAAATTGGGGTAAATTGCGTCAAAAATAGTGGTTGCATTGTAACTGGTCCTGGGTGGTTCTGGTTGGTCCATTTACCCTGAAATTTTGTCGCATTTGAGGGTAGACGTATATTGACCATTTTGTATAAAATAATCTTCCAGGGTGGTTGTGAAGTAAAGTTATGCCACAATCAATGTGCCTAATATGGGCACTTTTATGACAACGAGTGCTTGTGTTGGAACTGGTCCTGAGTGGTTCTGGTTGGTCCATTTACCCTGAAATTGTGTCTCATATGAAGGGAGATGTATATTGACCATTTTCTATAAAATAGTCTTCCAGGGAGGTTCTGGGTGGATGTTAGGCAAGAATAAGTGCCCAAATTGGGGTAAATTGCGTCAAAAATAGTGGTTGTCTTGGAACTGGTCTTGGGTGGTTCTGGTTGGTCCATTTACCCTGAAATTTTGTTTCATATGAGGGTAGACGTTTATTGACCATTTTGTATAAAATGATCTTCCAGGGTGGTCGTGAAGTAAAGTTATGCCACAATCAATGTACCTAATATGGACACTTTTATGACAACGAGTGCTTGTATTGGAACTGGTCCTGAGTGGTTCTGGTTTGTCCATTTACCCTGAAATTGTGTCTCATATGAGGGGAGATGTATATTGACCATTTTCTATAAAATAATCTTCCAGGGAGGTTCTGGGTGGATGTTAGGCAAGAATAAGTGCCCAAATTGGTGTAAATTGCGTCAAAAATAGTGGTGGTCTTGGAACTTGTCTTGGGTGGTTCTGGTTGGTCCATTTACCCTGAAATTTTGTCTCATTTGAGGGGAGATGTATATTGACCATTCTGTATAAAATGATCTTCCAGGGTGGTTGTGAAGTAAAGTTATGCCACAATCAATGTGCCTAATATGGGCACTTTTATGACAACGAGTGCTTGTGTTGGAACTGGTCCTGAGTGGTTCTGGTTGGTCCATTTACCCTGAAATTGTGTCTCATATGAGGGGAGATGTATATTGACCATTTTCTATAAAATAGTCTTCCAGGGAGGTTCTGGGTGGATGTTAGGCAAGAATAAGTGCCCAAATTGGGGTAAATTGCGTCAAAAATAGTGGTTGTCTTGGAACTGGTCTTGGGTGGTTCTGGTTGGTCCATTTACCCTGAAATTTTGTCTCATATGAGGGTAGACGTTTATTGACCATTTTGTATAAAATAATCTTCCAGGGTGGTCGTGAAGTAAAGTTATGCCACAATCAATGTACCTAATATGGGCACTTTTATGACAACGAGTGCTTGTATTGGAACTGGTCCTGAGCGGTTCTGGTTGGTCCATTTACCCGGGAATTGTGTCTCATTTGTGGGTAGATGTATAATTCACAATTTTGTGTAAAATTGGTCTTCCAGGGAGGATCTGGGGGGATGTTAGGCCAGAAATAGTGCCCAAATTGGGGTAAATTGCGTCAAAAATAGTGGTTGCATTGTAACTGGTCCTGGGTGGTTCTGGTTGGTCCATTTACCCTGAAATTGTGTCTCATATGAGGGGAGATGTATATTGACCATAATGTATAAAATAATCTTCCAGGGTGGTTGTGAAGTAAAGTTATGCCACAATCAATGTGCCTAATATGGGCACTTTTATGACAACGAGTGCTTGTGTTGGAACTGGTCCTGAGTGGTTCTGGTTGGTCCATTTACCCTGAAATTGTGTCTCATATGAGGGGAGATGTATATTGACCATTTTCTATAAAATAATCTTCCAGGGAGGTTCTGGGTGGATGTTAGGCAAGAATAAGTGCCCAAATTGGGGTAAATTGCGTCAAAAATAGTGGTTGTCTTGGAACTGGTCTTGGGTGGTTCTGGTTGGTCCATTTACCCTGAAATTTTGTCTCATATGAGGGTAGACGTATATTGACCATTTTTTATAAAATAATCTTCCAAGGATGTTGTGAAGTAAAGTTATGCCACAATCAATGTACCTAATATGGGCACTTTTATGACAACGAGTGCTTGTATTGGAACTGGTCCTGGGTGGTTCTGGTTGTTCCATTTACCCAGGAATTGTGTCTTATTTGTGGGTAGATGTATTATTGACAAATTTGTGTAAAATTAGTCTTCCAGGGAGGTTCTGGAGGGATGTTAGGCCAGAAATAGTGCCCAAATTGGGGTAAATTTCGTTAAAAATAGTGGTTGCATTGGAACTGGTCTTGGGTGGTTCTGGTTGGTCCATTTACCCTGAAATTTTGTCTCATATGAGGGTAGATGTATATTGACCATTTTGTATAAAATAATCTTCCAGGGATGCTGTGAAGTAAAGTTATGCCACAATCAATGTGCCTAATATGGGCACTTTTATGACAACGAGTGCTTGTGTTGGAACTGGTCCTGAGTGGTTCTGGTTGGTCCATTTACCCTGAAATTGTGTGTCATATGAAGGGAGATGTATATTGACCATTTTCTATAAAATAGTCTTCCAGGGAGGTTCTGGGTGGATGTTAGGCAAGAATAAGTGCCCAAATTGGGGTAAATTGCGTCAAAAATAGTGGTTGTCTTGGAACTGGTCTTGGGTGGTTCTGGTTGGTCCATTTACCCTGAAATTTTGTTTCATATGAGGGTAGACGTTTATTGACCATTTTGTATAAAATGATCTTCCAGGGTGGTCGTGAAGTAAAGTTATGCCACAATCAATGTTCCTAATATGGGCACTTTTATGACAACGAGTGCTTGTATTGGAACTGGTCCTGAGCGGTTCTGGTTGGTCCATTTACCCGGGAATTGTGTCTCATTTGTGGGTAGATGTATAATTCACAATTTTGTGTAAAATTGGTCTTCCAGGGAGGTTCTGGGGGGATGTTAGGCCAGAAATAGCGCCCAAATTGGGGTAAATTGCGTCAAAAATAGTGGTTGCATTGTAACTGGTCCTGGGTGGTTCTGGTTGGTCCATTTACCCTGAAATTGTGTCTCATATGAGGGGAGATGTATATTGACCATAATGTATAAAATAATCTTCCAGGGTGGTTGTGAAGTAAAGTTATGCCACAATCAATGTGCCTAATATGGGCACTTTTATGACAACGAGTGCTTGTGTTGGAACTGGTCCTGAGTGGTTCTGGTTGGTCTATTTACCCTGAAATTTTGTCTCATATGAGGGGAGATGTATATTGACCATTTTCTATAAAATAATCTTCCAGGGAGGTTCTGGGTGGATGTTAGGAAAGAATAAGTGCCCAAATTGGGGTAAATTGCGTCAAAAATAGTGGTTGTCTTGGAACTGGTCTTGGGTGGTTCTGGTTGGTCTATTTACCCTGAAATTTTGTCTCATATGAGGATAGACGTATATTGACCATTTTGTATAAAATAATCTTCCAGGGTGGTCGTGAAGTAAAGTTATGCCACAATCAATGTACCTAATATGGGCACTTTTATGACAACGAGTGCTTGTATTGGAACTGGTCCTGAGCGGTTCTGGTTGGTCCATTTACCCGGGAATTGTGTCTCATTTGTGGGTAGATGTATAATTCACAATTTTGTGTAAAATTGGTCTTCCAGGAAGGTTCTGGGGGGATGTTAGGCCAGAAATAGTGCCCAAATTGGGGTAAATTGCGTCAAAAATATTGGTTGCATTGTAACTGGTCCTGGGTGGTTCTGGTTGGTCCATTTACCCTGAAATTTTGTCTCATATGAGGGTAGACGTATATTGACTATTTTTTATAAAATTATCTTCCAAGGATGTTGTGAAATAAAGTTATGCCACAATCAATGTACCTAATATGGGCACTTTTATGACAACGAGTGCTTGTATTGGAACTGGTCCTGGGTGGTTCTGGTTGGTCCGTTTACCCAGGAATTGTGTCTTATTTGTGGGTAGATGTATTATTGACAAATTTGTGTAAAATTAGTCTTCCTGGGAGGTTCTGGAGGGATGTTAGGCCAGAAATAGTGCCCAAATTGGGGTAAATTTCGTTAAAAATAGTGGTTGCATTGGAACTGGTCTTGGGTGATTCTGGTTGGTCCATTTACCCTGAAATTTTGTCTCATATGAGGGTAGATGTATATTGACCATTTTGTATAAAACAATCTTCCAGGGATGCTGTGAAGTAAAGTTATGCCACAATCAATGTACCTAATATGGGCACTTTTATGACAACGAGTGCTTGTATTGGAACTGGTCCTGAGCGGTTCTGGTTGGTCCATTTACCCGGGAATTGTGTCTCATTTGTGGGTAGATGTATAATTCACAATTTTGCGTAAAATTGGTCTTCCAGGGAGGTTCTGGGGGGGATGTTAGTCCAGAAATAGTGCCCAAATTGGGGTAAATTGCGTCAAAAATAGTGGTTGCATTGTAACTGGTCCTGGGTGGTTCTGGTTGGTCCATTTACCCTGAAATTTTGTCGCATTTGAGGGTAGACGTATATTGACCATTTTGTATAAAATAATCTTCCAGGGTGGTTGTGAAGTAAAGTTATGCCACAATCAATGTGCCTAATATGGGCACTTTTATGACAACGAGTGCTTGTGTTGGAACTGGTCCTGAGTGGTTCTGGTTGGTCCATTTACCCTGAAATTGTGTCTCATATGAGGGGAGATGTATATTGACCATTTTCTATAAAATAATCTTCCAGGGAGGTTCTGGGTGGATGTTAGGCAAGAATAAGTGCCCAAATTGGGGTAAATTGCGTCAAATATAGTGGTGGTCTTGGAACTTGTCTTGGGTGGTTCTGGTTGTTCCATTTACCCTGAAATTTTGTCTCATATGAGGGGAGATGTATATTGACCATTCTGTATAAAATGATCTTCCAGGGTGTTTGTGAATTAAAGTTATGCCACAATCAATGTGCCTAATATGGGCACTTTTATGACAACGAGTGCTTGTGTTGGAACTGGTCCTGAGTGGTTCTGGTTTGTCCATTTACCCTGAAATTGTGTCTCATATGAGGGGAGATGTATATTGACCATTTTCTATAAAATAATCTTCCAGGGAGGTTCTGGGTGGATGTTAGGCAAGATTAAGTGCCCAAATTGGGGTAAATTGCGTCAAAAATAGTGGTTGTCTTGGAACTTGTCTTGGGTGGTTCTGGGTGGTCCATTTACCCTGAAATTGTGTCTCATATGAGGGGAGATGTATATTGACCATTTTGTATAAAATAATCTTCCAAGGATGTTGTGAAGTAAAGTTATGCCACAATCAATGTACCTAATATGGGCACTTTTATGACGAGTGCTTGTATTGGAACTGGTCCTGAGTGGTTCTGGTTGTTCCATTTACCCAGGAATGGTGTCTCATTTGTGGGTAGATGTATAATTCACCATTTGGTATAAAATTAGTCTTCCAGGGAGGTTCTGGGGGGATGTTAGGCAAGAAATAGTGCCCAAATTGGGATAAATTGCGTCAAAAATAGTGGTTGTCTTGGAACTTGTCTTGGGTGGTTCTGGTTGGTCCATTTACCCTGGAATTTTGTCTCATATGAGGGTAGACGTATATTGACCATTTTGTATAAAATAATCTTCCAGGGTGGTTGTGAAGTAAAGTTATGCCACAATCAATGTGCCTAATATGGGCACTTTTATGACAACGAGTGCTTGTGTTGGAACTGGTCCTGAGTGGTTCTGGTTGGTCCATTTACCCTGAAATATTGTCTCATATGAGGGGAGATGTATATTGACCATTTTCTATAAAATAATCTTCCAGGGAGGTTCTGGGTGGATGTTAGGCAAGAATAAGTGCCCAAATTGGGGTAAATTGCGTCAAAAATAGTGGTTGTCTTGGAACTTGTCTTGGGTGGTTCTGGTTGGTCCATTTACCCTGAAATTGTGTCTCATATGAGGGGAGATGTATATTGACCATTTTGTATAAAATAATCTTCCAAGGATGTTGTGAAGTAAAGTTATGCCACAATCAATGTACCTAATATGGGCACTTTTATGACGAGTGCTTGTATTGGAACTGGTCCTGAGTGGTTCTGGTTGTTCCATTTACCCAGGAATGGTGTCTCATTTGTGGGTAGATGTATAATTCACCATTTGGTATAAAATTAGTCTTCCAGGGAGGTTCTGGGGGGATGTTAGGCAAGAAATAGTGCCCAAATTGGGATAAATTGCGTCAAAAATAGTGGTTGTCTTGGAACTTGTCTTGGGTGGTTCTGGTTGGTCCATTTACCCTGGAATTTTGTCTCATATGAGGGTAGACGTATATTGACCATTTTGTATAAAATAATCTTCCAGGGTGGTTGTGAAGTAAAGTTATGCCACAATCAATGTGCCTAATATGGGCACTTTTATGACAACGAGTGCTTGTGTTGGAACTGGTC
This sequence comes from Stigmatopora argus, assembly GCF_051989625.1. NCBI lineage: Eukaryota > Metazoa > Chordata > Actinopteri > Syngnathiformes > Syngnathidae > Stigmatopora > Stigmatopora argus. The sequence goes on along the minus strand of NC_135392.1, from coordinate 21,350,760 downwards.
CTGAGTGGTTCTGGTTGGTCCATTTACCCTGAAATTGTGTCTCATATGAGGGGAGATGTATATTGACCATTTTCTATAAAATAATCTTCCAGGGAGGTTCTGGGTGGATGTTAGGCAAGAATAAGTGCCCAAATTGGGGTAAATTGCGTCAAAAATAGTGGTTGTCTTGGAACTTGTCTTGGGTGGTTCTGGTTGGTCCATTTACCCTGAAATTTTGTCTAATATGAGGGGAGATGTATATTGACCATTCTGTATAAAATAATCTTCCAGGGTGGTTGTGAAGTAAAGTTATGCCACAATCAATGTGCCTAATATGGGCACTTTTATGACAACGAGTGCTTGTGTTGGAACTGGTCCTGAGTGGTTCTGGTTAGTCCATTTACCCTGAAATTGTGTCTCATATGAGGGGAGATGTATATTGACCATTTTCTATAAAATAATCTTCCAGGGAGGTTCTGGGTGGATGTTAGGCAAGAATAAGTGCCCAAATTGGGGTAAATTGCGTCAAAAATAGTGGTTGTCTTGGAACTTGTCTTGGGTGGTTCTGGTTGGTCCATTTACCCTGAAATTGTGTCTCATATGAGGGGAGATGTATATTGACCATTTTGTATAAAATAATCTTCCAAGGATGTTGTGAAGTAAAGTTATGCCACAATCAATGTACCTAATATGGGCACTTTTATGACAACGAGTGCTTGTATTGGAACTGGTCCTGAGCGGTTCTGGTTGGTCCATTTACCCAGGAATGGTGTTTTATTTGTGGGTAGATGTAAAATTCACCATTTGGTATAAAATTAGTCTTCCAGGGAGGTTCTGGGGGGATGTTAGGCAAGAAATAGTGCCCAAATTGGGGTAAATTGCGTCAAAAATAGTGGTTGTCTTGGAACTTGTCTTGGGTGGTTCTGGTTGGTCCATTTACCCTGAAATTTTGTCTCATATGAGGGTAGATGTATATTGACCATAATGTATAAAATAATCTTCCAGGGTGGTTGTGAAGTAACGTTATGCCACAATCAATGTGCCTAATATGGGCACTTTTATGACAACGAGTGCTTGTGTTGGAACTGGTCCTGAGCGGTTCTGGTTGGTCCATTTACCCTGAAATTGTGTCTCATATGAGGGGAGATGTATATTGACCATTTTCTATAAAATAATCTTCCAGGGAGGTTCTGGGTGGATGTTAGGCAAGAATAAGTGCCCAAATTGGGGTAAATTGCGTCAAAAATAGTGGTTGTCTTGGAACTGGTCCTGGGTGGTTCTGGTTGGTCCATTTACCCTGAAATTTTGTCTCATATGAGGGTAGATGTATATTGACCATTTTCTAAAAAATAATCTTCCAAGGATGTTGTGAAGTAAAGTTATGCCACAATCAATGTGCCTAATATGGGCACTTTTATGACAACGAGTGCTTGTGATGGAACTGGTCCTGAGTGGTTCTGGTTGGTCCATTTACCCTGAAATTGTGTCTCATATGAAGAGAGATGTATATTGACCTTTTTCTATAAAATAATCTTCCAGGGAGGTTCTGGGTGGATGTTAGGCAAGAATAAGTGCCCAAATTGGGGTAAATTGCGTCAAAAATAGTGGTTGTGTTGGAACTTGTCTTGGGTGGTTCTGGTTGGTCCATTTACCCTGAAATTGTGTCTCATATGAGGGTAGACGTATATTGACCATTTTGTATAAAATAATCTTCCAGGGTGGTCGTGAAATAAAGTTATGCCACAATCAATGTACCTAATATGGGCACTTTTATGACAACGAGTGCTTGTATTGGAACTGGTCCTGAGCGGTTCTGGTTGGTCCATTTACCCGGGAATTGTGTCTCATTTGTGGGTAGATGTATAATTCACAATTTTGTGTAAAATTGGTCTTCCAGGGAGGTTCTGGGGGGATGTTAGGCCAGAAATAGTGCCCAAATTGGGGTAAATTGCGTCAAAAATAGTGGTTGCATTGTAACTGGTCCTGGGTGGTTCTGGTTGGTCCATTTACCCTGAAATTTTGTCGCATTTGAGGGTAGACGTATATTGACCATTTTGTATAAAATAATCTTCCAGGGTGGTTGTGAAGTAAAGTTATGCCACAATCAATGTGCCTAATATGGGCACTTTTATGACAACGAGTGCTTGTGTTGGAACTGGTCCTGAGTGGTTCTGGTTGGTCCATTTACCCTGAAATTGTGTCTCATATGAGGGGAGATGTATATTGACCATTTTCTATAAAATAATCTTCCAGGGAGGTTCTGGGTGGATGTTAGGCAAGAATAAGTGCCCAAATTGGGGTAAATTGCGTCAAATATAGTGGTGGTCTTGGAACTTGTCTTGGGTGGTTCTGGTTGTTCCATTTACCCTGAAATTTTGTCTCATATGAGGGGAGATGTATATTGACCATTCTGTATAAAATGATCTTCCAGGGTGTTTGTGAAGTAAAGTTATGCCACAATCAATGTACCTAATATGGGCACTTTTATGACAACGAGTGCTTGTATTGGAACTGGTCCTGAGCGGTTCTGGTTGGTCCATTTACCCGGGAATTGTGTCTCATTTGTGGGTAGATGTATAATTCACAATTTTGTGTAAAATTGGTCTTCCAGGAAGGTTCTGGGGGGATGTTAGGCCAGAAATAGTGCCCAAATTGGGGTAAATTGCGTCAAAAATATTGGTTGCATTGTAACTGGTCCTGGGTGGTTCTGGTTGGTCCATTTACCCTGAAATTTTGTCTCATATGAGGGTAGACGTATATTGACTATTTTTTATAAAATTATCTTCCAAGGATGTTGTGAAATAAAGTTATGCCACAATCAATGTACCTAATATGGGCACTTTTATGACAACGAGTGCTTGTATTGGAACTGGTCCTGGGTGGTTCTGGTTGGTCCGTTTACCCAGGAATTGTGTCTTATTTGTGGGTAGATGTATTATTGACAAATTTGTGTAAAATTAGTCTTCCTGGGAGGTTCTGGAGGGATGTTAGGCCAGAAATAGTGCCCAAATTGGGGTAAATTTCGTTAAAAATAGTGGTTGCATTGGAACTGGTCTTGGGTGATTCTGGTTGGTCCATTTACCCTGAAATTTTGTCTCATATGAGGGTAGATGTATATTGACCATTTTGTATAAAACAATCTTCCAGGGATGCTGTGAAGTAAAGTTATGCCACAATCAATGTACCTAATATGGGCACTTTTATGACAACGAGTGCTTGTATTGGAACTGGTCCTGAGCGGTTCTGGTTGGTCCATTTACCCGGGAATTGTGTCTCATTTGTGGGTAGATGTATAATTCACAATTTTGCGTAAAATTGGTCTTCCAGGAAGGTTCTGGGGGGGATGTTAGTCCAGAAATAGTGCCCAAATTGGGGTAAATTGCGTCAAAAATAGTGGTTGCATTGTAACTGGTCCTGGGTGGTTCTGGTTGGTCCATTTACCCTGAAATTTTGTCGCATTTGAGGGTAGACGTATATTGACCATTTTGTATAAAATAATCTTCCAGGGTGGTTGTGAAGTAAAGTTATGCCACAATCAATGTGCCTAATATGGGCACTTTTATGACAACGAGTGCTTGTGTTGGAACTGGTCCTGAGTGGTTCTGGTTGGTCCATTTACCCTGAAATTGTGTCTCATATGAAGGGAGATGTATATTGACCATTTTCTATAAAATAGTCTTCCAGGGAGGTTCTGGGTGGATGTTAGGCAAGAATAAGTGCCCAAATTGGGGTAAATTGCGTCAAAAATAGTGGTTGTCTTGGAACTGGTCTTGGGTGGTTCTGGTTGGTCCATTTACCCTGAAATTTTGTTTCATATGAGGGTAGACGTTTATTGACCATTTTGTATAAAATGATCTTCCAGGGTGGTCGTGAAGTAAAGTTATGCCACAATCAATGTACCTAATATGGACACTTTTATGACAACGAGTGCTTGTATTGGAACTGGTCCTGAGCGGTTCTGGTTGGTCCATTTACCCTGGAATTGTGTCTCATTTGTGGGTAGATGTATAATTCACAATTTTGTGTAAAATTGGTCTTCCAGGGAGGTTCTGGGGGGATGTTAGGCCAGAAATAGTGCCCAAATTGGGGTAAATTGCGTCAAAAATAGTGGTTGCATTGTAACTGGTCCTGGGTGGTTCTGGTTGGTCCATTTACCCTGAAATTGTGTCTCATATGAGGGGAGATGTATATTGACCCTTCTGTATAAAATAATCTTCCAGGGTGGTTGTCAAGTAAAGTTATGCCACAATCAATGTGCCTAATATGGGCACTTTTATGACAACGAGTGCTTGTGTTGGCACTGGTCCTGAGTGGTTCTGGTTTGTCCATTTACCCTGAAATTGTGTCTCATATGAGGGGAGATGTATATTGACCATTTTCTATAAAATAATCTTCCAGGGAGGTTCTGGGTGGATGTTAGGCAAGAATAAGTGCCCAAATTGGTGTAAATTGCGTCAAAAATAGTGGTGGTCTTGGAACTTGTCTTGGGTGGTTCTGGTTGGTCCATTTACCCTGAAATTTTGTCTCATTTGAGGGGAGATGTATATTGACCATTCTGTATAAAATGATCTTCCAGGGTGGTTGTGAAGTAAAGTTATGCCACAATCAATGTGCCTAATATGGGCACTTTTATGACAACGAGTGCTTGTGTTGGAACTGGTCCTGAGTGGTTCTGGTTGGTCCATTTACCCTGAAATTGTGTCTCATATGAGGGGAGATGTATATTGACCATTTTCTATAAAATAGTCTTCCAGGGAGGTTCTGGGTGGATGTTAGGCAAGAATAAGTGCCCAAATTGGGGTAAATTGCGTCAAAAATAGTGGTTGTCTTGGAACTGGTCTTGGGTGGTTCTGGTTGGTCCATTTACCCTGAAATTTTGTCTCATATGAGGGTAGACGTTTATTGACCATTTTGTATAAAATAATCTTCCAGGGTGGTCGTGAAGTAAAGTTATGCCACAATCAATGTACCTAATATGGGCACTTTTATGACAACGAGTGCTTGTATTGGAACTGGTCCTGGGTGGTTCTGGTTGGTCCATTTATCCAGGAATTGTGTCTTATTTGTGGGTAGATGTATTATTGACAAATTTGTGTAAAATTAGTCTTCCAGGGAGGTTCTGGAGGGATGTTAGGCCAGAAATAGTGCCCAAATAGGGGTAAATTTCGTTAAAAATAGTGGTTGCATTGGAACTGGTCTTGGGTGGTTCTGGTTGGTCCATTTACCCTGAAATTTTGTCTCATATGAGGGTAGATGTATATTGACCATTTTGTATAAAATAATCTTCCAGGGATGCTGTGAAGTAAAGTTATGCCACAATCAATGTGCCTAATATGGGCACTTTTATGACAACGAGTGCTTGTGTTGGAACTGGTCCTGAGTGGTTCTGGTTGGTCCATTTACCCTGAAATTGTGTCTCATATAAGGGGAGATGTATATTGACCATTTTCTATAAAATAGTCTTCCAGGGAGGTTCTGGGTGGATGTTAGGCAAGAATAAGTGCCCAAATTGGGGTAAATTGCGTCAAAAATAGTGGTTGTCTTGGAACTGGTCTTGGGTGGTTCTGGTTGGTCCATTTACCCTTAAATTTTGTCTCATATGAGGGTAGACTTTTATTGACCATTTTGTATAAAATAATCTTCCAGGGTGGTCGTGAAGTAAAGTTATGCCACAATCAATGTACCTAATATGGGCACTTTTATGACAACGAGTGCTTGTATTGGAACTGGTCCTGAGCGGTTCTGGTTGGTCCATTTACCCGGGAATTGTGTCTCATTTGTGGGTAGATGTATAATTCACAATTTTGTGTAAAATTGGTCTTCCAGGGAGGTTCTGGGGGGATGTTAGGCCAGAAATAGTGCCCAAATTGGGGTAAATTGCGTAAAAATAGTGGTTGCATTGTAACTGGTCCTGGGTGGTTCTGGTTGGTCCATTTACCCTGAAATTGTGTCTCATATGAGGGGAGATGTATATTGACCATAATGTATAAAATAATCTTCCAGGGTGGTTGTGAAGTAAAGTTATGCCACAATCAATGTGGCTAATATGGGCACTTTTATGACAACGAGTGCTTGTGTTGGAACTGGTCCTGAGTGGTTCTGGTTGGTCCATTTACCCTGAAATTGTGTCTCATATGAGGGGAGATGTATATTGACCATTTTCTATAAAATAATCTTCCAGGGAGGTTCTGGGTGGATGTTAGGCAAGAATAAGTGCCCAAATTGGGGTAAATTGCGTCAAAAATAGTGGTTGTCTTGGAACTGGTCTTGGGTGGTTCTGGTTGGTCCATTTACCCTGAAGTTTTGTCTCATATGAGGGTAGATGTATATTGACCATTTTGTATAAAATAATCTTCCAGGGATGCTGTGAAGTAAAGTTATGCCACAATCAATGTGCCTAATATGGGCACTTTTATGACAACGAGTGCTTGTGTTGGAACTGGTCCTGAGTGGTTCTGGTTTGTCCATTTACCCTGAAATTGTGTCTCATATGAGGGGAGATGTATATTGACCATTTTCTATAAAATAATCTTCCAGGGAGGTTCTGGGTGGATGTTAGGCAAGAATAAGTGCCCAAATTGGGGTAAATTGCGTCAAAAATAGTGGTTGTCTTGGAACTGGTCTTGGGTGGTTCTGGTTGGTCCATTTACCCTGAAATTTTGTCTCATATGAGGGTAGACGTATATTGACCATTTTGTATAAAATAATCTTCCAAGGATGTTGTGAAGTAAAGTTATGCCACAATCAATGTACCTAATATGGGCACTTTTATGACAACGAGTGCTTGTATTGGAACTGGTCCTGGGTGGTTCTGGTTGGTCCATTTACCCAGGAATTGTGTCTTATTTGTGGGTAGATGTATTATTGACAATTTTGTGTAAAATTAGTCTTCCAGGGAGGTTCTGGAGGGATGTTAGGCCAGAAATAGTGCCCAAATTGGGGTAAATTTCGTTAAAAATAGTGGTTGCATTGGAACTGGTCTTGGGTGGTTCTGGTTGGTCCATTTACCCTGAAATTTTGTCTCATATGAGGGTAGATGTATATTGACCATTTTGTATAAAATAATCTTCCAGGGATGCTGTGAAGTAAAGTTATGCCACAATCAATGTGCCTAATATGGGCACTTTTATGACAACGAGTGCTTGTGTTGGAACTGGTCCTGAGTGGTTCTGGTTGGTCCATTTACCCTGAAATTGTGTCTCATATGAGGGGAGATGTATATTGACCATTTTCTATAAAATAGTCTTCCAGGGAGGTTCTGGGTGGATGTTAGGCAAGAATAAGTGCCCAAATTGGGGTAAATTGCGTCAAAAATAGTGGTTGTCTTGGAACTGGTCTTGGGTGGTTCTGGTTGGTCCATTTACCCTGAAATTTTGTCTCATATGAGGGTAGACGTTTATTGACCATTTTGTATAAAATAATCTTCCAGGGTGGTCGTGAAGTAAAGTTATGCCACAATCAATGTACCTAATATGGGCACTTTTATGACAACGAGTGCTTGTATTGGAACTGATCCTGAGCGGTTCTGGTTGGTCCATTTACCCGGGAATTGTGTCTCATTTGTGGGTAGATGTATAATTCATAATTTTGTGTAAAATTGGTCTTCCAGGGAGGTTCTGGGGGGATGTTAGGCCAGAAATAGTGCCCAAATTGGGGTAAATTGCGTAAAAATAGTGGTTGCATTGTAACTGGTCCTGGGTGGTTCTGGTTGGTCCATTTACCCTGAAATTGTGTCTCATATGAGCGGAGATGTATATTGACCATAATGTATAAAATAATCTTCCAGGGTGGTTGTGAAGTAAAGTTATGCCACAATCAATGTGCCTAATATGGGCACTTTTATGACAACGAGTGCTTGTGTTGGAACTGGTCCTGAGTGGTTCTGGTTGGTCCATTTACCCTGAAATTGTGTCTCATATGAGGGGAGATGTATATTGACCATTTTCTATAAAATAATCTTCCAGGGATGCTGTGAAGTAAAGTTATGCCACAATCAATGTGCCTAATATGGGCACTTTTATGACAACGAGTGCTTGTGTTGGAACTGGTCCTGAGTGGTTCTGGTTGGTCCATTTACCCTGAAATTGTGTCTCATATGAGGGGAGATGTATATTGACCATTTTCTATAAAATAGTCTTCCAGGGAGGTTCTGGGTGGATTTTAGGCAAGAATAAGTGCCCAAATTGGGGTAAATTGCGTCAAAAATAGTGGTTGTCTTGGAACTGGTCTTGGGTGGTTCTGGTTGGTCCATTTACCCTGAAATTTTGTTTCATATGAGGGTAGACGTTTATTGACCATTTTGTATAAAATAATCTTCCAGGGTGGTCGTGAAGTAAAGTTATGCCACAATCAATGTACCTAATATGGGCACTTTTATGACAACGAGTGCTTGTATTGGAACTGGTCCTGAGCGGTTCTGGTTGGTCCATTTACCCAGGAATTGTGTCTCATTTGTGGGTAGATGTATAATTCACAATTTTGTGTAAAATTGGTCTTCCAGGCAGGTTCTGGGGGGATGTTAGGCCAGAAATAGTGCCCAAATTGGGGTAAATTGCGTCAAAAATAGTGGTTGCATTGTAACTGGTCCTGGGTGGTTCTGGTTGGTCCATTTACCCTGAAATTGTGTCTCATATGAGGGGAGATGTATATTGACCATTCTGTATAAAATGATCTTCCAGGGTGGTTGTCAAGTAAAGTTATGCCACAATCAATGTGCCTAATATGGGCACTTTTATGACAACGAGTGCTTGTGTTGGAACTGGTCCTGAGTAAGTTCTGGTTGGTCCATTTACCCTGAAATTGTGTCTCATATGAGGGGAGATGTATATTGACCATTTTCTATAAAATAATCTTCCAGGGAGGTTCTGGGTGGATGTTAAGCAAGAATAAGTGCCCAAATTGGGGTAAATTGTGTCAAAAATAGTGGTTGTCTTGGAACTTGTCTTGGGTGGTTCTGGTTGGTCCATTTACCCTGAAATTGTGTCTCATATGAGGGGAGATGTATATTGACCATAATGTATAAAATAATCTTCCAGGGTGGTTGTGAAGTAAAGTTATGCCACAATCAATGTGCCTAATATGGGCACTTTTATGACAACGAGTGCTTGTGTTGGAACTGGTCCTGAGTGGTTCTGGTTGGTCCATTTACCCTGAAATTGTGTCTCATATGAGGGGAGATGTATATTGACCATTTTCTATAAAATAATCTTCCAGGGAGGTTCTGGGTGGATGTTAGGCAAGAATAAGTGCCCAAATTGGGGTAAATTGCGTCAAAAATAGTGGTTGTCTTGGAACTGGTCTTGGGTGGTTCTGGTTGGTCCATTTACCCTGAAATTTTGTCTCATATGAGGGTAGACAGATATTGACCATTTTGTATAAAATAATCTTCCAGGGTGGTCGTGAAGTAAAGTTATGCCACAATCAATGTACCTAATATGGGCACTTTTATGACAACGAGTTGCTTGTATTGGAACTGGTCCTGAGCGGTTCTGGTTGGTCCATTTACCCGGGAATTGTGTCTCATTTGTGGGTAGATGTATAATTCACAATTTTGTGTAAAATTGGTCTTCCAGGGAGGTTCTGGGGGGATGTTAGGCCAGAAATAGTGCCCAAATTGGGGTAAATTGCGTCAAAAATAGTGGTTGCATTTTAACTGGTCCTGGGTGGTTCTGGTTGGTCCATTTACCCTGAAATTTTGTATCATATGAGGGTAGACGTATATTGACCATTTTGTATAAAATAATCTTGCAAGGATGTTGTGAAGTAAAGTTATGCCACAATCAATGTACCTAATATGGGCACTTTTATGACAACGAGTGCTTGTATTGGAACTGGTCCTGGGTGGTTCTGGTTGGTCCATTTACCCAGGAATTGTGTCTTTTTTGTGGGTAGATGTATTATTGACAATTTTGTGTAAAATTAGTCTTCCAGGGAGGTTCTGGAGGGATGTTAGGCCAGAAATAGTGCCCAAATTGGGGTAAATTTCGTTAAAAATAGTGGTTGCATTGGAACTGGTCTTGGGTGGTTCTGGTTGGTCCATTTACCCTGAAATTTTGTCTCATATGAGGGTAGATGTATATTGACCATTTTGTATAAAATAATCTTCCAGGGATGCTGTGAAGTAAAGTTATGCCACAATCAATGTGCCTAATATGGGCACTTTTATGACAACGAGTGCTTGTGTTGGAACTGGTCCTGAGTGGTTCTGGTTGGTCCATTTACCCTGAAATTGTGTCTCATATGAGGGGAGATGTATATTGACCATTTTCTATAAAATAGTCTTCCAGGGAGGTTCTGGGTGGATGTTAGGCAAGAATAAGTGCCCAAATTGGGGTAAATTGCGTCAAAAATAGTGGTTGTCTTGGAACTGGTCTTGGGTGGTTCTGGTTGGTCCATTTACCCTGAAATTTTGTCTCATATGAGGGTAGACGTTTATTGACCATTTTGTATAAAATAATCTTCCAGGGTGGTCGTGAAGTAAAGTTATGCCACAATCAATGTACCTAATATGGGCACTTTTATGACAACGAGTGCTTGTATTGGAACTGATCCTGAGCGGTTCTGGTTGGTCCATTTACCCGGGAATTGTGTCTCATTTGTGGGTAGATGTATAATTCACAATTTTGTGTAAAATTGGTCTTCCAGGGAGGTTCTGGGGGGATGTTAGGCCAGAAATAGTGCCCAAATTGGGGTAAATTGCGTAAAAATAGTGGTTGCATTGTAACTGGTCCTGGGTGGTTCTGGTTGGTCCATTTACCCTGAAATTGTGTCTCATATGAGCGGAGATGTATATTGACCATAATGTATAAAATAATCTTCCAGGGTGGTTGTGAAGTAAAGTTATGCCACAATCAATGTGCCTAATATGGGCACTTTTATGACAACGAGTGCTTGTGTTGGAACTGGTCCTGAGTGGTTCTGGTTGGTCCATTTACCCTGAAATTGTGTCTCATATGAGGGGAGATGTATATTGACCATTTTCTATAAAATAATCTTCCAGGGATGCTGTGAAGTAAAGTTATGCCACAATCAATGTGCCTAATATGGGCACTTTTATGACAACGAGTGCTTGTGTTGGAACTGGTCCTGAGTGGTTCTGGTTGGTCCATTTACCCTGAAATTGTGTCTCATATGAGGGGAGATGTATATTGACCATTTTCTATAAAATAGTCTTCCAGGGAGGTTCTGGGTGGATTTTAGGCAAGAATAAGTGCCCAAATTGGGGTAAATTGCGTCAAAAATAGTGGTTGTCTTGGAACTGGTCTTGGGTGGTTCTGGTTGGTCCATTTACCCTGAAATTTTGTTTCATATGAGGGTAGACGTTTATTGACCATTTTGTATAAAATAATCTTCCAGGGTGGTCGTGAAGTAAAGTTATGCCACAATCAATGTACCTAATATGGGCACTTTTATGACAACGAGTGCTTGTATTGGAACTGGTCCTGAGCGGTTCTGGTTGGTCCATTTACCCAGGAATTGTGTCTCATTTGTGGGTAGATGTATAATTCACAATTTTGTGTAAAATTGGTCTTCCAGGCAGGTTCTGGGGGGATGTTAGGCCAGAAATAGTGCCCAAATTGGGGTAAATTGCGTCAAAAATAGTGGTTGCATTGTAACTGGTCCTGGGTGGTTCTGGTTGGTCCATTTACCCTGAAATTGTGTCTCATATGAGGGGAGATGTATATTGACCATTCTGTATAAAATGATCTTCCAGGGTGGTTGTCAAGTAAAGTTATGCCACAATCAATGTGCCTAATATGGGCACTTTTATGACAACGAGTGCTTGTGTTGGAACTGGTCCTGAGTAAGTTCTGGTTGGTCCATTTACCCTGAAATTGTGTCTCATATGAGGGGAGATGTATATTGACCATTTTCTATAAAATAATCTTCCAGGGAGGTTCTGGGTGGATGTTAGGCAAGAATAAGTGCCCAAATTGGGGTAAATTGTGTCAAAAATAGTGGTTGTCTTGGAACTTGTCTTGGGTGGTTCTGGTTGGTCCATTTACCCTGAAATTGTGTCTCATATGAGGGGAGATGTATATTGACCATAATGTATAAAATAATCTTCCAGGGTGGTTGTGAAGTAAAGTTATGCCACAATCAATGTGCCTAATATGGGCACTTTTATGACAACGAGTGCTTGTGTTGGAACTGGTCCTGAGTGGTTCTGGTTGGTCCATTTACCCTGAAATTGTGTCTCATATGAGGGGAGATGTATATTGACCATTTTCTATAAAATAATCTTCCAGGGAGGTTCTGGGTGGATGTTAGGCAAGAATAAGTGCCCAAATTGGGGTAAATTGCGTCAAAAATAGTGGTTGTCTTGGAACTGGTCTTGGGTGGTTCTGGTTGGTCCATTTACCCTGAAATTTTGTCTCATATGAGGGTAGACAGATATTGACCATTTTGTATAAAATAATCTTCCAGGGTGGTCGTGAAGTAAAGTTATGCCACAATCAATGTACCTAATATGGGCACTTTTATGACAACGAGTTGCTTGTATTGGAACTGGTCCTGAGCGGTTCTGGTTGGTCCATTTACCCGGGAATTGTGTCTCATTTGTGGGTAGATGTATAATTCACAATTTTGTGTAAAATTGGTCTTCCAGGGAGGTTCTGGGGGGATGTTAGGCCAGAAATAGTGCCCAAATTGGGGTAAATTGCGTCAAAAATAGTGGTTGCATTTTAACTGGTCCTGGGTGGTTCTGGTTGGTCCATTTACCCTGAAATTTTGTATCATATGAGGGTAGACGTATATTGACCATTTTGTATAAAATAATCTTGCAAGGATGTTGTGAAGTAAAGTTATGCCACAATCAATGTACCTAATATGGGCACTTTTATGACAACGAGTGCTTGTATTGGAACTGGTCCTGGGTGGTTCTGGTTGGTCCATTTACCCAGGAATTGTGTCTTTTTTGTGGGTAGATGTATTATTGACAATTTTGTGTAAAATTAGTCTTCCAGGGAGGTTCTGGAGGGATGTTAGGCCAGAAATAGTGCCCAAATTGGGGTAAATTTCGTTAAAAATAGTGGTTGCATTGGAACTGGTCTTGGGTGGTTCTGGTTGGTCCATTTACCCTGAAATTTTGTCTCATATGAGGGTAGATGTATATTGACCATTTTGTATAAAATAATCTTCCAGGGATGCTGTGAAGTAAAGTTATGCCACAATCAATGTGCCTAATATGGGCACTTTTATGACAACGAGTGCTTGTGTTGGAACTGGTCCTGAGTGGTTCTGGTTGGTCCATTTACCCTGAAATTGTGTCTCATATGAGGGGAGATGTATATTGACCATTTTCTATAAAATAGTCTTCCAGGGAGGTTCTGGGTGGATGTTAGGCAAGAATAAGTGCCCAAATTGGGGTAAATTGCGTCAAAAATAGTGGTTGTCTTGGAACTGGTCTTGGGTGGTTCTGGTTGGTCCATTTACCCTGAAATTTTGTCTCATATGAGGGTAGACGTTTATTGACCATTTTGTATAAAATAATCTTCCAGGGTGGTCGTGAAGTAAAGTTATGCCACAATCAATGTACCTAATATGGGCACTTTTATGACAACGAGTGCTTGTATTGGAACTGGTCCTGAGCGGTTCTGGTTGGTCCATTTACCCGGGAATTGTGTCTCATTTGTGGGTAGATGTATAATTCACAATTTTGTGTAAAATTGGTCTTCCAGGGAGGTTCTGGGGGGATGTTAGGCCAGAAATAGTGCCCAAATTGGGGTAAATTGCGTCAAAAATAGTGGTTGCATTTTAACTGGTCCTGGGTGGTTCTGGTTGGTCCATTTACCCTGAAATTTTGTATCATATGAGGGTAGACGTATATTGACCATTTTGTATAAAATAATCTTGCAAGGATGTTGTGAAGTAAAGTTATGCCACAATCAATGTGCCTAATATGGGCACTTTTATGACAACGAGTGCTTGTATTGGAACTGATCCTGAGCGGTTCTGGTTGGTCCATTTACCCGGGAATTGTGTCTCATTTGTGGGTAGATGTATAATTCACAATTTTGTGTAAAATTGGTCTTCCAGGGAGGTTCTGGGGGGATGTTAGGCCAGAAATAGTGCCCAAATTGGGGTAAATTGCGTAAAAATAGTGGTTGCATTGTAACTGGTCCTGGGTGGTTCTGGTTGGTCCATTTACCCTGAAATTGTGTCTCATATGAGCGGAGATGTATATTGACCATAATGTATAAAATAATCTTCCAGGGTGGTTGTGAAGTAAAGTTATGCCACAATCAATGTGCCTAATATGGGCACTTTTATGACAACGAGTGCTTGTGTTGGAACTGGTCCTGAGTGGTTCTGGTTGGTCCATTTACCCTGAAATTGTGTCTCATATGAGGGGAGATGTATATTGACCATTTTCTATAAAATAATCTTCCAGGGATGCTGTGAAGTAAAGTTATGCCACAATCAATGTGCCTAATATGGGCACTTTTATGACAACGAGTGCTTGTGTTGGAACTGGTCCTGAGTGGTTCTGGTTGGTCCATTTACCCTGAAATTGTGTCTCATATGAGGGGAGATGTATATTGACCATTTTCTATAAAATAGTCTTCCAGGGAGGTTCTGGGTGGATTTTAGGCAAGAATAAGTGCCCAAATTGGGGTAAATTGCGTCAAAAATAGTGGTTGTCTTGGAACTGGTCTTGGGTGGTTCTGGTTGGTCCATTTACCCTGAAATTTTGTTTCATATGAGGGTAGACGTTTATTGACCATTTTGTATAAAATAATCTTCCAGGGTGGTCGTGAAGTAAAGTTATGCCACAATCAATGTACCTAATATGGGCACTTTTATGACAACGAGTGCTTGTATTGGAACTGGTCCTGAGCGGTTCTGGTTGGTCCATTTACCCAGGAATTGTGTCTCATTTGTGGGTAGATGTATAATTCACAATTTTGTGTAAAATTGGTCTTCCAGGCAGGTTCTGGGGGGATGTTAGGCCAGAAATAGTGCCCAAATTGGGGTAAATTGCGTCAAAAATAGTGGTTGCATTGTAACTGGTCCTGGGTGGTTCTGGTTGGTCCATTTACCCTGAAATTGTGTCTCATATGAGGGGAGATGTATATTGACCATTCTGTATAAAATGATCTTCCAGGGTGGTTGTCAAGTAAAGTTATGCCACAATCAATGTGCCTAATATGGGCACTTTTATGACAACGAGTGCTTGTGTTGGAACTGGTCCTGAGTAAGTTCTGGTTGGTCCATTTACCCTGAAATTGTGTCTCATATGAGGGGAGATGTATATTGACCATTTTCTATAAAATAATCTTCCAGGGAGGTTCTGGGTGGATGTTAGGCAAGAATAAGTGCCCAAATTGGGGTAAATTGTGTCAAAAATAGTGGTTGTCTTGGAACTTGTCTTGGGTGGTTCTGGTTGGTCCATTTACCCTGAAATTGTGTCTCATATGAGGGGAGATGTATATTGACCATAATGTATAAAATAATCTTCCAGGGTGGTTGTGAAGTAAAGTTATGCCACAATCAATGTGCCTAATATGGGCACTTTTATGACAACGAGTGCTTGTGTTGGAACTGGTCCTGAGTGGTTCTGGTTGGTCCATTTACCCTGAAATTGTGTCTCATATGAGGGGAGATGTATATTGACCATTTTCTATAAAATAATCTTCCAGGGAGGTTCTGGGTGGATGTTAGGCAAGAATAAGTGCCCAAATTGGGGTAAATTGCGTCAAAAATAGTGGTTGTCTTGGAACTGGTCTTGGGTGGTTCTGGTTGGTCCATTTACCCTGAAATTTTGTCTCATATGAGGGTAGACAGATATTGACCATTTTGTATAAAATAATCTTCCAGGGTGGTCGTGAAGTAAAGTTATGCCACAATCAATGTACCTAATATGGGCACTTTTATGACAACGAGTTGCTTGTATTGGAACTGGTCCTGAGCGGTTCTGGTTGGTCCATTTACCCGGGAATTGTGTCTCATTTGTGGGTAGATGTATAATTCACAATTTTGTGTAAAATTGGTCTTCCAGGGAGGTTCTGGGGGGATGTTAGGCCAGAAATAGTGCCCAAATTGGGGTAAATTGCGTCAAAAATAGTGGTTGCATTTTAACTGGTCCTGGGTGGTTCTGGTTGGTCCATTTACCCTGAAATTTTGTATCATATGAGGGTAGACGTATATTGACCATTTTGTATAAAATAATCTTGCAAGGATGTTGTGAAGTAAAGTTATGCCACAATCAATGTACCTAATATGGGCACTTTTATGACAACGAGTGCTTGTATTGGAACTGGTCCTGGGTGGTTCTGGTTGGTCCATTTACCCAGGAATTGTGTCTTTTTTGTGGGTAGATGTATTATTGACAATTTTGTGTAAAATTAGTCTTCCAGGGAGGTTCTGGAGGGATGTTAGGCCAGAAATAGTGCCCAAATTGGGGTAAATTTCGTTAAAAATAGTGGTTGCATTGGAACTGGTCTTGGGTGGTTCTGGTTGGTCCATTTACCCTGAAATTTTGTCTCATATGAGGGTAGATGTATATTGACCATTTTGTATAAAATAATCTTCCAGGGATGCTGTGAAGTAAAGTTATGCCACAATCAATGTGCCTAATATGGGCACTTTTATGACAACGAGTGCTTGTGTTGGAACTGGTCCTGAGTGGTTCTGGTTGGTCCATTTACCCTGAAATTGTGTCTCATATGAGGGGAGATGTATATTGACCATTTTCTATAAAATAGTCTTCCAGGGAGGTTCTGGGTGGATGTTAGGCAAGAATAAGTGCCCAAATTGGGGTAAATTGCGTCAAAAATAGTGGTTGTCTTGGAACTGGTCTTGGGTGGTTCTGGTTGGTCCATTTACCCTGAAATTTTGTCTCATATGAGGGTAGACGTTTATTGACCATTTTGTATAAAATAATCTTCCAGGGTGGTCGTGAAGTAAAGTTATGCCACAATCAATGTACCTAATATGGGCACTTTTATGACAACGAGTGCTTGTATTGGAACTGGTCCTGAGCGGTTCTGGTTGGTCCATTTACCCGGGAATTGTGTCTCATTTGTGGGTAGATGTATAATTCACAATTTTGTGTAAAATTGGTCTTCCAGGGAGGATCTGGGGGGATGTTAGGCCAGAAATAGTGCCCAAATTGGGGTAAATTGCGTCAAAAATAGTGGTTGCATTGTAACTGGTCCTGGGTGGTTCTGGTTGGTCCATTTACCCTGAAATTGTGTCTCATATGAGGGGAGATGTATATTGACCATAATGTATAAAATAATCTTCCAGGGTGGTTGTGAAGTAAAGTTATGCCACAATCAATGTGCCTAATATGGGCACTTTTATGACAACGAGTGCTTGTGTTGGAACTGGTCCTGAGTGGTTCTGGTTGGTCCATTTACCCTGAAATTGTGTCTCATATGAGGGGAGATGTATATTGACCATTTTCTATAAAATAATCTTCCAGGGAGGTTCTGGGTGGATGTTAGGCAAGAATAAGTGCCCAAATTGGGGTAAATTGCGTCAAAAATAGTGGTTGTCTTGGAACTGGTCTTGGGTGGTTCTGGTTGGTCCATTTACCCTGAAATTTTGTCTCATATGAGGGTAGACGTATATTGACCATTTTTTATAAAATAATCTTCCAAGGATGTTGTGAAGTAAAGTTATGCCACAATCAATGTACCTAATATGGGCACTTTTATGACAACGAGTGCTTGTATTGGAACTGGTCCTGGGTGGTTCTGGTTGGTCCATTTACCCAGGAATTGTGTCTTATTTGTGGGTAGATGTATTATTGACAAATTTGTGTAAAATTAGTCTTCCAGGGAGGTTCTGGAGGGATGTTAGGCCAGAAATAGTGCCCAAATTGGGATAAATTTCGTTAAAAATAGTGGTTGCATTGGAACTGGTCTTGGGTGGTTCTGGTTGGTCCATTTACCCTGAAATTTTGTCTCATATGAGGGTAGATGTATATTGACCATTTTGTATAAAATAATCTTCCAGGGATGCTGTGAAGTAAAGTTATGCCACAATCAATGTGCCTAATATGGGCACTTTTATGACAACGAGTGCTTGTGTTGGAACTGGTCCTGAGTGGTTCTGGTTGGTCCATTTACCCTAAAATTGTGTCTCATATGAGGGGAGATGTATATTGACCATTTTCTATAAAATAGTCTTCCAGGGAGGTTCTGGGTGGATGTTAGGCAAGAATAAGTGCCCAAATTGGGGTAAATTGCGTCAAAAATAGTGGTTGTCTTGGAACTGGTCTTGGGTGGTTCTGGTTGGTCCATTTACCCTGAAATTTTGTCTCATATGAGGGTAGACGTTTATTGACCATTTTGTATAAAATAATCTTCCAGGGTGGTCGTGAAGTAAAGTTATGCCACAATCAATGTACCGAATATGGGCACTTTTATGACAACGAGTGCTTGTATTGGAACTGATCCTGAGCGGTTCTGGTTGGTCCATTTACCCGGGAATTGTGTCTCATTTGTGGGTAGATGTATAATTCACAATTTTGTGTAAAATTGGTCTTCCAGGGAGGTTCTGGGGGGATGTTAGGCCAGAAATAGTGCCCAAATTGGGGTAAATTGCGTAAAAATAGTGGTTGCATTGTAACTGGTCCTGGGTGGTTCTGGTTGGTCCATTTACCCTGAAATTGTGTCTCATATGAGCGGAGATGTATATTGACCATAATGTATAAAATAATCTTCCAGGGTGGTTGTGAAGTAAAGTTATGCCACAATCAATGTGCCTAATATGGGCACTTTTATGACAACGAGTGCTTGTGTTGGAACTGGTCCTGAGTGGTTCTGGTTGGTCCATTTACCCTGAAATTGTGTCTCATATGAGGGGAGATGTATATTGACCATTTTCTATAAAATAATCTTCCAGGGATGCTGTGAAGTAAAGTTATGCCACAATCAATGTGCCTAATATGGGCACTTTTATGACAACGAGTGCTTGTGTTGGAACTGGTCCTGAGTGGTTCTGGTTGGTCCATTTACCCTGAAATTGTGTCTCATATGAGGGGAGATGTATATTGACCATTTTCTATAAAATAGTCTTCCAGGGAGGTTCTGGGTGGATTTTAGGCAAGAATAAGTGCCCAAATTGGGGTAAATTGCGTCAAAAATAGTGGTTGTCTTGGAACTGGTCTTGGGTGGTTCTGGTTGGTCCATTTACCCTGAAATTTTGTTTCATATGAGGGTAGACGTTTATTGACCATTTTGTATAAAATAATCTTCCAGGGTGGTCGTGAAGTAAAGTTATGCCACAATCAATGTACCTAATATGGGCACTTTTATGACAACGAGTGCTTGTATTGGAACTGGTCCTGAGCGGTTCTGGTTGGTCCATTTACCCAGGAATTGTGTCTCATTTGTGGGTAGATGTATAATTCACAATTTTGTGGAAAATTGGTCTTCCAGGCAGGTTCTGGGGGGATGTTAGGCCAGAAATAGTGCCCAAATTGGGGTAAATTGCGTCAAAAATAGTGGTTGCATTGTAACTGGTCCTGGGTGGTTCTGGTTGGTCCATTTACCCTGAAATTGTGTCTCATATGAGGGGAGATGTATATTGACCATTCTGTATAAAATGATCTTCCAGGGTGGTTGTCAAGTAAAGTTATGCCACAATCAATGTGCCTAATATGGGCACTTTTATGACAACGAGTGCTTGTGTTGGAACTGGTCCTGAGTAAGTTCTGGTTGGTCCATTTACCCTGAAATTGTGTCTCATATGAGGGGAGATGTATATTGACCATTTTCTATAAAATAATCTTCCAGGGAGGTTCTGGGTGGATGTTAGGCAAGAATAAGTGCCCAAATTGGGGTAAATTGTGTCAAAAATAGTGGTTGTCTTGGAACTTGTCTTGGGTGGTTCTGGTTGGTCCATTTACCCTGAAATTGTGTCTCATATGAGGGGAGATGTATATTGACCATAATGTATAAAATAATCTTCCAGGGTGGTTGTGAAGTAAAGTTATGCCACAATCAATGTGCCTAATATGGGCACTTTTATGACAACGAGTGCTTGTGTTGGAACTGGTCCTGAGTGGTTCTGGTTGGTCCATTTACCCTGAAATTGTGTCTCATATGAGGGGAGATGTATATTGACCATTTTCTATAAAATAATCTTCCAGGGAGGTTCTGGGTGGATGTTAGGCAAGAATAAGTGCCCAAATTGGGGTAAATTGCGTCAAAAATAGTGGTTGTCTTGGAACTGGTCTTGGGTGGTTCTGGTTGGTCCATTTACCCTGAAATTTTGTCTCATATGAGGGTAGACAGATATTGACCATTTTGTATAAAATAATCTTCCAGGGTGGTCGTGAAGTAAAGTTATGCCACAATCAATGTACCTAATATGGGCACTTTTATGACAACGAGTTGCTTGTATTGGAACTGGTCCTGAGCGGTTCTGGTTGGTCCATTTACCCGGGAATTGTGTCTCATTTGTGGGTAGATGTATAATTCACAATTTTGTGTAAAATTGGTCTTCCAGGGAGGTTCTGGGGGGATGTTAGGCCAGAAATAGTGCCCAAATTGGGGTAAATTGCGTCAAAAATAGTGGTTGCATTTTAACTGGTCCTGGGTGGTTCTGGTTGGTCCATTTACCCTGAAATTTTGTATCATATGAGGGTAGACGTATATTGACCATTTTGTATAAAATAATCTTGCAAGGATGTTGTGAAGTAAAGTTATGCCACAATCAATGTACCTAATATGGGCACTTTTATGACAACGAGTGCTTGTATTGGAACTGGTCCTGGGTGGTTCTGGTTGGTCCATTTACCCAGGAATTGTGTCTTTTTTGTGGGTAGATGTATTATTGACAATTTTGTGTAAAATTAGTCTTCCAGGGAGGTTCTGGAGGGATGTTAGGCCAGAAATAGTGCCCAAATTGGGGTAAATTTCGTTAAAAATAGTGGTTGCATTGGAACTGGTCTTGGGTGGTTCTGGTTGGTCCATTTACCCTGAAATTTTGTCTCATATGAGGGTAGATGTATATTGACCATTTTGTATAAAATAATCTTCCAGGGATGCTGTGAAGTAAAGTTATGCCACAATCAATGTGCCTAATATGGGCACTTTTATGACAACGAGTGCTTGTGTTGGAACTGGTCCTGAGTGGTTCTGGTTGGTCCATTTACCCTGAAATTGTGTCTCATATGAGGGGAGATGTATATTGACCATTTTCTATAAAATAGTCTTCCAGGGAGGTTCTGGGTGGATGTTAGGCAAGAATAAGTGCCCAAATTGGGGTAAATTGCGTCAAAAATAGTGGTTGTCTTGGAACTGGTCTTGGGTGGTTCTGGTTGGTCCATTTACCCTGAAATTTTGTCTCATATGAGGGTAGACGTTTATTGACCATTTTGTATAAAATAATCTTCCAGGGTGGTCGTGAAGTAAAGTTATGCCACAATCAATGTACCTAATATGGGCACTTTTATGACAACGAGTGCTTGTATTGGAACTGGTCCTGAGCGGTTCTGGTTGGTCCATTTACCCGGGAATTGTGTCTCATTTGTGGGTAGATGTATAATTCACAATTTTGTGTAAAATTGGTCTTCCAGGGAGGATCTGGGGGGATGTTAGGCCAGAAATAGTGCCCAAATTGGGGTAAATTGCGTCAAAAATAGTGGTTGCATTGTAACTGGTCCTGGGTGGTTCTGGTTGGTCCATTTACCCTGAAATTGTGTCTCATATGAGGGGAGATGTATATTGACCATAATGTATAAAATAATCTTCCAGGGTGGTTGTGAAGTAAAGTTATGCCACAATCAATGTGCCTAATATGGGCACTTTTATGACAACGAGTGCTTGTGTTGGAACTGGTCCTGAGTGGTTCTGGTTGGTCCATTTACCCTGAAATTGTGTCTCATATGTGGGGAGATGTATATTGACCATTTTCTATAAAATAATCTTCCAGGGAGGTTCTGGGTGGATGTTAGGCAAGAATAAGTGCCCAAATTGGGGTAAATTGCGTCAAAAATAGTGGTTGTCTTGGAACTGGTCTTGGGTGGTTCTGGTTGGTCCATTTACCCTGAAATTTTGTCTCATATGAGGGTAGACGTATATTGACCATTTTTTATAAAATAATCTTCCAAGGATGTTGTGAAGTAAAGTTATGCCACAATCAATGTACCTAATATGGGCACTTTTATGACAACGAGTGCTTGTATTGGAACTGGTCCTGGGTGGTTCTGGTTGGTCCATTTACCCAGGAATTGTGTCTTATTTGTGGGTAGATGTATTATTGACAAATTTGTGTAAAATTAGTCTTCCAGGGAGGTTCTGGAGGGATGTTAGGCCAGAAATAGTGCCCAAATTGGGATAAATTTCGTTAAAAATAGTGGTTGCATTGGAACTGGTCTTGGGTGGTTCTGGTTGGTCCATTTACCCTGAAATTTTGTCTCATATGAGGGTAGATGTATATTGACCATTTTGTATAAAATAATCTTCCAGGGATGCTGTGAAGTAAAGTTATGCCACAATCAATGTGCCTAATATGGGCACTTTTATGACAACGAGTGCTTGTGTTGGAACTGGTCCTGAGTGGTTCTGGTTGGTCCATTTACCCTGAAATTGTGTGTCATATGAAGGGAGATGTATATTGACCATTTTCTATAAAATAGTCTTCCAGGGAGGTTCTGGGTGGATGTTAGGCAAGAATAAGTGCCCAAATTGGGGTAAATTGCGTCAAAAATAGTGGTTGTCTTGGAACTGGTCTTGGGTGGTTCTGGTTGGTCCATTTACCCTGAAATTTTGTTTCATATGAGGGTAGACGTTTATTGACCATTTTGTATAAAATGATCTTCCAGGGTGGTCGTGAAGTAAAGTTATGCCACAATCAATGTTCCTAATATGGGCACTTTTATGACAACGAGTGCTTGTATTGGAACTGGTCCTGAGCGGTTCTGGTTGGTCCATTTACCCGGGAATTGTGTCTCATTTGTGGGTAGATGTATAATTCACAATTTTGTGTAAAATTGGTCTTCCAGGGAGGTTCTGGGGGGATGTTAGGCCAGAAATAGCGCCCAAATTGGGGTAAATTGCGTCAAAAATAGTGGTTGCATTGTAACTGGTCCTGGGTGGTTCTGGTTGGTCCATTTACCCTGAAATTGTGTCTCATATGAGGGGAGATGTATATTGACCATAATCTATAAAATAATCTTCCAGGGTGGTTGTGAAGTAAAGTTATGCCACAATAAATGTGCCTAATATGGGCACTTTTATGACAACGAGTGCTTGTGTTGGAACTGGTCCTGAGTGGTTCTGGTTGGTCCATTTACCCTGAAATTGTGTCTCATATGAGGGGAGATGTATATTGACCATTTTCTATAAAATAATCTTCCAGGGAGGTTCTGGGTGGATGTTAGGCAAGAATAAGTGCCCAAATTGGGGTAAATTGCGTCAAAAATAGTGGTTGTCTTGGAACTGGTCTTGGGTGGTTCTGGTTAATCCATTTACCCTGAAATTTTGTCTCATATGAGGGTAGACGTATATTGACCATTTTTTATAAAATAATCTTCCAAGGATGTTGTGAAGTAAAGTTATGCCACAATCAATGTACCTAATATGGGCACTTTTATGACAACGAGTGCTTGTATTGGAACTGGTCCTGGGTGGTTCTGGTTGGTCCATTTACCCAGGAATTGTGTCTTATTTGTGGGTAGATGTATTATTGACAAATTTCTGTAAAATTAGTCTTCCAGGGAGGTTCTGGAGGGATGTTAGGCCAGAAATAGTGCCCAAATTGGGGTAAATTTCGTTAAAAATAGTGGTTGCATTGGAACTGGTCTTGGGTGGTTCTGGTTGGTCCATTTACCCTGAAATTTTGTCTCATATGAGGGTAGATGTATATTGACCATTTTGTATATAATAATCTTCCAGGGATGCTGTGAAGTAAAGTTATGCCACAATCAATGTGCCTAATATGGGCACTTTTATGACAACGAGTGCTTGTGTTGGAACTGGTCCTGAGTGGTTCTGGTTGGTCCATTTACCCTGAAATTGTGTCTCATATGAAGGGAGATGTATATTGACCATTTTCTATAAAATAGTCTTCCAGGGAGGTTCTGGGTGGATGTTAGGCAAGAATAAGTGCCCAAATTGGGGTAAATTGCGTCAAAAATAGTGGTTGTCTTGGAACTGGTCTTGGGTGGTTCTGGTTGGTCCATTTACCCTGAAATTTTGTTTCATATGAGGGTAGACGTTTATTGACCATTTTGTATAAAATGATCTTCCAGGGTGGTCGTGAAGTAAAGTTATGCCACAATCAATGTACCTAATATGGACACTTTTATGACAACGAGTGCTTGTATTGGAACTGGTCCTGAGCGGTTCTGGTTGGTCCATTTACCCTGGAATTGTGTCTCATTTGTGGGTAGATGTATAATTCACAATTTTGTGTAAAATTGGTCTTCCAGGGAGGTTCTGGGGGGATGTTAGGCCAGAAATAGTGCCCAAATTGGGGTAAATTGCGTCAAAAATAGTGGTTGCATTGTAACTGGTCCTGGGTGGTTCTGGTTGGTCCATTTACCCTGAAATTGTGTCTCATATGAGGGGAGATGTATATTGACCATTCTGTATAAAATAATCTTCCAGGGTGGTTGTCAAGTAAAGTTATGCCACAATCAATGTGCCTAATATGGGCACTTTTATGACAACGAGTGCTTGTGTTGGCACTGGTCCTGAGTGGTTCTGGTTTGTCCATTTACCCTGAAATTGTGTCTCATATGAGGGGAGATGTATATTGACCATTTTCTATAAAATAATCTTCCAGGGAGGTTCTGGGTGGATGTTAGGCAAGAATAAGTGCCCAAATTGGTGTAAATTGCGTCAAAAATAGTGGTGGTCTTGGAACTTGTCTTGGGTGGTTCTGGTTGGTCCATTTACCCTGAAATTTTGTCTCATTTGAGGGGAGATGTATATTGACCATTCTGTATAAAATGATCTTCCAGGGTGGTTGTGAAGTAAAGTTATGCCACAATCAATGTGCCTAATATGGGCACTTTTATGACAACGAGTGCTTGTGTTGGAACTGGTCCTGAGTGGTTCTGGTTGGTCCATTTACCCTGAAATTGTGTCTCATATGAGGGGAGATGTATATTGACCATTTTCTATAAAATAGTCTTCCAGGGAGGTTCTGGGTGGATGTTAGGCAAGAATAAGTGCCCAAATTGGGGTAAATTGCGTCAAAAATAGTGGTTGTCTTGGAACTGGTCTTGGGTGGTTCTGGTTGGTCCATTTACCCTGAAATTTTGTCTCATATGAGGGTAGACGTTTATTGACCATTTTGTATAAAATAATCTTCCAGGGTGGTCGTGAAGTAAAGTTATGCCACAATCAATGTACCTAATATGGGCACTTTTATGACAACGAGTGCTTGTATTGGAACTGGTCCTGAGCGGTTCTGGTTGGTCCATTTACCCGGGAATTGTGTCTCATTTGTGGGTAGATGTATAATTCACAATTTTGTGTAAAATTGGTCTTCCAGGGAGGATCTGGGGGGATGTTAGGCCAGAAATAGTGCCCAAATTGGGGTAAATTGCGTCAAAAATAGTGGTTGCATTGTAACTGGTCCTGGGTGGTTCTGGTTGGTCCATTTACCCTGAAATTGTGTCTCATATGAGGGGAGATGTATATTGACCATAATGTATAAAATAATCTTCCAGGGTGGTTGTGAAGTAAAGTTATGCCACAATCAATGTGCCTAATATGGGCACTTTTATGACAACGAGTGCTTGTGTTGGAACTGGTCCTGAGTGGTTCTGGTTGGTCCATTTACCCTGAAATTGTGTCTCATATGAGGGGAGATGTATATTGACCATTTTCTATAAAATAATCTTCCAGGGAGGTTCTGGGTGGATGTTAGGCAAGAATAAGTGCCCAAATTGGGGTAAATTGCGTCAAAAATAGTGGTTGTCTTGGAACTGGTCTTGGGTGGTTCTGGTTGGTCCATTTACCCTGAAATTTTGTCTCATATGAGGGTAGACGTATATTGACCATTTTTTATAAAATAATCTTCCAAGGATGTTGTGAAGTAAAGTTATGCCACAATCAATGTACCTAATATGGGCACTTTTATGACAACGAGTGCTTGTATTGGAACTGGTCCTGGGTGGTTCTGGTTGTTCCATTTACCCAGGAATTGTGTCTTATTTGTGGGTAGATGTATTATTGACAAATTTGTGTAAAATTAGTCTTCCAGGGAGGTTCTGGAGGGATGTTAGGCCAGAAATAGTGCCCAAATTGGGGTAAATTTCGTTAAAAATAGTGGTTGCATTGGAACTGGTCTTGGGTGGTTCTGGTTGGTCCATTTACCCTGAAATTTTGTCTCATATGAGGGTAGATGTATATTGACCATTTTGTATAAAATAATCTTCCAGGGATGCTGTGAAGTAAAGTTATGCCACAATCAATGTGCCTAATATGGGCACTTTTATGACAACGAGTGCTTGTGTTGGAACTGGTCCTGAGTGGTTCTGGTTGGTCCATTTACCCTGAAATTGTGTGTCATATGAAGGGAGATGTATATTGACCATTTTCTATAAAATAGTCTTCCAGGGAGGTTCTGGGTGGATGTTAGGCAAGAATAAGTGCCCAAATTGGGGTAAATTGCGTCAAAAATAGTGGTTGTCTTGGAACTGGTCTTGGGTGGTTCTGGTTGGTCCATTTACCCTGAAATTTTGTTTCATATGAGGGTAGACGTTTATTGACCATTTTGTATAAAATGATCTTCCAGGGTGGTCGTGAAGTAAAGTTATGCCACAATCAATGTTCCTAATATGGGCACTTTTATGACAACGAGTGCTTGTATTGGAACTGGTCCTGAGCGGTTCTGGTTGGTCCATTTACCCGGGAATTGTGTCTCATTTGTGGGTAGATGTATAATTCACAATTTTGTGTAAAATTGGTCTTCCAGGGAGGTTCTGGGGGGATGTTAGGCCAGAAATAGCGCCCAAATTGGGGTAAATTGCGTCAAAAATAGTGGTTGCATTGTAACTGGTCCTGGGTGGTTCTGGTTGGTCCATTTACCCTGAAATTGTGTCTCATATGAGGGGAGATGTATATTGACCATAATGTATAAAATAATCTTCCAGGGTGGTTGTGAAGTAAAGTTATGCCACAATCAATGTGCCTAATATGGGCACTTTTATGACAACGAGTGCTTGTGTTGGAACTGGTCCTGAGTGGTTCTGGTTGGTCTATTTACCCTGAAATTTTGTCTCATATGAGGGGAGATGTATATTGACCATTTTCTATAAAATAATCTTCCAGGGAGGTTCTGGGTGGATGTTAGGAAAGAATAAGTGCCCAAATTGGGGTAAATTGCGTCAAAAATAGTGGTTGTCTTGGAACTGGTCTTGGGTGGTTCTGGTTGGTCTATTTACCCTGAAATTTTGTCTCATATGAGGATAGACGTATATTGACCATTTTGTATAAAATAATCTTCCAGGGTGGTCGTGAAGTAAAGTTATGCCACAATCAATGTACCTAATATGGGCACTTTTATGACAACGAGTGCTTGTATTGGAACTGGTCCTGAGCGGTTCTGGTTGGTCCATTTACCCGGGAATTGTGTCTCATTTGTGGGTAGATGTATAATTCACAATTTTGTGTAAAATTGGTCTTCCAGGAAGGTTCTGGGGGGATGTTAGGCCAGAAATAGTGCCCAAATTGGGGTAAATTGCGTCAAAAATATTGGTTGCATTGTAACTGGTCCTGGGTGGTTCTGGTTGGTCCATTTACCCTGAAATTTTGTCTCATATGAGGGTAGACGTATATTGACTATTTTTTATAAAATTATCTTCCAAGGATGTTGTGAAATAAAGTTATGCCACAATCAATGTACCTAATATGGGCACTTTTATGACAACGAGTGCTTGTATTGGAACTGGTCCTGGGTGGTTCTGGTTGGTCCGTTTACCCAGGAATTGTGTCTTATTTGTGGGTAGATGTATTATTGACAAATTTGTGTAAAATTAGTCTTCCTGGGAGGTTCTGGAGGGATGTTAGGCCAGAAATAGTGCCCAAATTGGGGTAAATTTCGTTAAAAATAGTGGTTGCATTGGAACTGGTCTTGGGTGATTCTGGTTGGTCCATTTACCCTGAAATTTTGTCTCATATGAGGGTAGATGTATATTGACCATTTTGTATAAAACAATCTTCCAGGGATGCTGTGAAGTAAAGTTATGCCACAATCAATATACCTAATATGGGCACTTTTATGACAACGAGTGCTTGTATTGGAACTGGTCCTGAGCGGTTCTGGTTGGTCCATTTACCCGGGAATTGTGTCTCATTTGTGGTTAGATGTATAATTCACAATTTTGCGTAAAATTGGTCTTCCAGGGAGGTTCTGGGGGGGATGTTAGTCCAGAAATAGTGCCCAAATTGGGGTAAATTGCGTCAAAAATAGTGGTTGCATTGTAACTGGTCCTGGGTGGTTCTGGTTGGTCCATTTACCCTGAAATTTTGTCGCATTTGAGGGTAGACGTATATTGACCATTTTGTATAAAATAATCTTCCAGGGTGGTTGTGAAGTAAAGTTATGCCACAATCAATGTGCCTAATATGGGCACTTTTATGACAACGAGTGCTTGTGTTGGAACTGGTCCTGAGTGGTTCTGG
This sequence comes from Stigmatopora argus, assembly GCF_051989625.1. Lineage (NCBI taxonomy): Eukaryota > Metazoa > Chordata > Actinopteri > Syngnathiformes > Syngnathidae > Stigmatopora > Stigmatopora argus. Next base: position 21,322,183 of record NC_135392.1, on the reverse strand, counting down.
TTGGTCCATTTACCCTGAAATTGTGTCTCATATGAGGGGAGATGTATATTGACCATTTTCTATAAAATAATCTTCCAGGGAGGTTCTGGGTGGATGTTAGGCAAGAATAAGTGCCCAAATTGGGGTAAATTGCGTCAAATATAGTGGTGGTCTTGGAACTTGTCTTGGGTGGTTCTGGTTGTTCCATTTACCCTGAAATTTTGTCTCATATGAGGGGAGATGTATATTGACCATTCTGTATAAAATGATCTTCCAGGGTGTTTGTGAATTAAAGTTATGCCACAATCAATGTGCCTAATATGGGCACTTTTATGACAACGAGTGCTTGTGTTGGAACTGGTCCTGAGTGGTTCTGGTTTGTCCATTTACCCTGAAATTGTGTCTCATATGAGGGGAGATGTATATTGACCATTTTCTATAAAATAATCTTCCAGGGAGGTTCTGGGTGGATGTTAGGCAAGATTAAGTGCCCAAATTGGGGTAAATTGCGTCAAAAATAGTGGTTGTCTTGGAACTTGTCTTGGGTGGTTCTGGTTGGTCCATTTACCCTGAAATTGTGTCTCATATGAGGGGAGATGTATATTGACCATTTTGTATAAAATAATCTTCCAAGGATGTTGTGAAGTAAAGTTATGCCACAATCAATGTACCTAATATGGGCACTTTTATGACGAGTGCTTGTATTGGAACTGGTCCTGAGTGGTTCTGGTTGTTCCATTTACCCAGGAATGGTGTCTCATTTGTGGGTAGATGTATAATTCACCATTTGGTATAAAATTAGTCTTCCAGGGAGGTTCTGGGGGGATGTTAGGCAAGAAATAGTGCCCAAATTGGGATAAATTGCGTCAAAAATAGTGGTTGTCTTGGAACTTGTCTTGGGTGGTTCTGGTTGGTCCATTTACCCTGGAATTTTGTCTCATATGAGGGTAGACGTATATTGACCATTTTGTATAAAATAATCTTCCAGGGTGGTTGTGAAGTAAAGTTATGCCACAATCAATGTGCCTAATATGGGCACTTTTATGACAACGAGTGCTTGTGTTGGAACTGGTCCTGAGTGGTTCTGGTTGGTCCATTTACCCTGAAATATTGTCTCATATGAGGGGAGATGTATATTGACCATTTTCTATAAAATAATCTTCCAGGGAGGTTCTGGGTGGATGTTAGGCAAGAATAAGTGCCCAAATTGGGGTAAATTGCGTCAAAAATAGTGGTTGTCTTGGAACTTGTCTTGGGTGGTTCTGGTTGGTCCATTTACCCTGAAATTGTGTCTCATATGAGGGGAGATGTATATTGACCATTTTGTATAAAATAATCTTCCAAGGATGTTGTGAAGTAAAGTTATGCCACAATCAATGTACCTAATATGGGCACTTTTATGACGAGTGCTTGTATTGGAACTGGTCCTGAGTGGTTCTGGTTGTTCCATTTACCCAGGAATGGTGTCTCATTTGTGGGTAGATGTATAATTCACCATTTGGTATAAAATTAGTCTTCCAGGGAGGTTCTGGGGGGATGTTAGGCAAGAAATAGTGCCCAAATTGGGATAAATTGCGTCAAAAATAGTGGTTGTCTTGGAACTTGTCTTGGGTGGTTCTGGTTGGTCCATTTACCCTGGAATTTTGTCTCATATGAGGGTAGACGTATATTGACCATTTTGTATAAAATAATCTTCCAGGGTGGTTGTGAAGTAAAGTTATGCCACAATCAATGTGCCTAATATGGGCACTTTTATGACAACGAGTGCTTGTGTTGGAACTGGTCCTGAGTGGTTCTGGTTGGTCCATTTACCCTGAAATTGTGTCTCATATGAGGGGAGATGTATATTGACCATTTTCTATAAAATAATCTTCCAGGGAGGTTCTGGGTGGATGTTAGGCAAGAATAAGTGCCCAAATTGGGGTAAATTGCGTCAAAAATAGTGGTTGTCTTGGAACTTGTCTTGGGTGGTTCTGGTTGGTCCATTTACCCTGAAATTTTGTCTAATATGAGGGGAGATGTATATTGACCATTCTGTATAAAATAATCTTCCAGGGTGGTTGTGAAGTAAAGTTATGCCACAATCAATGTGCCTAATATGGGCACTTTTATGACAACGAGTGCTTGTGTTGGAACTGGTCCTGAGTGGTTCTGGTTAGTCCATTTACCCTGAAATTGTGTCTCATATGAGGGGAGATGTATATTGACCATTTTCTATAAAATAATCTTCCAGGGAGGTTCTGGGTGGATGTTAGGCAAGAATAAGTGCCCAAATTGGGGTAAATTGCGTCAAAAATAGTGGTTGTCTTGGAACTTGTCTTGGGTGGTTCTGGTTGGTCCATTTACCCTGAAATTGTGTCTCATATGAGGGGAGATGTATATTGACCATTTTGTATAAAATAATCTTCCAAGGATGTTGTGAAGTAAAGTTATGCCACAATCAATGTACCTAATATGGGCACTTTTATGACAACGAGTGCTTGTATTGGAACTGGTCCTGAGCGGTTCTGGTTGGTCCATTTACCCAGGAATGGTGTTTTATTTGTGGGTAGATGTAAAATTCACCATTTGGTATAAAATTAGTCTTCCAGGGAGGTTCTGGGGGGATGTTAGGCAAGAAATAGTGCCCAAATTGGGGTAAATTGCGTCAAAAATAGTGGTTGTCTTGGAACTTGTCTTGGGTGGTTCTGGTTGGTCCATTTACCCTGAAATTTTGTCTCATATGAGGGTAGATGTATATTGACCATAATGTATAAAATAATCTTCCAGGGTGGTTGTGAAGTAACGTTATGCCACAATCAATGTGCCTAATATGGGCACTTTTATGACAACGAGTGCTTGTGTTGGAACTGGTCCTGAGCGGTTCTGGTTGGTCCATTTACCCTGAAATTGTGTCTCATATGAGGGGAGATGTATATTGACCATTTTCTATAAAATAATCTTCCAGGGAGGTTCTGGGTGGATGTTAGGCAAGAATAAGTGCCCAAATTGGGGTAAATTGCGTCAAAAATAGTGGTTGTCTTGGAACTGGTCCTGGGTGGTTCTGGTTGGTCCATTTACCCTGAAATTTTGTCTCATATGAGGGTAGATGTATATTGACCATTTTCTAAAAAATAATCTTCCAAGGATGTTGTGAAGTAAAGTTATGCCACAATCAATGTGCCTAATATGGGCACTTTTATGACAACGAGTGCTTGTGATGGAACTGGTCCTGAGTGGTTCTGGTTGGTCCATTTACCCTGAAATTGTGTCTCATATGAAGAGAGATGTATATTGACCTTTTTCTATAAAATAATCTTCCAGGGAGGTTCTGGGTGGATGTTAGGCAAGAATAAGTGCCCAAATTGGGGTAAATTGCGTCAAAAATAGTGGTTGTGTTGGAACTTGTCTTGGGTGGTTCTGGTTGGTCCATTTACCCTGAAATTGTGTCTCATATGAGGGTAGACGTATATTGACCATTTTGTATAAAATAATCTTCCAGGGTGGTCGTGAAATAAAGTTATGCCACAATCAATGTACCTAATATGGGCACTTTTATGACAACGAGTGCTTGTATTGGAACTGGTCCTGAGCGGTTCTGGTTGTTCCATTTACCCGGGAATTGTGTCTCATTTGTGGGTAGATGTATAATTCACAATTTTGTGTAAAATTGGTCTTCCAGGGAGGTTCTGGGGGGATGTTAGGCCAGAAATAGTGCCCAAATTGGGGTAAATTGCGTCAAAAAGAGTGGTTGCATTGTAACTGGTCCTGGGTGGTTCTGGTTGGTCCATTTACCCTGAAATTTTGTCGCATTTGAGGGTAGACGTATATTGACCATTTTGTATAAAATAATCTTCCAGGGTGGTTGTGAAGTAAAGTTATGCCACAATCAATGTGCCTAATATGGGCACTTTTATGACAACGAGTGCTTGTGTTGGAACTGGTCCTGAGTGGTTCTGGTTGGTCCATTTACCCTGAAATTGTGTCTCATATGAGGGGAGATGTATATTGACCATTTTCTATAAAATAATCTTCCAGGGAGGTTCTGGGTGGATGTTAGGCAAGAATAAGTGCCCAAATTGGGGTAAATTGCGTCAAATATAGTGGTGGTCTTGGAACTTGTCTTGGGTGGTTCTGGTTGTTCCATTTACCCTGAAATTTTGTCTCATATGAGGGGAGATGTATATTGACCATTCTGTATAAAATGATCTTCCAGGGTGTTTGTGAAGTAAAGTTATGCCACAATCAATGTACCTAATATGGGCACTTTTATGACAACGAGTGCTTGTATTGGAACTGGTCCTGAGCGGTTCTGGTTGGTCCATTTACCCGGGAATTGTGTCTCATTTGTGGGTAGATGTATAATTCACAATTTTGTGTAAAATTGGTCTTCCAGGAAGGTTCTGGGGGGATGTTAGGCCAGAAATAGTGCCCAAATTGGGGTAAATTGCGTCAAAAATATTGGTTGCATTGTAACTGGTCCTGGGTGGTTCTGGTTGGTCCATTTACCCTGAAATTTTGTCTCATATGAGGGTAGACGTATATTGACTATTTTTTATAAAATTATCTTCCAAGGATGTTGTGAAATAAAGTTATGCCACAATCAATGTACCTAATATGGGCACTTTTATGACAACGAGTGCTTGTATTGGAACTGGTCCTGGGTGGTTCTGGTTGGTCCGTTTACCCAGGAATTGTGTCTTATTTGTGGGTAGATGTATTATTGACAAATTTGTGTAAAATTAGTCTTCCTGGGAGGTTCTGGAGGGATGTTAGGCCAGAAATAGTGCCCAAATTGGGGTAAATTTCGTTAAAAATAGTGGTTGCATTGGAACTGGTCTTGGGTGATTCTGGTTGGTCCAGTTACCCTGAAATTTTGTCTCATATGAGGGTAGATGTATATTGACCATTTTGTATAAAACAATCTTCCAGGGATGCTGTGAAGTAAAGTTATGCCACAATCAATGTACCTAATATGGGCACTTTTATGACAACGAGTGCTTGTATTGGAACTGGTCCTGAGCGGTTCTGGTTGGTCCATTTACCCGGGAATTGTGTCTCATTTGTGGGTAGATGTATAATTCACAATTTTGCGTAAAATTGGTCTTCCAGGAAGGTTCTGGGGGGGATGTTAGTCCAGAAATAGTGCCCAAATTGGGGTAAATTGCGTCAAAAATAGTGGTTGCATTGTAACTGGTCCTGGGTGGTTCTGGTTGGTCCATTTACCCTGAAATTTTGTCGCATTTGAGGGTAGACGTATATTGACCATTTTGTATAAAATAATCTTCCAGGGTGGTTGTGAAGTAAAGTTATGCCACAATCAATGTGCCTAATATGGGCACTTTTATGACAACGAGTGCTTGTGTTGGAACTGGTCCTGAGTGGTTCTGGTTGGTCCATTTACCCTGAAATTGTGTCTCATATGAAGGGAGATGTATATTGACCATTTTCTATAAAATAGTCTTCCAGGGAGGTTCTGGGTGGATGTTAGGCAAGAATAAGTGCCCAAATTGGGGTAAATTGCGTCAAAAATAGTGGTTGTCTTGGAACTGGTCTTGGGTGGTTCTGGTTGGTCCATTTACCCTGAAATTTTGTTTCATATGAGGGTAGACGTTTATTGACCATTTTGTATAAAATGATCTTCCAGGGTGGTCGTGAAGTAAAGTTATGCCACAATCAATGTACCTAATATGGACACTTTTATGACAACGAGTGCTTGTATTGGAACTGGTCCTGAGCGGTTCTGGTTGGTCCATTTACCCTGGAATTGTGTCTCATTTGTGGGTAGATGTATAATTCACAATTTTGTGTAAAATTGGTCTTCCAGGGAGGTTCTGGGGGGATGTTAGGCCAGAAATAGTGCCCAAATTGGGGTAAATTGCGTCAAAAATAGTGGTTGCATTGTAACTGGTCCTGGGTGGTTCTGGTTGGTCCATTTACCCTGAAATTGTGTCTCATATGAGGGGAGATGTATATTGACCCTTCTGTATAAAATAATCTTCCAGGGTGGTTGTCAAGTAAAGTTATGCCACAATCAATGTGCCTAATATGGGCACTTTTATGACAACGAGTGCTTGTGTTGGCACTGGTCCTGAGTGGTTCTGGTTTGTCCATTTACCCTGAAATTGTGTCTCATATGAGGGGAGATGTATATTGACCATTTTCTATAAAATAATCTTCCAGGGAGGTTCTGGGTGGATGTTAGGCAAGAATAAGTGCCCAAATTGGTGTAAATTGCGTCAAAAATAGTGGTGGTCTTGGAACTTGTCTTGGGTGGTTCTGGTTGGTCCATTTACCCTGAAATTTTGTCTCATTTGAGGGGAGATGTATATTGACCATTCTGTATAAAATGATCTTCCAGGGTGGTTGTGAAGTAAAGTTATGCCACAATCAATGTGCCTAATATGGGCACTTTTATGACAACGAGTGCTTGTGTTGGAACTGGTCCTGAGTGGTTCTGGTTGGTCCATTTACCCTGAAATTGTGTCTCATATGAGGGGAGATGTATATTGACCATTTTCTATAAAATAGTCTTCCAGGGAGGTTCTGGGTGGATGTTAGGCAAGAATAAGTGCCCAAATTGGGGTAAATTGCGTCAAAAATAGTGGTTGTCTTGGAACTGGTCTTGGGTGGTTCTGGTTGGTCCATTTACCCTGAAATTTTGTCTCATATGAGGGTAGACGTTTATTGACCATTTTGTATAAAATAATCTTCCAGGGTGGTCGTGAAGTAAAGTTATGCCACAATCAATGTACCTAATATGGGCACTTTTATGACAACGAGTGCTTGTATTGGAACTGGTCCTGAGCGGTTCTGGTTGGTCCATTTACCCGGGAATTGTGTCTCATTTGTGGGTAGATGTATAATTCACAATTTTGTGTAAAATTGGTCTTCCAGGGAGGATCTGGGGGGATGTTAGGCCAGAAATAGTGCCCAAATTGGGGTAAATTGCGTCAAAAATAGTGGTTGCATTGTAACTGGTCCTGGGTGGTTCTGGTTGGTCCATTTACCCTGAAATTGTGTCTCATATGAGGGGAGATGTATATTGACCATAATGTATAAAATAATCTTCCAGGGTGGTTGTGAAGTAAAGTTATGCCACAATCAATGTGCCTAATATGGGCACTTTTATGACAACGAGTGCTTGTGTTGGAACTGGTCCTGAGTGGTTCTGGTTGGTCCATTTACCCTGAAATTGTGTCTCATATGAGGGGAGATGTATATTGACCATTTTCTATAAAATAATCTTCCAGGGAGGTTCTGGGTGGATGTTAGGCAAGAATAAGTGCCCAAATTGGGGTAAATTGCGTCAAAAATAGTGGTTGTCTTGGAACTGGTCTTGGGTGGTTCTGGTTGGTCCATTTACCCTGAAATTTTGTCTCATATGAGGGTAGACGTATATTGACCATTTTTTATAAAATAATCTTCCAAGGATGTTGTGAAGTAAAGTTATGCCACAATCAATGTACCTAATATGGGCACTTTTATGACAACGAGTGCTTGTATTGGAACTGGTCCTGGGTGGTTCTGGTTGTTCCATTTACCCAGGAATTGTGTCTTATTTGTGGGTAGATGTATTATTGACAAATTTGTGTAAAATTAGTCTTCCAGGGAGGTTCTGGAGGGATGTTAGGCCAGAAATAGTGCCCAAATTGGGGTAAATTTCGTTAAAAATAGTGGTTGCATTGGAACTGGTCTTGGGTGGTTCTGGTTGGTCCATTTACCCTGAAATTTTGTCTCATATGAGGGTAGATGTATATTGACCATTTTGTATAAAATAATCTTCCAGGGATGCTGTGAAGTAAAGTTATGCCACAATCAATGTGCCTAATATGGGCACTTTTATGACAACGAGTGCTTGTGTTGGAACTGGTCCTGAGTGGTTCTGGTTGGTCCATTTACCCTGAAATTGTGTGTCATATGAAGGGAGATGTATATTGACCATTTTCTATAAAATAGTCTTCCAGGGAGGTTCTGGGTGGATGTTAGGCAAGAATAAGTGCCCAAATTGGGGTAAATTGCGTCAAAAATAGTGGTTGTCTTGGAACTGGTCTTGGGTGGTTCTGGTTGGTCCATTTACCCTGAAATTTTGTTTCATATGAGGGTAGACGTTTATTGACCATTTTGTATAAAATGATCTTCCAGGGTGGTCGTGAAGTAAAGTTATGCCACAATCAATGTTCCTAATATGGGCACTTTTATGACAACGAGTGCTTGTATTGGAACTGGTCCTGAGCGGTTCTGGTTGGTCCATTTACCCGGGAATTGTGTCTCATTTGTGGGTAGATGTATAATTCACAATTTTGTGTAAAATTGGTCTTCCAGGGAGGTTCTGGGGGGATGTTAGGCCAGAAATAGCGCCCAAATTGGGGTAAATTGCGTCAAAAATAGTGGTTGCATTGTAACTGGTCCTGGGTGGTTCTGGTTGGTCCATTTACCCTGAAATTGTGTCTCATATGAGGGGAGATGTATATTGACCATAATGTATAAAATAATCTTCCAGGGTGGTTGTGAAGTAAAGTTATGCCACAATCAATGTGCCTAATATGGGCACTTTTATGACAACGAGTGCTTGTGTTGGAACTGGTCCTGAGTGGTTCTGGTTGGTCTATTTACCCTGAAATTTTGTCTCATATGAGGGGAGATGTATATTGACCATTTTCTATAAAATAATCTTCCAGGGAGGTTCTGGGTGGATGTTAGGAAAGAATAAGTGCCCAAATTGGGGTAAATTGCGTCAAAAATAGTGGTTGTCTTGGAACTGGTCTTGGGTGGTTCTGGTTGGTCTATTTACCCTGAAATTTTGTCTCATATGAGGATAGACGTATATTGACCATTTTGTATAAAATAATCTTCCAGGGTGGTCGTGAAGTAAAGTTATGCCACAATCAATGTACCTAATATGGGCACTTTTATGACAACGAGTGCTTGTATTGGAACTGGTCCTGAGCGGTTCTGGTTGGTCCATTTACCCGGGAATTGTGTCTCATTTGTGGGTAGATGTATAATTCACAATTTTGTGTAAAATTGGTCTTCCAGGAAGGTTCTGGGGGGATGTTAGGCCAGAAATAGTGCCCAAATTGGGGTAAATTGCGTCAAAAATATTGGTTGCATTGTAACTGGTCCTGGGTGGTTCTGGTTGGTCCATTTACCCTGAAATTTTGTCTCATATGAGGGTAGACGTATATTGACTATTTTTTATAAAATTATCTTCCAAGGATGTTGTGAAATAAAGTTATGCCACAATCAATGTACCTAATATGGGCACTTTTATGACAACGAGTGCTTGTATTGGAACTGGTCCTGGGTGGTTCTGGTTGGTCCGTTTACCCAGGAATTGTGTCTTATTTGTGGGTAGATGTATTATTGACAAATTTGTGTAAAATTAGTCTTCCTGGGAGGTTCTGGAGGGATGTTAGGCCAGAAATAGTGCCCAAATTGGGGTAAATTTCGTTAAAAATAGTGGTTGCATTGGAACTGGTCTTGGGTGATTCTGGTTGGTCCATTTACCCTGAAATTTTGTCTCATATGAGGGTAGATGTATATTGACCATTTTGTATAAAACAATCTTCCAGGGATGCTGTGAAGTAAAGTTATGCCACAATCAATGTACCTAATATGGGCACTTTTATGACAACGAGTGCTTGTATTGGAACTGGTCCTGAGCGGTTCTGGTTGGTCCATTTACCCGGGAATTGTGTCTCATTTGTGGGTAGATGTATAATTCACAATTTTGCGTAAAATTGGTCTTCCAGGGAGGTTCTGGGGGGGATGTTAGTCCAGAAATAGTGCCCAAATTGGGGTAAATTGCGTCAAAAATAGTGGTTGCATTGTAACTGGTCCTGGGTGGTTCTGGTTGGTCCATTTACCCTGAAATTTTGTCGCATTTGAGGGTAGACGTATATTGACCATTTTGTATAAAATAATCTTCCAGGGTGGTTGTGAAGTAAAGTTATGCCACAATCAATGTGCCTAATATGGGCACTTTTATGACAACGAGTGCTTGTGTTGGAACTGGTCCTGAGTGGTTCTGGTTGGTCCATTTACCCTGAAATTGTGTCTCATATGAGGGGAGATGTATATTGACCATTTTCTATAAAATAATCTTCCAGGGAGGTTCTGGGTGGATGTTAGGCAAGAATAAGTGCCCAAATTGGGGTAAATTGCGTCAAATATAGTGGTGGTCTTGGAACTTGTCTTGGGTGGTTCTGGTTGTTCCATTTACCCTGAAATTTTGTCTCATATGAGGGGAGATGTATATTGACCATTCTGTATAAAATGATCTTCCAGGGTGTTTGTGAATTAAAGTTATGCCACAATCAATGTGCCTAATATGGGCACTTTTATGACAACGAGTGCTTGTGTTGGAACTGGTCCTGAGTGGTTCTGGTTTGTCCATTTACCCTGAAATTGTGTCTCATATGAGGGGAGATGTATATTGACCATTTTCTATAAAATAATCTTCCAGGGAGGTTCTGGGTGGATGTTAGGCAAGATTAAGTGCCCAAATTGGGGTAAATTGCGTCAAAAATAGTGGTTGTCTTGGAACTTGTCTTGGGTGGTTCTGGTTGGTCCATTTACCCTGAAATTGTGTCTCATATGAGGGGAGATGTATATTGACCATTTTGTATAAAATAATCTTCCAAGGATGTTGTGAAGTAAAGTTATGCCACAATCAATGTACCTAATATGGGCACTTTTATGACGAGTGCTTGTATTGGAACTGGTCCTGAGTGGTTCTGGTTGTTCCATTTACCCAGGAATGGTGTCTCATTTGTGGGTAGATGTATAATTCACCATTTGGTATAAAATTAGTCTTCCAGGGAGGTTCTGGGGGGATGTTAGGCAAGAAATAGTGCCCAAATTGGGATAAATTGCGTCAAAAATAGTGGTTGTCTTGGAACTTGTCTTGGGTGGTTCTGGTTGGTCCATTTACCCTGGAATTTTGTCTCATATGAGGGTAGACGTATATTGACCATTTTGTATAAAATAATCTTCCAGGGTGGTTGTGAAGTAAAGTTATGCCACAATCAATGTGCCTAATATGGGCACTTTTATGACAACGAGTGCTTGTGTTGGAACTGGTCCTGAGTGGTTCTGGTTGGTCCATTTACCCTGAAATATTGTCTCATATGAGGGGAGATGTATATTGACCATTTTCTATAAAATAATCTTCCAGGGAGGTTCTGGGTGGATGTTAGGCAAGAATAAGTGCCCAAATTGGGGTAAATTGCGTCAAAAATAGTGGTTGTCTTGGAACTTGTCTTGGGTGGTTCTGGTTGGTCCATTTACCCTGAAATTGTGTCTCATATGAGGGGAGATGTATATTGACCATTTTGTATAAAATAATCTTCCAAGGATGTTGTGAAGTAAAGTTATGCCACAATCAATGTACCTAATATGGGCACTTTTATGACGAGTGCTTGTATTGGAACTGGTCCTGAGTGGTTCTGGTTGTTCCATTTACCCAGGAATGGTGTCTCATTTGTGGGTAGATGTATAATTCACCATTTGGTATAAAATTAGTCTTCCAGGGAGGTTCTGGGGGGATGTTAGGCAAGAAATAGTGCCCAAATTGGGATAAATTGCGTCAAAAATAGTGGTTGTCTTGGAACTTGTCTTGGGTGGTTCTGGTTGGTCCATTTACCCTGGAATTTTGTCTCATATGAGGGTAGACGTATATTGACCATTTTGTATAAAATAATCTTCCAGGGTGGTTGTGAAGTAAAGTTATGCCACAATCAATGTGCCTAATATGGGCACTTTTATGACAACGAGTGCTTGTGTTGGAACTGGTCCTGAGTGGTTCTGGTTGGTCCATTTACCCTGAAATTGTGTCTCATATGAGGGGAGATGTATATTGACCATTTTCTATAAAATAATCTTCCAGGGAGGTTCTGGGTGGATGTTAGGCAAGAATAAGTGCCCAAATTGGGGTAAATTGCGTCAAAAATAGTGGTTGTCTTGGAACTTGTCTTGGGTGGTTCTGGTTGGTCCATTTACCCTGAAATTTTGTCTAATATGAGGGGAGATGTATATTGACCATTCTGTATAAAATAATCTTCCAGGGTGGTTGTGAAGTAAAGTTATGCCACAATCAATGTGCCTAATATGGGCACTTTTATGACAACGAGTGCTTGTGTTGGAACTGGTCCTGAGTGGTTCTGGTTAGTCCATTTACCCTGAAATTGTGTCTCATATGAGGGGAGATGTATATTGACCATTTTCTATAAAATAATCTTCCAGGGAGGTTCTGGGTGGATGTTAGGCAAGAATAAGTGCCCAAATTGGGGTAAATTGCGTCAAAAATAGTGGTTGTCTTGGAACTTGTCTTGGGTGGTTCTGGTTGGTCCATTTACCCTGAAATTGTGTCTCATATGAGGGGAGATGTATATTGACCATTTTGTATAAAATAATCTTCCAAGGATGTTGTGAAGTAAAGTTATGCCACAATCAATGTACCTAATATGGGCACTTTTATGACAACGAGTGCTTGTATTGGAACTGGTCCTGAGCGGTTCTGGTTGGTCCATTTACCCAGGAATGGTGTTTTATTTGTGGGTAGATGTAAAATTCACCATTTGGTATAAAATTAGTCTTCCAGGGAGGTTCTGGGGGGATGTTAGGCAAGAAATAGTGCCCAAATTGGGGTAAATTGCGTCAAAAATAGTGGTTGTCTTGGAACTTGTCTTGGGTGGTTCTGGTTGGTCCATTTACCCTGAAATTTTGTCTCATATGAGGGTAGATGTATATTGACCATAATGTATAAAATAATCTTCCAGGGTGGTTGTGAAGTAACGTTATGCCACAATCAATGTGCCTAATATGGGCACTTTTATGACAACGAGTGCTTGTGTTGGAACTGGTCCTGAGCGGTTCTGGTTGGTCCATTTACCCTGAAATTGTGTCTCATATGAGGGGAGATGTATATTGACCATTTTCTATAAAATAATCTTCCAGGGAGGTTCTGGGTGGATGTTAGGCAAGAATAAGTGCCCAAATTGGGGTAAATTGCGTCAAAAATAGTGGTTGTCTTGGAACTGGTCCTGGGTGGTTCTGGTTGGTCCATTTACCCTGAAATTTTGTCTCATATGAGGGTAGATGTATATTGACCATTTTCTAAAAAATAATCTTCCAAGGATGTTGTGAAGTAAAGTTATGCCACAATCAATGTGCCTAATATGGGCACTTTTATGACAACGAGTGCTTGTGATGGAACTGGTCCTGAGTGGTTCTGGTTGGTCCATTTACCCTGAAATTGTGTCTCATATGAAGAGAGATGTATATTGACCTTTTTCTATAAAATAATCTTCCAGGGAGGTTCTGGGTGGATGTTAGGCAAGAATAAGTGCCCAAATTGGGGTAAATTGCGTCAAAAATAGTGGTTGTGTTGGAACTTGTCTTGGGTGGTTCTGGTTGGTCCATTTACCCTGAAATTGTGTCTCATATGAGGGTAGACGTATATTGACCATTTTGTATAAAATAATCTTCCAGGGTGGTCGTGAAATAAAGTTATGCCACAATCAATGTACCTAATATGGGCACTTTTATGACAACGAGTGCTTGTATTGGAACTGGTCCTGAGCGGTTCTGGTTGGTCCATTTACCCGGGAATTGTGTCTCATTTGTGGGTAGATGTATAATTCACAATTTTGTGTAAAATTGGTCTTCCAGGGAGGTTCTGGGGGGATGTTAGGCCAGAAATAGTGCCCAAATTGGGGTAAATTGCGTCAAAAATAGTGGTTGCATTGTAACTGGTCCTGGGTGGTTCTGGTTGGTCCATTTACCCTGAAATTTTGTCGCATTTGAGGGTAGACGTATATTGACCATTTTGTATAAAATAATCTTCCAGGGTGGTTGTGAAGTAAAGTTATGCCACAATCAATGTGCCTAATATGGGCACTTTTATGACAACGAGTGCTTGTGTTGGAACTGGTCCTGAGTGGTTCTGGTTGGTCCATTTACCCTGAAATTGTGTCTCATATGAGGGGAGATGTATATTGACCATTTTCTATAAAATAATCTTCCAGGGAGGTTCTGGGTGGATGTTAGGCAAGAATAAGTGCCCAAATTGGGGTAAATTGCGTCAAATATAGTGGTGGTCTTGGAACTTGTCTTGGGTGGTTCTGGTTGTTCCATTTACCCTGAAATTTTGTCTCATATGAGGGGAGATGTATATTGACCATTCTGTATAAAATGATCTTCCAGGGTGTTTGTGAAGTAAAGTTATGCCACAATCAATGTACCTAATATGGGCACTTTTATGACAACGAGTGCTTGTATTGGAACTGGTCCTGAGCGGTTCTGGTTGGTCCATTTACCCGGGAATTGTGTCTCATTTGTGGGTAGATGTATAATTCACAATTTTGTGTAAAATTGGTCTTCCAGGAAGGTTCTGGGGGGATGTTAGGCCAGAAATAGTGCCCAAATTGGGGTAAATTGCGTCAAAAATATTGGTTGCATTGTAACTGGTCCTGGGTGGTTCTGGTTGGTCCATTTACCCTGAAATTTTGTCTCATATGAGGGTAGACGTATATTGACTATTTTTTATAAAATTATCTTCCAAGGATGTTGTGAAATAAAGTTATGCCACAATCAATGTACCTAATATGGGCACTTTTATGACAACGAGTGCTTGTATTGGAACTGGTCCTGGGTGGTTCTGGTTGGTCCGTTTACCCAGGAATTGTGTCTTATTTGTGGGTAGATGTATTATTGACAAATTTGTGTAAAATTAGTCTTCCTGGGAGGTTCTGGAGGGATGTTAGGCCAGAAATAGTGCCCAAATTGGGGTAAATTTCGTTAAAAATAGTGGTTGCATTGGAACTGGTCTTGGGTGATTCTGGTTGGTCCATTTACCCTGAAATTTTGTCTCATATGAGGGTAGATGTATATTGACCATTTTGTATAAAACAATCTTCCAGGGATGCTGTGAAGTAAAGTTATGCCACAATCAATGTACCTAATATGGGCACTTTTATGACAACGAGTGCTTGTATTGGAACTGGTCCTGAGCGGTTCTGGTTGGTCCATTTACCCGGGAATTGTGTCTCATTTGTGGGTAGATGTATAATTCACAATTTTGCGTAAAATTGGTCTTCCAGGGAGGTTCTGGGGGGGATGTTAGTCCAGAAATAGTGCCCAAATTGGGGTAAATTGCGTCAAAAATAGTGGTTGCATTGTAACTGGTCCTGGGTGGTTCTGGTTGGTCCATTTACCCTGAAATTTTGTCGCATTTGAGGGTAGACGTATATTGACCATTTTGTATAAAATAATCTTCCAGGGTGGTTGTGAAGTAAAGTTATGCCACAATCAATGTGCCTAATATGGGCACTTTTATGACAACGAGTGCTTGTGTTGGAACTGGTCCTGAGTGGTTCTGGTTGGTCCATTTACCCTGAAATTGTGTCTCATATGAGGGGAGATGTATATTGACCATTTTCTATAAAATAATCTTCCAGGGAGGTTCTGGGTGGATGTTAGGCAAGAATAAGTGCCCAAATTGGGGTAAATTGCGTCAAATATAGTGGTGGTCTTGGAACTTGTCTTGGGTGGTTCTGGTTGTTCCATTTACCCTGAAATTTTGTCTCATATGAGGGGAGATGTATATTGACCATTCTGTATAAAATGATCTTCCAGGGTGTTTGTGAATTAAAGTTATGCCACAATCAATGTGCCTAATATGGGCACTTTTATGACAACGAGTGCTTGTGTTGGAACTGGTCCTGAGTGGTTCTGGTTTGTCCATTTACCCTGAAATTGTGTCTCATATGAGAGGAGATGTATATTGACCATTTTCTATAAAATAATCTTCCAGGGAGGTTCTGGGTGGATGTTAGGCAAGATTAAGTGCCCAAATTGGGGTAAATTGCGTCAAAAATAGTGGTTGTCTTGGAACTTGTCTTGGGTGGTTCTGGTTGGTCCATTTACCCTGAAATTGTGTCTCATATGAGGGGACATGTATATTGACCATTTTGTATAAAATAATCTTCCAAGGATGTTGTGAAGTAAAGTTATGCCACAATCAATGTACCTAATATGGGCACTTTTATGACGAGTGCTTGTATTGGAACTGGTCCTGAGTGGTTCTGGTTGTTCCATTTACCCAGGAATGCTGTCTCATTTGTGGGTAGATGTATAATTCACCATTTGGTATAAAATTAGTCTTCCAGGGAGGTTCTGGGGGGATGTTAGGCAAGAAATAGTGCCCAAATTGGGATAAATTGCGTCAAAAATAGTGGTTGTCTTGGAACTTGTCTTGGGTGGTTCTGGTTGGTCCATTTACCCTGGAATTTTGTCTCATATGAGGGTAGACGTATATTGACCATTTTGTATAAAATAATCTTCCAGGGTGGTTGTGAAGTAAAGTTATGCCACAATCAATGTGCCTAATATGGGCACTTTTATGACAACGAGTGCTTGTGTTGGAACTGGTCCTGAGTGGTTCTGGTTGGTCCATTTACCCTGAAATTGTGTCTCATATGAGGGGAGATGTATATTGACCATTTTCTATAAAATAATCTTCCAGGGAGGTTCTGGGTGGATGTTAGGCAAGAATAAGTGCCCAAATTGGGGTAAATTGCGTCAAAAATAGTGGTTGTCTTGGAACTTGTCTTGGGTGGTTCTGGTTGGTCCATTTACCCTGAAATTTTGTCTAATATGAGGGGAGATGTATATTGACCATTCTGTATAAAATAATCTTCCAGGGTGGTTGTGAAGTAAAGTTATGCCACAATCAATGTGCCTAATATGGGCACTTTTATGACAACGAGTGCTTGTGTTGGAACTGGTCCTGAGTGGTTCTGGTTAGTCCATTTACCCTGAAATTGTGTCTCATATGAGGGGAGATGTATATTGACCATTTTCTATAAAATAATCTTCCAGGGAGGTTCTGGGTGGATGTTAGGCAAGAATAAGTGCCCAAATTGGGGTAAATTGCGTCAAAAATAGTGGTTGTCTTGGAACTTGTCTTGGGTGGTTCTGGTTGGTCCATTTACCCTGAAATTGTGTCTCATATGAGGGGAGATGTATATTGACCATTTTGTATAAAATAATCTTCCAAGGATGTTTTGAAGTAAAGTTATGCCACAATCAATGTACCTAATATGGGCACTTTTATGACAACGAGTGCTTGTATTGGAACTGGTCCTGAGCGGTTCTGGTTGGTCCATTTACCCAGGAATGGTGTTTTATTTGTGGGTAGATGTAAAATTCACCATTTGGTATAAAATTAGTCTTCCAGGGAGGTTCTGGGGGGATGTTAGGCAAGAAATAGTGCCCAAATTGGGGTAAATTGCGTCAAAAATAGTGGTTGTCTTGGAACTTGTCTTGGGTGGTTCTGGTTGGTCCATTTACCCTGAAATTTTGTCTCATATGAGGGTAGATGTATATTGACCATAATGTATAAAATAATCTTCCAGGGTGGTTGTGAAGTAACGTTATGCCACAATCAATGTGCCTAATATGGGCACTTTTATGACAACGAGTGCTTGTGTTGGAACTGGTCCTGAGCGGTTCTGGTTGGTCCATTTACCCTGAAATTGTGTCTCATATGAGGGGAGATGTATATTGACCATTTTCTATAAAATAATCTTCCAGGGAGGTTCTGGGTGGATGTTAGGCAAGAATAAGTGCCCAAATTGGGGTAAATTGCGTCAAAAATAGTGGTTGTCTTGGAACTGGTCCTGGGTGGTTCTGGTTGGTCCATTTACCCTGAAATTTTGTCTCATATGAGGGTAGATGTATATTGACCATTTTCTAAAAAATAATCTTCCAAGGATGTTGTGAAGTAAAGTTATGCCACAATCAATGTGCCTAATATGGGCACTTTTATGACAACGAGTGCTTGTGTTGGAAATGGTCCTGAGTGGTTCTGGTTGGTCCATTTACCCTGAAATTGTGTCTCATATGAAGAGAGATGTATATTGACCTTTTTCTATAAAATAATCTTCCAGGGAGGTTCTGGGTGGATGTTAGGCAAGAATAAGTGCCCAAATTGGGGTAAATTGCGTCAAAAATAGTGGTTGTGTTGGAACTTGTCTTGGGTGGTTCTGGTTGGTCCATTTACCCTGAAATTGTGTCTCATATGAGGGTAGACGTATATTGACCATTTTGTATAAAATAATCTTCCAGGGTGGTCGTGAAATAAAGTTATGCCACAATCAATGTACCTAATATGGGCACTTTTATGACAACGAGTGCTTGTATTGGAACTGGTCCTGAGCGGTTCTGGTTGGTCCATTTACCCGGGAATTGTGTCTCATTTGTGGGTAGATGTATAATTCACAATTTTGTGTAAAATTGGTCTTCCAGGGAGGTTCTGGGGGGATGTTAGGCCAGAAATAGTGCCCAAATTGGGGTAAATTGCGTCAAAAATAGTGGTTGCATTGTAACTGGTCCTGGGTGGTTCTGGTTGGTCCATTTACCCTGAAATTTTGTCGCATTTGAGGGTAGACGTATATTGACCATTTTGTATAAAATAATCTTCCAGGGTGGTTGTGAAGTAAAGTTATGCCACAATCAATGTGCCTAATATGGGCACTTTTATGACAACGAGTGCTTGTGTTGGAACTGGTCCTGAGTGGTTCTGGTTGGTCCATTTACCCTGAAATTGTGTCTCATATGAGGGGAGATGTATATTGACCATTTTCTATAAAATAATCTTCCAGGGAGGTTCTGGGTGGATGTTAGGCAAGAATAAGTGCCCAAATTGGGGTAAATTGCGTCAAAAATAGTGGTTGCATTGTAACTGGTCCTGGGTGGTTCTGGTTGGTCCATTTACCCTGAAATTTTGTCGCATTTGAGGGTAGACGTATATTGACCATTTTGTATAAAATAATCTTCCAGGGTGGTTGTGAAGTAAAGTTATGCCACAATCAATGTGCCTAATATGGGCACTTTTATGACAACGAGTGCTTGTGTTGGAACTGGTCCTGAGTGGTTCTGGTTGGTCCATTTACCCTGAAATTGTGTCTCATATGAGGGGAGATGTATATTGACCATTTTCTATAAAATAATCTTCCAGGGAGGTTCTGGGTGGATGTTAGGCAAGAATAAGTGCCCAAATTGGGGTAAATTGCGTCAAATATAGTGGTGGTCTTGGAACTTGTCTTGGGTGGTTCTGGTTGTTCCATTTACCCTGAAATTTTGTCTCATATGAGGGGAGATGTATATTGACCATTCTGTATAAAATGATCTTCCAGGGTGTTTGTGAATTAAAGTTATGCCACAATCAATGTGCCTAATATGGGCACTTTTATGACAACGAGTGCTTGTGTTGGAACTGGTCCTGAGTGGTTCTGGTTTGTCCATTTACCCTGAAATTGTGTCTCATATGAGGGGAGATGTATATTGACCATTTTCTATAAAATAATCTTCCAGGGAGGTTCTGGGTGGATGTTAGGCAAGATTAAGTGCCCAAATTGGGGTAAATTGCGTCAAAAATAGTGGTTGTCTTGGAACTTGTCTTGGGTGGTTCTGGTTGGTCCATTTACCCTGAAATTGTGTCTCATATGAGGGGAGATGTATATTGACCATTTTGTATAAAATAATCTTCCAAGGATGTTGTGAAGTAAAGTTATGCCACAATCAATGTACCTAATATGGGCACTTTTATGACGAGTGCTTGTATTGGAACTGGTCCTGAGTGGTTCTGGTTGGTCCATTTACCCTGAAATTGTGTCTCATATGAGGGGAGATGTATATTGACCATTTTCTATAAAATAATCTTCCAGGGAGGTTCTGGGTGGATGTTAGGCAAGAATAAGTGCCCAAATTGGGGTAAATTGCGTCAAAAATAGTGGTTGTCTTGGAACTTGTCTTGGGTGGTTCTGGTTGGTCCATTTACCCTGAAATTTTGTCGCATTTTAGGGTAGACGTATATTGACCATTTTGTATAAAATAATCTTCCAGGGTGGTCGTGAAATAAAGTTATGCCACAATCAATGTACCTAATATGGGCACTTTTATGACAACGAGTGCTTGTATTGGAACTGGTCCTGAGCGGTTCTGGTTGGTCCATTTACCCGGGAATTGTGTCTCATTTGTGGGTAGATGTATAATTCACAATTTTGTGTAAAATTGGTCTTCCAGGGAGGTTCTGGGGGGATGTTAGGCCAGAAATAGTGCCCAAATTGGGGTAAATTGCGTCAAAAATAGTGGTTGCATTGTAACTGGTCCTGGGTGGTTCTGGTTGGTCCATTTACCCTGAAATTTTGTCGCATTTGAGGGTAGACGTATATTGACCATTTTGTATAAAATAATCTTCCAGGGTGGTTGTGAAGTAAAGTTATGCCACAATCAATGTGCCTAATATGGGCACTTTTATGACAACGAGTGCTTGTGTTGGAACTGGTCCTGAGTGGTTCTGGTTGGTCCATTTACCCTGAAATTGTGTCTCATATGAGGGGAGATGTATATTGACCATTTTCTATAAAATAATCTTCCAGGGAGGTTCTGGGTGGATGTTAGGCAAGAATAAGTGCCCAAATTGGGGTAAATTGCGTCAAATATAGTGGTGGTCTTGGAACTTGTCTTGGGTGGTTCTGGTTGTTCCATTTACCCTGAAATTTTGTCTCATATGAGGGGAGATGTATATTGACCATTCTGTATAAAATGATCTTCCAGGGTGTTTGTGAAGTAAAGTTATGCCACAATCAATGTACCTAATATGGGCACTTTTATGACAACGAGTGCTTGTATTGGAACTGGTCCTGAGCGGTTCTGGTTGGTCCATTTACCCGGGAATTGTGTCTCATTTGTGGGTAGATGTATAATTCACAATTTTGTGTAAAATTGGTCTTCCAGGAAGGTTCTGGGGGGATGTTAGGCCAGAAATAGTGCCCAAATTGGGGTAAATTGCGTCAAAAATATTGGTTGCATTGTAACTGGTCCTGGGTGGTTCTGGTTGGTCCATTTACCCTGAAATTTTGTCTCATATGAGGGTAGACGTATATTGACTATTTTTTATAAAATTATCTTCCAAGGATGTTGTGAAATAAAGTTATGCCACAATCAATGTACCTAATATGGGCACTTTTATGACAACGAGTGCTTGTATTGGAACTGGTCCTGGGTGGTTCTGGTTGGTCCGTTTACCCAGGAATTGTGTCTTATTTGTGGGTAGATGAATTATTGACAAATTTGTGTAAAATTAGTCTTCCTGGGAGGTTCTGGAGGGATGTTAGGCCAGAAATAGTGCCCAAATTGGGGTAAATTTCGTTAAAAATAGTGGTTGCATTGGAACTGGTCTTGGGTGATTCTGGTTGGTCCATTTACCCTGAAATTTTGTCTCATATGAGGGTAGATGTATATTGACCATTTTGTATAAAACAATCTTCCAGGGATGCTGTGAAGTAAAGTTATGCCACAATCAATGTACCTAATATGGGCACTTTTATGACAACGAGTGCTTGTATTGGAACTGGTCCTGAGCGGTTCTGGTTGGTCCATTTACCCGGGAATTGTGTCTCATTTGTGGGTAGATGTATAATTCACAATTTTGCGTAAAATTGGTCTTCCAGGGAGGTTCTGGGGGGGATGTTAGTCCAGAAATAGTGCCCAAATTGGGGTAAATTGCGTCAAAAATAGTGGTTGCATTGTAACTGGTCCTGGGTGGTTCTGGTTGGTCCATTTACCCTGAAATTTTGTCGCATTTGAGGGTAGACGTATATTGACCATTTTGTATAAAATAATCTTCCAGGGTGGTTGTGAAGTAAAGTTATGCCACAATCAATGTGCCTAATATGGGCACTTTTATGACAACGAGTGCTTGTGTTGGAACTGGTCCTGAGTGGTTCTGGTTGGTCCATTTACCCTGAAATTGTGTCTCATATGAGGGGAGATGTATATTGACCATTTTCTATAAAATAATCTTCCAGGGAGGTTCTGGGTGGATGTTAGGCAAGAATAAGTGCCCAAATTGGGGTAAATTGCGTCAAATATAGTGGTGGTCTTGGAACTTGTCTTGGGTGGTTCTGGTTGTTCCATTTACCCTGAAATTTTGTCTCATATGAGGGGAGATGTATATTGACCATTCTGTATAAAATGATCTTCCAGGGTGTTTGTGAATTAAAGTTATGCCACAATCAATGTGCCTAATATGGGCACTTTTATGACAACGAGTGCTTGTGTTGGAACTGGTCCTGAGTGGTTCTGGTTTGTCCATTTACCCTGAAATTGTGTCTCATATGAGGGGAGATGTATATTGACCATTTTCTGTAAAATAATCTTCCAGGGAGGTTCTGGGTGGATGTTAGGCAAGATTAAGTGCCCAAATTGGGGTAAATTGCGTCAAAAATAGTGGTTGTCTTGGAACTTGTCTTGGGTGGTTCTGGTTGGTCCATTTACCCTGAAATTGTGTCTCATATGAGGGGACATGTATATTGACCATTTTGTATAAAATAATCTTCCAAGGATGTTGTGAAGTAAAGTTATGCCACAATCAATGTACCTAATATGGGCACTTTTATGACGAGTGCTTGTATTGGAACTGGTCCTGAGTGGTTCTGGTTGTTCCATTTACCCAGGAATGGTGTCTCATTTGTGGGTAGATGTATAATTCACCATTTGGTATAAAATTAGTCTTCCAGGGAGGTTCTGGGGGGATGTTAGGCAAGAAATAGTGCCCAAATTGGGATAAATTGCGTCAAAAATAGTGGTTGTCTTGGAACTTGTCTTGGGTGGTTCTGGTTGGTCCATTTACCCTGGAATTTTGTCTCATATGAGGGTAGACGTATATTGACCATTTTGTATAAAATAATCTTCCAGGGTGGTTGTGAAGTAAAGTTATGCCACAATCAATGTGCCTAATATGGGCACTTTTATGACAACGAGTGCTTGTGTTGGAACTGGTCCTGAGTGGTTCTGGTTGGTCCATTTACCCTGAAATTGTGTCTCATATGAGGGGAGATGTATATTGACCATTTTCTATAAAATAATCTTCCAGGGAGGTTCTGGGTGGATGTTAGGCAAGAATAAGTGCCCAAATTGGGGTAAATTGCGTCAAAAATAGTGGTTGTCTTGGAACTTGTCTTGGGTGGTTCTGGTTGGTCCATTTACCCTGAAATTTTGTCTAATATGAGGGGAGATGTATATTGACCATTCTGTATAAAATAATCTTCCAGGGTGGTTGTGAAGTAAAGTTATGCCACAATCAATGTGCCTAATATGGGCACTTTTATGACAACGAGTGCTTGTGTTGGAACTGGTCCTGAGTGGTTCTGGTTAGTCCATTTACCCTGAAATTGTGTCTCATATGAGGGGAGATGTATATTGACCATTTTCTATAAAATAATCTTCCAGGGAGGTTCTGGGTGGATGTTAGGCAAGAATAAGTGCCCAAATTGGGGTAAATTGCGTCAAAAATAGTGGTTGTCTTGGAACTTGTCTTGGGTGGTTCTGGTTGGTCCATTTACCCTGAAATTTTGTCTCATATGAGGGGAGATGTATATTGACCATTCTGTATAAAATAATCTTCCAGGGTGGTTGTGAAGTAAAGTTATGCCACAATCAATGTGCCTAATATGGGCACTTTTATGACAATTAGTGCTTGTGTTGGAACTGGTCCTGAGTGGTTCTGGTTAGTCCATTTACCCTGAAATTGTGTCTCATATGAGGGGAGATGTATATTGACCATTTTCTATAAAATAATCTTCCAGGGAGGTTCTGGGTGGATGTTAGGCAAGAATAAGTGCCCAAATTGGGGTAAATTGCGTCAAAAATAGTGGTTGTCTTGGAACTTGTCTTGGGTGGTTCTGGTTGGTCCATTTACCCTGAAATTGTGTCTCATATGAGGGGAGATGTATATTGACCATTTTGTATAAAATAATCTTCCAAGTATGTTTTGAAGTAACGTTATGCCACAATCAATGTACCTAATATGGGCACTTTTATGACAACGAGTGCTTGTATTGGAACTGGTCCTGAGCGGTTCTGGTTGGTCCATTTACCCAGGAATGGTGTTTTATTTGTGGGTAGATGTATAATTCACCATTTGGTATAAAATTAGTCTTCCAGGGAGGTTCTGGGGGGATGTTAGGCAAGAAATAGTGCCCAAATTGGGGTAAATTGCGTCAAAAATAGTGGTTGTCTTGGAACTTGTCTTGGGTGGTTCTGGTTGGTCCATTTACCCTGAAATTTTGTCTCATATGAGGGTAGATGTATATTGACCATAATGTATAAAATAATCTTCCAGGGTGGTTGTGAAGTAACGTTATGCCACAATCAATGTGCCTAATATGGGCACTTTTATGACAACGAGTGCTTGTGTTGGAACTGGTCCTGAGCGGTTCTGGTTGGTCCATTTACCCTGAAATTGTGTCTCATATGAGGGGAGATGTATATTGACCATTTTCTATAAAATAATCTTCCAGGGAGGTTCTGGGTGGATGTTAGGCAAGAAATAGTGCCCAAATTGGGGTAAATTGCGTCAAAAATAGTGGTTGTCTTGGAACTTGTCTTGGGTGGTTCTGGTTGGTCCATTTACCCTGAAATTTTGTCTCATATGAGGGTAGATGTATATTGACCATTTTGTATAAAATAATCTTCCAGGGTGGTCGTGAAATAAAGTTATGCCACAATCAATGTACCTAATATGGGCACTTTTATGACAACGAGTGCTTGTATTGGAACTGGTCCTGAGCGGTTCTGGTTGGTCCATTTACCCGGGAATTGTGTCTCATTTGTGGGTAGATGTACAATTCACAATTTTGTGTAAAATTGGTCTTCCAGGGAGGTTCTGGGGGGATGTTAGGCCAGAAATAGTGCCCAAATTGGGGTAAATTGCGTCAAAAAGAGTGGTTGCATTGTAACTGGTCCTGGGTGGTTCTGGTTGGTCCATTTACCCTGAAATTTTGTCTCATATGAGGGTAGACGTATATTGACCATTTTGTATAAAATAATCTTCCAAGGATGTTGTGAAGTAAAGTTATGCCACAATCAATGTACCTAATATGGGCACTTTTATGACAACGAGTGCTTGTATTGGAACTGGTCCTGGGTGGTTCTGGTTGGTCCATTTACCCAGGAATTGTGTCTTATTTGTGGGTAGATGTATTATTGACAAATTTGTGTAAAATTAGTCTTCCAGGGAGGTTCTGGAGGGATGTTAGGCCAGAAATAGTGCCCAAATTGGGGTAAATTTCGTTAAAAATAGTGGTTGCATTGGAACTGGTCTTGGGTGGTTCTGGTTGGTCCATTTACCCTGAAATTTTGTCTCATATGAGGGTAGATGTATATTGACCATTTTGTATAAAATAATCTTCCAGGGATGCTTCGAAGTAAAGTTATGCCACAATCAATGTGCCTAATATGGGCACTTTTATGACAACGAGTGCTTGTGTTGGAACTGGTCCTGATTGGTTCTGGTTGGTCCATTTACCCTGAAATTGTGTCTCATATGAGGGGAGATGTATATTGACCATTTTCTATAAAATAGTCTTCCAGGGAGGTTCTGGGTGGATGTTAGGCAAGAATAAGTGCCCAAATTGGGGTAAATTGCGTCAAAAATAGTGGTTGTCTTGGAACTGGTCTTGGGTGGTTCTGGTTGGTCCATTTACCCTTAAATTTTGTCTCATATGAGGGTAGACTTTTATTGACCATTTTGTATAAAATAATCTTCCAGGGTGGTCGTGAAGTAAAGTTATGCCACAATCAATGTACCTAATATGGGCACTTTTATGACGAGTGCTTGTATTGGAACTGGTCCTGAGCGGTTCTGGTTGGTCCATTTACCCGGGAATTGTGTCTCATTTGTGGGTAGATGTATAATTCACAATTTTGTGTAAAATTGGTCTTCCAGGGAGGTTCTGGGGGGATGTTAGGCCAGAAATAGTGCCCAAATTGGGGTAAATTGCGTAAAAATAGTGGTTGCATTGTAACTGGTCCTGGGTGGTTCTGGTTGGTCCATTTACCCTGAAATTGTGTCTCATATGAGGGGAGATGTATATTGACCATAATGTATAAAATAATCTTCCAGAGTGGTTGTGAAGTAAAGTTATGCCACAATCAATGTGCCTAATATGGTCACTTTTATGACAACGAGTGCTTGTGTTGGAACTGGTCCTGAGTGGTTCTGGTTGGTCCATTTACCCTGAAATTGTGTCTCATATGAGGGGAGATGTATATTGACCATTTTCTATAAAATAATCTTCCAGGGAGGTTCTGGGTGGATGTTAGGCAAGAATATGTGCCCAAATTGGGGTAAATTGCGTCAAAAATAGTGGTTGTCTTGGAACTGGTCTTGGGTGGTTCTGGTTGGTCCATTTACCCTGAAGTTTTGTCTCATATGAGGGTAGATGTATATTGACCATTTTGTATAAAATAATCTTCCAGGGATGCTGTGAAGTAAAGTTATGCCACAATCAATGTGCCTAACATGGGCACTTTTATGACAACGAGTGCTTGTGTTGGAACTGGTCCTGAGTGGTTCTGGTTGGTCCATTTACCCTGAAATTGTGTCTCATATGAGGGGAGATGTATATTGACCATTTTCTATAAAATAATCTTCCAGGGAGGTTCTGGGTGGATGTTAGGCAAGAATAAGTGCCCAAATTGGGGTAAATTGCGTCAAAAATAGTGGTTGTCTTGGAACTTGTCTTGGGTGGTTCTGGTTGGTCCATTTACCCTGAAATTGTGTCTCATATGAGGGTAGATGTATATTGACCATTTTGTATAAAATAATCTTCCAAGGATGTTGTGAAGTAAAGTTATGCCACAATCAATGTACCTAATATGGGCACTTTTATGACAACGAGTGCTTGTATTGGAACTGGTCCTGGGTGGTTCTGGTTGGTCCATTTACCCAGGAATTGTGTCTTATTTGTGGGTAGATGTATTATTGACAAATTTGTGTAAAATTAGTCTTCCAGGGAGGTTCTGGGTGGATGTTAGGCAAGAATAAGTGCCCAAATTGGGGTAAATTGCGTCAAAAATAGTGGTTGTGTTGGAACTTGTCTTGGGTGGTTCTGGTTGGTCCATTTACCCTGAAATTGTGTCTCATATGAGGGTAGACGTATATTGACCATTTTGTATAAAATAATCTTCCAGGGTGGTCGTGAAGTAAAGTTATGCCACAATCAATGTACCTAATATGGGCACTTTTATGACAACGAGTGCTTGTATTGGAACTGGTCCTGAGCGGTTCTGGTTGGTCCATTTACCCGGGAATTGTGTCTCATTTGTGGGTAGATGTATAATTCACAATTTTGTGTAAAATTGGTCTTCCAGGGAGGTTCTGGGGGGATGTTAGGCCAGAAATAGTGCCCAAATTGGGGTAAATTGCGTCAAAAATAGTGGTTGCATTGTAACTGGTCCTGGGTGGTTCTGGTTGGTACATTTACCCTGAAATTTTGTCTCATATGAGGGTAGACGTATATTGACCATTTTGTATAAAATAATCTTCCAAGGATGTTGTGAAGTAAAGTTATGCCACAATCAATGTACCTAATATGGGCACTTTTATGACAACGAGTGCTTGTATTGGAACTGGTCCTGGGTGGTTCTGGTTGGTCCATTTACCCAGGAATTGTGTCTTATTTGTGGGTAGATGTATTATTGACAAATTTGTGTAAAATTAGTCTTCCAGGGAGGTTCTGGAGGGATGTTAGGCCAGAAATAGTGCCCAAATTGGGGTAAATTTCGTTAAAAATAGTGGTTGCATTGGAACTGGTCTTGGGTGGTTCTGGTTGGTCCATTTACCCTAAAATTTTGTCTCATATGAGGGTAGATGTATATTGACCATGTTGTATAAAATAATCTTCCAGGGATGCTGTGAAGTAAAGTTATGCCACAATCAATGTGCCTAATATGGGCACTTTTATGACAACGAGTGCTTGTGTTGGAACTGGTCCTGAGTGGTTCTGGTTGGTCCATTTACCCTGAAATTGTGTCTCATATGAGGGGAGATGTATATTGACCATTTTCTATAAAATAGTCTTCCAGGGAGGTTCTGGGTGGATGTTAGGCAAGAATAAGTGCCCAAATTGGGGTAAATTGCGTCAAAAATAGTGGTTGTCTTGGAACTGGTCTTGGGTGGTTCTGGTTGGTCCATTTACCCTGAAATTTTGTCTCATATGAGGGTAGACGTTTATTGACCATTTTGTATAAAATAATCTTCCAGGGTGGTCGTGAAGTAAAGTTATGCCACAATCAATGTACCTAATATGGGCACTTTTATGACAACGAGTGCTTGTATTGGAACTGGTCCTGAGCGGTTCTGGTTGGTCCATTTACCCGGGAATTGTGTCTCATTTGTGGGTAGATGTATAATTCACAATTTTGTGTAAAATTGGTCTTCCAGGGAGGTTCTGGGGGGATGTTAGGCCAGAAATAGTGCCCAAATTGGGGTAAATTGCGTAAAAATAGTGGTTGCATTGTAACTGGTCCTGGGTGGTTCTGGTTGGTCCATTTACCCTGAAATTGTGTCTCATATGAGGGGAGATGTATATTGACCATAATGTATAAAATAATCTTCCAGGGTGGTTGTGAAGTAAAGTTATGCCACAATCAATGTGCCTAATATGGGCACTTTTATGACAACGAGTGCTTGTGTTGGAACTGGTCCTGAGTGGTTCTGGTTTTGTCCATTTACCCTGAAATTGTGTCTCATATGAGGGGAGATGTATATTGACCATTTTCTATAAAATAATCTTCCAGGGAGGTTCTGGGTGGATGTTAGGCAAGAATAAGTGCCCAAATTGGGGTAAATTGCGTCAAAAATAGTGGTTGTCTTGGAACTGGTCTTGGGTGGTTCTGTTTGGTCAATTTACCCTGAAATTTTGTCTCATATGAGGGTAGACGTATATTGACCATTTTTTATAAAATAATCTTCCAAGGATGTTGTGAAGTAAAGTTATGCCACAATCAATGTACCTAATATGGGCACTTTTATGACAACGAGTGCTTGTATTGGAACTGGTCCTGGGTGGTTCTGGTTGGTCCATTTATCCAGGAATTGTGTCTTATTTGTGGGTAGATGTATTATTGACAAATTTGTGTAAAATTAGTCTTCCAGGGAGGTTCTGGAGGGATGTTAGGCCAGAAATAGTGCCCAAATAGGGGTAAATTTCGTTAAAAATAGTGGTTGCATTGGAACTGGTCTTGGGTGGTTCTGGTTGGTCCATTTACCCTGAAATTTTGTCTCATATGAGGGTAGATGTATATTGACCATTTTGTATAAAATAATCTTCCAGGGATGCTGTGAAGTAAAGTTATGCCACAATCAATGTGCCTAATATGGGCACTTTTATGACAACGAGTGCTTGTGTTGGAACTGGTCCTGAGTGGTTCTGGTTGGTCCATTTACCCTGAAATTGTGTCTCATATGAGGGGAGATGTATATTGACCATTTTCTATAAAATAGTCTTCCAGGGAGGTTCTGGGTGGATTTTAGGCAAGAATAAGTGCCCAAATTGGGGTAAATTGCGTCAAAAATAGTGGTTGTCTTGGAACTGGTCTTGGGTGGTTCTGGTTGGTCCATTTACCCTGAAATTTTGTTTCATATGAGGGTAGACGTTTATTGACCATTTTGTATAAAATGATCTTCCAGGGTGGTCGTGAAGTAAAGTTATGCCACAATCAATGTACCTAATATGGGCACTTTTATGACAACGAGTGCTTGTATTGGAACTGGTCCTGAGCGGTTCTGGTTGGTCCATTTACCCGGGAATTGTGTCTCATTTGTGGGTAGATGTATAATTCACAATTTTGTGTAAAATTGGTCTTCCAGGGAGGTTCTGGGGGGATGTTAGGCCAGAAATAGTGCCCAAATTGGGGTAAATTGCGTAAAAATAGTGGTTGCATTGTAACTGGTCCTGGGTGGTTCTGGTTGGTCCATTTACCCTGAAATTGTGTCTCATATGAGGGGAGATGTATATTGACCATAATGTATAAAATAATCTTCCAGGGTGGTTGTGAAGTAAAGTTATGCCACAATCAATGTGCCTAATATGGGCACTTTTATGACAACGAGTGCTTGTGTTGGAACTGGTCCTGAGTGGTTCTGGTTTTGTCCATTTACCCTGAAATTGTGTCTCATATGAGGGGAGATGTATATTGACCATTTTCTATAAAATAATCTTCCAGGGAGGTTCTGGGTGGATGTTAGGCAAGAATAAGTGCCCAAATTGGGGTAAATTGCGTCAAAAATAGTGGTTGTCTTGGAACTGGTCTTGGGTGGTTCTGTTTGGTCAATTTACCCTGAAATTTTGTCTCATATGAGGGTAGACGTATATTGACCATTTTTTATAAAATAATCTTCCAAGGATGTTGTGAAGTAAAGTTATGCCACAA
This sequence comes from Stigmatopora argus, assembly GCF_051989625.1. Classification (NCBI taxonomy): domain Eukaryota; kingdom Metazoa; phylum Chordata; class Actinopteri; order Syngnathiformes; family Syngnathidae; genus Stigmatopora; species Stigmatopora argus. Next base: position 21,291,937 of record NC_135392.1, on the reverse strand, counting down.
TCAATGTACCTAATATGGGCACTTTTATGACAACGAGTGCTTGTATTGGAACTGGTCCTGGGTGGTTCTGGTTGGTCCATTTATCCAGGAATTGTGTCTTATTTGTGGGTAGATGTATTATTGACAAATTTGTGTAAAATTAGTCTTCCAGGGAGGTTCTGGAGGGATGTTAGGCCAGAAATAGTGCCCAAATAGGGGTAAATTTCGTTAAAAATAGTGGTTGCATTGGAACTGGTCTTGGGTGGTTCTGGTTGGTCCATTTACCCTGAAATTTTGTCTCATATGAGGGTAGATGTATATTGACCATTTTGTATAAAATAATCTTCCAGGGATGCTGTGAAGTAAAGTTATGCCACAATCAATGTGCCTAATATGGGCACTTTTATGACAACGAGTGCTTGTGTTGGAACTGGTCCTGAGTGGTTCTGGTTGGTCCATTTACCCTGAAATTGTGTCTCATATGAGGGGAGATGTATATTGACCATTTTCTATAAAATAGTCTTCCAGGGAGGTTCTGGGTGGATTTTAGGCAAGAATAAGTGCCCAAATTGGGGTAAATTGCGTCAAAAATAGTGGTTGTCTTGGAACTGGTCTTGGGTGGTTCTGGTTGGTCCATTTACCCTGAAATTTTGTTTCATATGAGGGTAGACGTTTATTGACCATTTTGTATAAAATGATCTTCCAGGGTGGTCGTGAAGTAAAGTTATGCCACAATCAATGTACCTAATATGGGCACTTTTATGACAACGAGTGCTTGTATTGGAACTGGTCCTGAGCGGTTCTGGTTGGTCCATTTACCCGGCAATTGTGTCTCATTTGTGGGTAGATGTATAATTCACAATTTTGTGTAAAATTGGTCTTCCAGGGAGGTTCTGGGGGGATGTTAGGCCAGAAATAGTGCCCAAATTGGGGTAAATTGCGTCAAAAATAGTGGTTGCATTGTAACTGGTCCTGGGTGGTTCTGGTTGGTCCATTTACCCTGAAATTTTGTCTCATATGAGGGTAGACGTATATTGACCATTTTGTATAAAATAATCTTCCAAGGATGTTGTGAAGTAAAGTTATGCCACAATCAATGTACCTATTATGGGCACTTTTATGACAACGAGTGCTTGTATTGGAACTGGTCCTGGGTGGTTCTGGTTGGTCCATTTACCCAGGAATTGTGTCTTATTTGTGGGTAGATGTATTATTGACAAATTTGTGTAAAATTAGTCTTCCAGGGAGGTTCTGGAGGGATGTTAGGCCAGAAATAGTGCCCAAATTGGGGTAAATTTCGTTAAAAATAGTGGTTGCATTGGAACTGGTCTTGGGTGGTTCTGGTTGGTCCATTTACCCTGAAATTTTGTCTCATATGAGGGTAGATGTATATTGACCATTTTGTATAAAATAATCTTCCAGGGATGCTGTGAAGTAAAGTTATGCCACAATCAATGTGCCTAATATGGGCACTTTTATGACAACGAGTGCTTGTGTTGGAACTGGTCCTGAGTCAAGTAGTGGTCAATTCATCAGACTTCTGTGCAGGTAGCGTGGGGTTAATTCCCCCTCGGTGGCGGTGTGATTATTAGTACAAATGGTTCTCTTGCTCTATGTGTGGCCTACGACTGAGAGGTGACCAGTTTAGGGTGTTGTCCTTGTTTCAGCCAGGTCAGCCAGGATCAGTTTCAGCACCCCATGACACTATCCAGGATAAGTGGTCTTTGGAGAACCCTTCGTTAAAGGAGTCGACTTTGTTGCCGCTTGCTCTTCAAGCGGTCTCCCATCCATGTACTAACCAGCTCTTGGAGCTCTTGTCGACATTTCATCAAAATCTGCCGGGAAAAGCTAGTGAGTTGGACTACTATTGCTGCCACGCCATCGCGAAGCTTTTTTGATTACTGAGCTTTAGATCACAACTTCAACAATCAGCTTTAGAGTTGATTGTGCGTGCATGAGCTTGGTAGCATTAGCTTGTTAGCAAAAGTTTTCCGCTCCTACGTAACGGACCTTTCAACTTCCAAATGCCCGCGACTACAAGATCTAAAATGAACAGACCTCCAAGTTCATCTGCTGCACCTACCTGCTCATGTAAGTGCAGTCCCTGGGAGGATCGCTTTGTAGATCTCCAGAAAAAGTATGACCAGCTGCAGCAAGCTATCTCAGAGATACACATCAGGCTGGATGAGATATCAAACGCGAGCTCTGTTTGTATAGCCACGACGCAGAGTCTGCCTGTTGCCCCCTGCACGGGTGCGGAACAGACAGCAAATTGCCATAGTCCAATAAAGAAAAGGAAGGCAAAAAAGACCAAACAGGCTCCGAAGCAATCTTCAGCCGCGGAGTTTAGCGCTGGCGAGGCGCCAGATCATGACGATGACTACGTGTCAGCCTGCCTAGACACCGCAGGTGGCAGTGATGTCATCGGTAGGCAAAGCTGTGAGCCTGAAACTCAAGCCCCTGCAAATTCAACTGCTTTCGTGAGATCCAGTAAAGAGGCAGTGTCGGAACGCGAGAGGAGTGTGATAATCTATGGTGTTCCCGAGTCGCCCGAACTCCCAGCTGTGGGCAGCGCGATGAAAGATCGCGAGTTGGCCATATATTGTATCAAGTCGGTCCTGGAGACACTGGCACCCGGGGCATCTCTCTCACTCGGAAGATCGGTGAGGCTTGGACGCGAGCCACCATCCTCTGCTGACGCGCGCCCCCGTCCATTAAAGATGACTCTTGGCACTCCATCTGAAGTCGAGACCTTCTTAACAAGCGCCAAGAAAATCCAATGGCCTGATCTCGAACTGGATTTTCGGAAGGAGTACTCTTTGAGGGAGAGGATTCGTTGGCGCAACCTTGTAGCAGAGCTGGCAGCGAGGCGGCAGAAGGGCGAAAGAGGTCTGTGCATCCGCAACGGCCAACTAGCCCTGACAAGCTACATCCACCCGCCACTGAAGGTGACCACAGAGACTCAAAACAACTGGGTGACGGTGAGGGAACAAGGGATGGCGGTGGTCCACCCCTAGTCATCATCTACACCAACGCGTGCAGTTTGATCGCCAAGTTCAGTGACCTCTTCAGTATTGTATCAGGACTCAAGCCTGATTTGATCGTCATTACTGAAACTTGGCTAAGCTCTGAAGTGCACGACGCTGAGATAAACCTGATGGGCTACATCCCCTTCCGGTGCGACAGGCGAGACAGACGTGGTGGTGGAGTTATCATCTATGCTAAGGGCGAGCTAAAGCCCTCCCTTTGTCCTCTCCCTCCCGCTGCTCAACAGACCGACTTCTTTGAGGTTGTGCGATGCAATGTAACTGTGGGCGGAGTCTGTCTGCCTATCTTGGGAGTCTACCGATCTCCGCAAGCTACCGCCGAAGACGACAACCACGTAATCAGTGCAATTCGCTCGGTCTCATCACACCAGGACTGCCTTATTGTTGGCGACTTCAACGCACCATCAATAGACTGGAGCGATGTCGTCTGCTCATCAGCCGACCGGTTCGACCAGGCACTCCTCGACACAGTTGATAACTGCTTTTTAACACAGCATGTTGCAGCTCCGACACGCTTCCGCAGTAACCAACGCCCGTCTCTTCTGGACCTGGTACTCACGTGCTACCCGTCGTCGGTATCGTCTCTCATCATCCTCCCGCCGCTCTCCATGTCTGACCATGCGGTGCTCAAGTTCAACTGGCACGCAACAATTCCGGCCTTACAGAGCGTGATGCTTCCGAAGAGAAGGTTTGCTACCCTGAATCATCACGCACTGGAGGAGGCTTCCGAGGCTGTTGACTGGGCTTCCTTCATGGAGATCACTTCAGTCGGCGAGCTGTGGGCATTGTTCAAACAATCCATACTCCGGGTGACTGAGCGCTCAGTACCATTGTCGATGCCACGGCACCAGAAGCACAAACCCTGGGCGACGCAAAAGGTGAAGCGGGAACGGACTCTCAGAGACGTTGCTTGGCGCGAATTCCAGGAACGAGGCACGGCAGCTGCATATGAGGTCTATAAGCAGCAACGAAATAGGGCAGTGTTCACTGAAAGGCAAGAGCGGAGCAAGTATGAGCTGAGGTTGGCGCAGTCATCTCGTGCAAACCCCAAGCGCTTCTTCGCCCATGTTCAAGCCAACAAACGTCTGCACAATCAAGTGGTTAAACTCAGGGATGCTGATGGAGTCGGTGTCACGGATGCAGAGGGGCAAAGCTCTCTTTTTGCTAGGGTGTTCGCAGGCATTTACAAAGCCGATGATGGGCGACCAGCACCCCCATTTGCTCGGGATGTTCCCCCAATGCCTGCAGTTGCCATTACACCTCCTGAAGTCTACCGAGCCTTGATGTGTCTGGACGCCACTAAAAGCCATGGTCCGGATGGTATTCACCCGAGGGTCCTCCAGGCACTCGCTCCGACCATAGCACTTCCCCTCGCATATCTCTTCACACTGTCCTTGCAATCAGGTGAAGTCCCCGAAGACTGGAGACGGGCCGTCATCTGCCCTATCTACAAGAAAGGAGACCGAGAGGACCCGTTGAATTACCGACCGGTCTCCCTCACTTCAGTAATCTGCAAAATGTTAGAATCAATTATCAAAACGTCCATGATGGCCCATCTCCAGATCACAGCGGCGATCTCCGATAGTCAGCATGGATTCGTGTCCAACAGATCCTGCCTCACCAACTTGCTGATGATGGAGGAATGGGTCACTCAATTAATGGACGATCGACAAATTGCCGACCTGGTCTTCCTGGACTTCGCCAAGGCGTTTGACTCGGTCAACCATCGCTTGCTACTCCGCAAGTTGGAAGCGTATGCGATTCACCCAGCGGTCGTGAGGTGGATTGATGCGTTTTTGGCTGGCCGCACCTTTCAAGTACAAGTCAATGGCATACTTTCAGAGACTCACAACGCCCCCAGCGGTGTCCCCCAAGGCTCCGTTCTTGGACCACTGCTGTTCGTGGTGTTTGTAAACGACCTGCCAGAGCACATCTCCCAGCGGGTTCTCCTCTTCGCCGATGATGTGAAGCTCGTTGCTCCCCGAAGCGACTACGAGGACCTGCGTAGGTGCCTTCATCATGTGTGGAGTTGGTCGAACCTGTGGGACCTGCGGCTCAATATCACGAAATGCAGTCATCTGGCTATTGGGGCTCCTCCTGATTCACCTCTTGACTTTGAACCGGGACGCCTGGAACTGGAACGAACTCAACGGTGCAAAGATCTGGGCATCATTGTCGACGACACGTTCAAACCAACGGCCCAATGCATCCAAGCAGCCAACAAAGCTCGCGGAGTTCTGTTCCTAATGTTCCGGTCCTTTGCCGTCATCACAGCAGACATCTTCCTTCCGTTGTATGTTTCCCTGGTGAGGCCCATTCTCGAGTATGGGATCCAAGCCGCATCACCGTACCTCGCCAAGGACATCCAGCATCTGGAGCGGGTCCAGAGGCTTGCAACGAGGATGGTCCGCGGCCTCAGGCTATTGTCCTACGAGGAAAGATGCCAGCGACTCAACCTGCCGACCCTTGAGGCTAGGCGTCTGCGAGGGGACCTAATACTGGCCTACAACATCCTCCACGGCATCTACAGCGTGCCCCGCGACCTCTTCTTCACGCCCGCACCTGATCGTGGTCTGAGGGGTCATCCGTGGAAGCTGTACCCTCGCGGGTTCCGGTTGAATCGGCGGAAGGCGGCTTTTTCAGTGCGCATCGCCGGTCCTTGGAACCGGCTTCCGCAGGGTGTGGTCGAGAAGCCGACGGTCGCCCAGTTCAAGCGGGCTCTGGATGACTTTTTGGCCGTGAACCAGTGACTACACCGCGTTTGTTGCACATTTCTTGTGTCTTGTTACATGGCCCTTAGCCTAGTGCTTTTTTTTGCCAAATAAATTGAATTGAATTGAATTGAATTGAGTGGTTCTGGTTGGTCCATTTACCCTGAAATTGTGCCTCATATGAGGGGAGATGTATATTGACCATTTTCTATAAAATAGTCTTCCAGGGAGGTTCTGGGTGGATGTTAGGCAAGAATAAGTGCCCAAATTGGGGTAAATTGCGTCAAAAATAGTGGTTGTCTTGGAACTGGTCTTGGGTGGTTCTGGTTGGTCCATTTACCCTGAAATTTTGTCTCATATGAGGTTAGACGTTTATTGACCATTTTGTATAAAATAATCTTCCAGGGTGGTCGTGAAGTAAAGTTATGCCACAATCAATGTACCTAATATGGGCACTTTTATGACAACGAGTGCTTGTATTGGAACTGGTCCTGAGCGGTTCTGGTTGGTCCATTTACCCGGGAATTGTGTCTCATTTGTGGGTAGATGTATAATTCACAATTTTGTGTAAAATTGGTCTTCCAGGGAGGTTCTGGGGGGATGTTAGGCCAGAAATAGTGCCCAAATTGGGGTAAATTGCGTAAAAATAGTGGTTGCATTGTAACTGGTCCTGGGTGGTTCTGGTTGGTCCATTTACCCAGGAATTGTGTCTCATTTGTGGGTAGATGTATAATTCACAATTTTGTGTAAAATTGGTCTTCCAGGGAGGTTCTGGGGGGATGTTAGGCCAGAAATAGTGCCCAAATTGGGGTAAATTGCGTCAAAAATAGTGGTTGCATTGTAACTGGTCCTGGGTGGTTCTGGTTGGTCCATTTACCCTGAAATTGTGTCTCATATGAGGGGAGATGTATATTGACCATTCTGTATAAAATGATCTTCCAGGGTGGTTGTCAAGTAAAGTTATGCCACAATCAATGTGCCTAATATGGGCACTTTTATGACAACGAGTGCTTGTGTTGGAACTGGTCCTGGGTGGTTCTGGTTGGTCCATTTACCCTGAAATTGTGTCTCATATGAGGGGAGATGTATATTGACCATTTTCTATAAAATAATCTTCCAGGGAGGTTCTGGGTGGATGTTAGGCAAGAATAAGTGCCCAAATTGGGGTAAATTGTGTCAAAAATAGTGGTTGTCTTGGAACTTGTCTTGGGTGGTTCTGGTTGGTCCATTTACCCTGAAATTGTGTCTCATATGAGAGGAGATGTATATTGACCATAATGTATAAAATAATCTTCCAGGGTGGTTGTGAAGTAAAGTTATGCCACAATCAATGTGCCTAATATGGGCACTTTTATGACAACGAGTGCTTGTGTTGGAACTGGTCCTGAGTGGTTCTGGTTGGTCCATTTACCCTGAAATTGTGTCTCATATGAGGGGAGATGTATATTGACCATTTTCTATAAAATAATCTTCCAGGGAGGTTCTGGGTGGATGTTAGGCAAGAATAAGTGCCCAAATTGGGGTAAATTGCGTCAAAAATAGTGGTTGTCTTGGAACTGGTCTTGGGTGGTTCTGGTTGGTCCATTTACCCTGAAATTTTGTCTCATATGAGGGTAGACGTATATTGACCATTTTTTATAAAATGATCTTCCAAGGATGTTGTGAAGTAAAGTTATGCCACAATCAATGTACCTAATATGGGCACTTTTATGACAACGAGTGCTTGTATTGGAACTGGTCCTGGGTGGTTCTGGTTGGTCCATTTACCCAGGAATTGTGTCTTATTTGTGGGTAGATGTATTATTGACAAATTTCTGTAAAATTAGTCTTCCAGGGAGGTTCTGGAGGGATGTTAGGCCAGAAATAGTGCCCAAATTGGGGTAAATTTCGTTAAAAATAGTGGTTGCATTGGAACTGGTCTTGGGTGGTTCTGGTTGGTCCATTTACCCTGAAATTTTGTCTCATATGAGGGTAGATGTATATTGACCATTTTGTATATAATAATCTTCCAGGGATGCTGTGAAGTAAAGTTATGCCACAATCAATGTGCCTAATATGGGCACTTTTATGACAACGAGTGCTTGTGTTGGAACTGGTCCTGAGTGGTTCTGGTTGGTCCATTTACCCTGAAATTGTGTCTCATATGAAGGGAGATGTATATTGACCATTTTCTATAAAATAGTCTTCCAGGGAGGTTCTGGGTGGATGTTAGGCAAGAATAAGTGCCCAAATTGGGGTAAATTGCGTCAAAAATAGTGGTTGTCTTGGAACTGGTCTTGGGTGGTTCTGGTTGGTCCATTTACCCTGAAATTTTGTTTCATATGAGGGTAGACGTTTTTTGACCATTTTGTATAAAATGATCTTCCAGGGTGGTCGTGAAGTAAAGTTATGCCACAATCAATGTACCTAATATGGGCACTTTTATGACAACGAGTGCTTGTATTGGAACTGGTCCTGAACGGTTCTGGTTGGTCCATTTACCCGGGAATTGTGTCTCATTTGTGGGTAGATGTATAATTCACAATTTTGCGTAAAATTGGTCTTCCAGGGAGGTTCTGGGGGGATGTTAGGCCAGAAATAGTGCCCAAATTGGGGTAAATTGCGTCAAAAATAGTGGTTGCATTGTAACTGGTCCTGGGTGGTTCTGGTTGGTCCATTTACCCTGAAATTGTGTCTCATATGAGGGGAGATGTATATTGACCATTCTGTATAAAATAATCTTCCAGGGTGGTTGTCAAGTAAAGTTATGCCACAATCAATGTGCCTAATATGGGCACTTTTATGACAACGAGTGCTTGTGTTGGCACTGGTCCTGAGTGGTTCTGGTTTGTCCATTTACCCTGAAATTGTGTCTCATATGAGGGGAGATGTATATTGACCATTTTCTATAAAATAATCTTCCAGGGAGGTTCTGGGTGGATGTTAGGCAAGAATAAGTGCCCAAATTGGGGTAAATTGCGTCAAAAATAGTGGTTGTCTTGGAACTGGTCTTGGGTGGTTCTGGTTGGTCCATTTACCCTGAAATTTTGTCTCATATGAGGGTAGACGTATATTGACCATTTTTTTATAAAATAATCTTCCAGGGATGCTGTGAAGTAAAGTTATGCCACAATCAATGTACCTAATATGGGCACTTTTATGACAACGAGTGCTTGTATTGGAACTGGTCCTGGGTGGTTCTGGTTGGTCCATTTACCCAGGAATTGTGTCTTATTTGTGGGTAGATGTATTATTGACAAATTTCTGTAAAATTAGTCTTCCAGGGAGGTTCTGGAGGGATGTTAGGCCAGAAATAGTGCCCAAATTGGGGTAAATTGCGTCAAAAATAGTGGTTGTCTTGGAACTGGTCTTGGGTGGTTCTGGTTGGTCCATTTACCCTGAAATTTTGTTTCATATGAGGGTAGACGTTTATTGACCATTTTGTATAAAATAATCTTCCAGGGTGGTCGTTAAGTAAAGTTATGCCACAATCAATGTACCTAATATGGGCACTTTTATGACAACGAGTGCTTGTATTGGAACTGGTCCTGAGCGGTTCTGGTTGGTCCATTTACCCAGGAATTGTGTCTCATTTGTGGGTAGATGCATAATTCACAATTTTGTGTAAAATTGGTCTTCCAGGGAGGTTCTGGGGGGATGTTAGGCCAGAAATAGTGCCCAAATTGGGGTAAATTGCGTCAAAAATAGTGGTTGCATTGTAACTGGTCCTGGGTGGTTCTGGTTGGTCCATTTACCCTGAAATTGTGTCTCATATGAGGGGAGATGTATATTGACCATTCTGTTTAAAATGATCTTCCAGGGTGGTTGTCAAGTAAAGTTATGCCACAATCAATGTGCCTAATATGGGCACTTTTATGACAACGAGTGCTTGTGTTGGAACTGGTCCTGAGTGGTTCTGGTTGGTCCATTTACCCTGAAATTGTGTCTCATATGAGGGGAGATGTATATTGACCATTTTCTATAAAATAATCTTCCAGGGAGGTTCTGGGTGGATGTTAGGCAAGAATAAGTGCCCAAATTGGGGTAAATTGTGTCAAAAATAGTGGTTGTCTTGGAACTTGTCTTGGGTGGTTCTGGTTGGTCCATTTACCCTGAAATTGTGTCTCATATGAGGGGAGATGTATATTGACCATAATGTATAAAATAATCTTCCAGGGTGGTTGTGAAGTAAAGTTATGCCACAATCAATGTGCCTAATATGGGCACTTTTATGACAACGAGTGCTTGTGTTGGAACTGGTCCTGAGTGGTTCTGGTTGGTCCATTTACCCTGAAATTGTGTCTCATATGAGGGGAGATGTATATTGACCATTTTCTATAAAATAATCTTCCAGGGAGGTTCTGGGTGGATGTTAGGCAAGAATAAGTGCCCAAATTGGGGTAAATTGCGTCAAAAATAGTGGTTGTCTTGGAACTGGTCTTGGGTGGTTCTGGTTGGTCCATTTACCCTGAAATTTTGTCTCATATGAGGGTAGACGTATATTGACCATTTTTTATAAAATAATCTTCCAAGGATGTTGTTAAGTAAAGTTATGCCACAATCAATGTACCTAATATGGGCACTTTTATGACAACGACTGCTTGTATTGGAACTGGTCCTGGGTGGTTCTGGTTGGTCCATTTACACAGGAATTGTGTCTTATTTGTGGGTAGATGTATTATTGACAAATTTGTGTAAAATTAGTCTTCCATGGAGGTTCTGGAGGGATGTTAGGCCAGAAATAGTGCCCAAATTGGGGTAAATTGCGTCAAAAATAGTGGTTGCATTGTAACTGGTCCTGGGTGGTTCTGGTTGGTCCATTTACCCTGAAATTGTGTCTCATATGAGGGGAGATGTATATTGACCATAATGTATAAAATAATCTTCCAGGGTGGTTGTGAAGTAAAGTTATGCCACAATCAATGTGCCTAATATGGGCACTTTAATGACAACGAGTGCTTGTGTTGGAACTGGTCCTGAGTGGTTCTGGTTGGTCCATTTACCCTGAAATTGTGTCTCATATGAGGGGAGATGTATATTGACCATTTTCTATAAAATAATCTTCCAGGGAGGTTCTGGGTGGATGTTAGGCAAGAATAAGTGCCCAAATTGGGGTAAATTGCGTCAAAAATAGTGGTTGTCTTGGAACTGGTCTTGGGTGGTTCTGGTTGGTCCATTTACCCTGAAATTTTGTCTCATATGAGGGTAGACGCATATTGACCATTTTTTATAAAATAATCTTCCAAGGATGTTGTGAAGTAAAGTTATGCCACAATCAATGTACCTAATATGGGCACTTTTATGACAACGAGTGCTTGTATTGGAACTGGTCCTGGGTGGTTCTGGTTGGTCCATTTACCCAGGAATTGTGTCTTATTTGTGGGTAGATGTATTATTGACAAATTTCTGTAAAATTAGTCTTCCAGGGAGGTTCTGGAGGGATGTTAGGCCAGAAATAGTGCCCAAATTGGGGTAAATTTCGTTAAAAATAGTGGTTGCATTGGAACTGGTCTTGGGTGGTTCTGGTTGGTCCATTTACCCTGAAATTTTGTCTCATATGAGGGTAGATGTATATTGACCATTTTGTATATAATAATCTTCCAGGGATGCTGTGAAGTAAAGTTATGCCACAATCAATGTGCCTAATATGGGCACTTTTATGACAACGAGTGCTTGTGTTGGAACTGGTCCTGAGTGGTTCTGGTTGGTCCATTTACCCTGAAATTGTGTCTCATATGAAGGGAGATGTATATTGACCATTTTCTATAAAATAGTCTTCCAGGGAGGTTCTGGGTGGATGTTAGGCAAGAATAAGTGCCCAAATTGGGGTAAATTGCGTCAAAAATAGTGGTTGTCTTGGAACTGGTCTTGGGTGGTTCTGGTTGGTCCATTTACCCTGAAATTTTGTTTCATATGAGGGTAGACGTTTTTTGACCATTTTGTATAAAATGATCTTCCAGGGTGGTCGTGAAGTAAAGTTATGCCACAATCAATGTACCTAATATGGGCACTTTTATGACAACGAGTGCTTGTATTGGAACTGGTCCTGAACGGTTCTGGTTGGTCCATTTACCCGGGAATTGTGTCTCATTTGTGGGTAGATGTATAATTCACAATTTTGTGTAAAATTGGTCTTCCAGGGAGGTTCTGGGGGGATGTTAGGCCAGAAATAGTGCCCAAATTGGGGTAAATTGCGTCAAAAATAGTGGTTGCATTGTAACTGGTCCTGGGTGGTTCTGGTTGGTCCATTTACCCTGAAATTGTGTCTCATATGAGGGGAGATGTATATTGACCATTCTGTATAAAATAATCTTCCAGGGTGGTTGTCAAGTAAAGTTATGCCACAATCAATGTGCCTAATATGGGCACTTTTATGACAACGAGTGCTTGTGTTGGCACTGGTCCTGAGTGGTTCTGGTTTGTCCATTTACCCTGAAATTGTGTCTCATATGAGGGGAGATGTATATTGACCATTTTCTATAAAATAATCTTCCAGGGAGGTTCTGGGTGGATGTAAGGCAAGAATAAGTGCCCAAATTGGGGTAAATTGCGTCAAAAATAGTGGTTGTCTTGGAACTGGTCTTGGGTGGTTCTGGTTGGTCCATTTACCCTGAAATTTTGTCTCATATGAGGGTAGACGTATATTGACCATTTTTTTTATAAAATAATCTTCCAGGGATGCTGTGAAGTAAAGTTATGCCACAATCAATGTACCTAATATGGGCACTTTTATGACAACGAGTGCTTGTATTGGAACTGGTCCTGGGTGGTTCTGGTTGGTCCATTTACCCAGGAATTGTGTCTTATTTGTGGGTAGATGTATTATTGACAAATTTCTGTAAAATTAGTCTTCCAGGGAGGTTCTGGAGGGATGTTAGGCCAGAAATAGTGCCCAAATTGGGGTAAATTGCGTCAAAAATAGTGGTTGTCTTGGAACTGGTCTTGGGTGGTTCTGGTTGGTCCATTTACCCTGAAATTTTGTTTCATATGAGGGTAGACGTTTATTGACCATTTTGTATAAAATAATCTTCCAGGGTGGTCGTTAAGTAAAGTTATGCCACAATCAATGTACCTAATATGGGCACTTTTATGACAACGAGTGCTTGTATTGGAACTGGTCCTGAGCGGTTCTGGTTGGTCCATTTACCCAGGAATTGTGTCTCATTTGTGGGTAGATGCATAATTCACAATTTTGTGTAAAATTGGTCTTCCAGGGAGGTTCTGGGGGGATGTTAGGCCAGAAATAGTGCCCAAATTGGGGTAAATTGCGTCAAAAATAGTGGTTGCATTGTAACTGGTCCTGGGTGGTTCTGGTTGGTCCATTTACCCTGAAATTGTGTCTCATATGAGGGGAGATGTATATTGACCATTCTGTTTAAAATGATCTTCCAGGGTGGTTGTCAAGTAAAGTTATGCCACAATCAATGTGCCTAATATGGGCACTTTTATGACAACGAGTGCTTGTGTTGGAACTGGTCCTGAGTGGTTCTGGTTGGTCCATTTACCCTGAAATTGTGTCTCATATGAGGGAAGATGTATATTGACCATTTTCTATAAAATAATCTTCCAGGGAGGTTCTGGGTGGATGTTAGGCAAGAATAAGTGCCCAAATTGGGGTAAATTGTGTCAAAAATAGTGGTTGTCTTGGAACTTGTCTTGGGTGGTTCTGGTTGGTCCATTTACCCTGAAATTGTGTCTCATATGAGGGGAGATGTATATTGACCATAATGTATAAAATAATCTTCCAGGGTGGTTGTGAAGTAAAGTTATGCCACAATCAATGTGCCTAATATGGGCACTTTTATGACAACGAGTGCTTGTGTTGGAACTGGTCCTGAGTGGTTCTGGTTGGTCCATTTACCCTGAAATTGTGTCTCATATGAGGGGAGATGTATATTGACCATTTTCTATAAAATAATCTTCCAGGGAGGTTCTGGGTGGATGTTAGGCAAGAATAAGTGCCCAAATTGGGGTAAATTGCGTCAAAAATAGTGGTTGTCTTGGAACTGGTCTTGGGTGGTTCTGGTTGGTCCATTTACCCTGAAATTTTGTCTCATATGAGGGTAGACGTATATTGACCATTTTTTATAAAATAATCTTCCAAGGATGTTGTTAAGTAAAGTTATGCCACAATCAATGTACCTAATATGGGCACTTTTATGACAACGACTGCTTGTATTGGAACTGGTCCTGGGTGGTTCTGGTTGGTCCATTTACACAGGAATTGTGTCTTATTTGTGGGTAGATGTATTATTGACAAATTTGTGTAAAATTAGTCTTCCATGGAGGTTCTGGAGGGATGTTAGGCCAGAAATAGTGCCCAAATTGGGGTAAATTGCGTCAAAAATAGTGGTTGCATTGTAACTGGTCCTGGGTGGTTCTGGTTGGTCCATTTACCCTGAAATTGTGTCTCATATGAGGGGAGATGTATATTGACCATAATGTATAAAATAATCTTCCAGGGTGGTTGTGAAGTAAAGTTATGCCACAATCAATGTGCCTAATATGGGCACTTTAATGACAACGAGTGCTTGTGTTGGAACTGGTCCTGAGTGGTTCTGGTTGGTCCATTTACCCTGAAATTGTGTCTCATATGAGGGGAGATGTATATTGACCATTTTCTATAAAATAATCTTCCAGGGAGGTTCTGGGTGGATGTTAGGCAAGAATAAGTGCCCAAATTGGGGTAAATTGCGTCAAAAATAGTGGTTGTCTTGGAACTGGTCTTGGGTGGTTCTGGTTGGTCCATTTACCCTGAAATTTTGTCTCATATGAGGGTAGACGTATATTGACCATTTTTTATAAAATAATCTTCCAAGGATGTTGTTAAGTAAAGTTATGCCACAATCAATGTACCTAATATGGGCACTTTTATGACAACGACTGCTTGTATTGGAACTGGTCCTGGGTGGTTCTGGTTGGTCCATTTACACAGGAATTGTGTCTTATTTGTGGGTAGATGTATTATTGACAAATTTGTGTAAAATTAGTCTTCCATGGAGGTTCTGGAGGGATGTTAGGCCAGAAATAGTGCCCAAATTGGGGTAAATTGCGTCAAAAATAGTGGTTGCATTGTAACTGGTCCTGGGTGGTTCTGGTTGGTCCATTTACCCTGAAATTGTGTCTCATATGAGGGGAGATGTATATTGACCATAATGTATAAAATAATCTTCCAGGGTGGTTGTGAAGTAAAGTTATGCCACAATCAATGTGCCTAATATGGGCACTTTAATGACAACGAGTGCTTGTGTTGGAACTGGTCCTGAGTGGTTCTGGTTGGTCCATTTACCCTGAAATTGTGTCTCATATGAGGGGAGATGTATATTGACCATTTTCTATAAAATAATCTTCCAGGGAGGTTCTGGGTGGATGTTAGGCAAGAATAAGTGCCCAAATTGGGGTAAATTGCGTCAAAAATAGTGGTTGTCTTGGAACTGGTCTTGGGTGGTTCTGGTTGGTCCATTTACCCTGAAATTTTGTCTCATATGAGGGTAGACGCATATTGACCATTTTTTATAAAATAATCTTCCAAGGATGTTGTGAAGTAAAGTTATGCCACAATCAATGTACCTAATATGGGCACTTTTATGACAACGAGTGCTTGTATTGGAACTGGTCCTGGGTGGTTCTGGTTGGTCCATTTACCCAGGAATTGTGTCTTATTTGTGGGTAGATGTATTATTGACAAATTTCTGTAAAATTAGTCTTCCAGGGAGGTTCTGGAGGGATGTTAGGCCAGAAATAGTGCCCAAATTGGGGTAAATTTCGTTAAAAATAGTGGTTGCATTGGAACTGGTCTTGGGTGGTTCTGGTTGGTCCATTTACCCTGAAATTTTGTCTCATATGAGGGTAGATGTATATTGACCATTTTGTATATAATAATCTTCCAGGGATGCTGTGAAGTAAAGTTATGCCACAATCAATGTGCCTAATATGGGCACTTTTATGACAACGAGTGCTTGTGTTGGAACTGGTCCTGAGTGGTTCTGGTTGGTCCATTTACCCTGAAATTGTGTCTCATATGAAGGGAGATGTATATTGACCATTTTCTATAAAATAGTCTTCCAGGGAGGTTCTGGGTGGATGTTAGGCAAGAATAAGTGCCCAAATTGGGGTAAATTGCGTCAAAAATAGTGGTTGTCTTGGAACTGGTCTTGGGTGGTTCTGGTTGGTCCATTTACCCTGAAATTTTGTTTCATATGAGGGTAGACGTTTTTTGACCATTTTGTATAAAATGATCTTCCAGGGTGGTCGTGAAGTAAAGTTATGCCACAATCAATGTACCTAATATGGGCACTTTTATGACAACGAGTGCTTGTATTGGAACTGGTCCTGAACGGTTCTGGTTGGTCCATTTACCCGGGAATTGTGTCTCATTTGTGGGTAGATGTATAATTCACAATTTTGTGTAAAATTGGTCTTCCAGGGAGGTTCTGGGGGGATGTTAGGCCAGAAATAGTGCCCAAATTGGGGTAAATTGCGTCAAAAATAGTGGTTGCATTGTAACTGGTCCTGGGTGGTTCTGGTTGGTCCATTTACCCTGAAATTGTGTCTCATATGAGGGGAGATGTATATTGACCATTCTGTATAAAATAATCTTCCAGGGTGGTTGTCAAGTAAAGTTATGCCACAATCAATGTGCCTAATATGGGCACTTTTATGACAACGAGTGCTTGTGTTGGCACTGGTCCTGAGTGGTTCTGGTTTGTCCATTTACCCTGAAATTGTGTCTCATATGAGGGGAGATGTATATTGACCATTTTCTATAAAATAATCTTCCAGGGAGGTTCTGGGTGGATGTAAGGCAAGAATAAGTGCCCAAATTGGGGTAAATTGCGTCAAAAATAGTGGTTGTCTTGGAACTGGTCTTGGGTGGTTCTGGTTGGTCCATTTACCCTGAAATTTTGTCTCATATGAGGGTAGACGTATATTGACCATTTTTTTTATAAAATAATCTTCCAGGGATGCTGTGAAGTAAAGTTATGCCACAATCAATGTACCTAATATGGGCACTTTTATGACAACGAGTGCTTGTATTGGAACTGGTCCTGGGTGGTTCTGGTTGGTCCATTTACCCAGGAATTGTGTCTTATTTGTGGGTAGATGTATTATTGACAAATTTCTGTAAAATTAGTCTTCCAGGGAGGTTCTGGAGGGATGTTAGGCCAGAAATAGTGCCCAAATTGGGGTAAATTGCGTCAAAAATAGTGGTTGTCTTGGAACTGGTCTTGGGTGGTTCTGGTTGGTCCATTTACCCTGAAATTTTGTTTCATATGAGGGTAGACGTTTATTGACCATTTTGTATAAAATAATCTTCCAGGGTGGTCGTTAAGTAAAGTTATGCCACAATCAATGTACCTAATATGGGCACTTTTATGACAACGAGTGCTTGTATTGGAACTGGTCCTGAGCGGTTCTGGTTGGTCCATTTACCCAGGAATTGTGTCTCATTTGTGGGTAGATGCATAATTCACAATTTTGTGTAAAATTGGTCTTCCAGGGAGGTTCTGGGGGGATGTTAGGCCAGAAATAGTGCCCAAATTGGGGTAAATTGCGTCAAAAATAGTGGTTGCATTGTAACTGGTCCTGGGTGGTTCTGGTTGGTCCATTTACCCTGAAATTGTGTCTCATATGAGGGGAGATGTATATTGACCATTCTGTTTAAAATGATCTTCCAGGGTGGTTGTCAAGTAAAGTTATGCCACAATCAATGTGCCTAATATGGGCACTTTTATGACAACGAGTGCTTGTGTTGGAACTGGTCCTGAGTGGTTCTGGTTGGTCCATTTACCCTGAAATTGTGTCTCATATGAGGGAAGATGTATATTGACCATTTTCTATAAAATAATCTTCCAGGGAGGTTCTGGGTGGATGTTAGGCAAGAATAAGTGCCCAAATTGGGGTAAATTGTGTCAAAAATAGTGGTTGTCTTGGAACTTGTCTTGGGTGGTTCTGGTTGGTCCATTTACCCTGAAATTGTGTCTCATATGAGGGGAGATGTATATTGACCATAATGTATAAAATAATCTTCCAGGGTGGTTGTGAAGTAAAGTTATGCCACAATCAATGTGCCTAATATGGGCACTTTTATGACAACGAGTGCTTGTGTTGGAACTGGTCCTGAGTGGTTCTGGTTGGTCCATTTACCCTGAAATTGTGTCTCATATGAGGGGAGATGTATATTGACCATTTTCTATAAAATAATCTTCCAGGGAGGTTCTGGGTGGATGTTAGGCAAGAATAAGTGCCCAAATTGGGGTAAATTGCGTCAAAAATAGTGGTTGTCTTGGAACTGGTCTTGGGTGGTTCTGGTTGGTCCATTTACCCTGAAATTTTGTCTCATATGAGGGTAGACGTATATTGACCATTTTTTATAAAATAATCTTCCAAGGATGTTGTTAAGTAAAGTTATGCCACAATCAATGTACCTAATATGGGCACTTTTATGACAACGACTGCTTGTATTGGAACTGGTCCTGGGTGGTTCTGGTTGGTCCATTTACACAGGAATTGTGTCTTATTTGTGGGTAGATGTATTATTGACAAATTTGTGTAAAATTAGTCTTCCATGGAGGTTCTGGAGGGATGTTAGGCCAGAAATAGTGCCCAAATTGGGGTAAATTGCGTCAAAAATAGTGGTTGCATTGTAACTGGTCCTGGGTGGTTCTGGTTGGTCCATTTACCCTGAAATTGTGTCTCATATGAGGGGAGATGTATATTGACCATAATGTATAAAATAATCTTCCAGGGTGGTTGTGAAGTAAAGTTATGCCACAATCAATGTGCCTAATATGGGCACTTTAATGACAACGAGTGCTTGTGTTGGAACTGGTCCTGAGTGGTTCTGGTTGGTCCATTTACCCTGAAATTGTGTCTCATATGAGGGGAGATGTATATTGACCATTTTCTATAAAATAATCTTCCAGGGAGGTTCTGGGTGGATGTTAGGCAAGAATAAGTGCCCAAATTGGGGTAAATTGCGTCAAAAATAGTGGTTGTCTTGGAACTGGTCTTGGGTGGTTCTGGTTGGTCCATTTACCCTGAAATTTTGTCTCATATGAGGGTAGACGCATATTGACCATTTTTTATAAAATAATCTTCCAAGGATGTTGTGAAGTAAAGTTATGCCACAATCAATGTACCTAATATGGGCACTTTTATGACAACGAGTGCTTGTATTGGAACTGGTCCTGGGTGGTTCTGGTTGGTCCATTTACCCAGGAATTGTGTCTTATTTGTGGGTAGATGTATTATTGACAAATTTCTGTAAAATTAGTCTTCCAGGGAGGTTCTGGAGGGATGTTAGGCCAGAAATAGTGCCCAAATTGGGGTAAATTTCGTTAAAAATAGTGGTTGCATTGGAACTGGTCTTGGGTGGTTCTGGTTGGTCCATTTACCCTGAAATTTTGTCTCATATGAGGGTAGATGTATATTGACCATTTTGTATATAATAATCTTCCAGGGATGCTGTGAAGTAAAGTTATGCCACAATCAATGTGCCTAATATGGGCACTTTTATGACAACGAGTGCTTGTGTTGGAACTGGTCCTGAGTGGTTCTGGTTGGTCCATTTACCCTGAAATTGTGTCTCATATTAAGGGAGATGTATATTGACCATTTTCTATAAAATAGTCTTCCAGGGAGGTTCTGGGTGGATGTTAGGCAAGAATAAGTGCCCAAATTGGGGTAAATTGCGTCAAAAATAGTGGTTGTCTTGGAACTGGTCTTGGGTGGTTCTGGTTGGTCCATTTACCCTGAAATTTTGTTTCATATGAGGGTAGACGTTTATTGACCATTTTGTATAAAATGATCTTCCAGGGTGGTCGTGAAGTAAAGTTATGCCACAATCAATGTACCTAATATGGGCACTTTAATGACAACGAGTGCTTGTATTGGAACTGGTCCTGAGCGGTTCTGGTTGGTCCATTTACCCGGGAATTGTGTCTCATTTGTGGGTAGATGTATAATTCACAATTTTGTGTAAAATTGGTCTTCCAGGGAGGTTCTGGGGGGATGTTAGGCCAGAAATAGTGCCCAAATTGGGGTAAATTGCGTCAAAAATAGTGGTTGCATTGTAACTGGTCCTGGGTGGTTCTGGTTGGTCCATTTACCCTGAAATTGTGTCTCATATGAGGGGAGATGTATATTGACCATTCTGTATAAAATAATCTTCCAGGGTGGTTGTCAAGTAAAGTTATGCCACAATCAATGTGCCTAATATGGGCACTTTTATGACAACGAGTGCTTGTGTTGGCACTGGTCCTGAGTGGTTCTGGTTTGTCCATTTACCCTGAAATTGTGTCTCATATGAGGGGAGATGTATATTGACCATTTTCTATAAAATAATCTTCCAGGGAGGTTCTGGGTGGATGTTAGGCAAGAATAAGTGCCCAAATTGGGGTAAATTGCGTCAAAAATAGTGGTTGTCTTGGAACTGGTCTTGGGTGGTTCTGGTTGGTCCATTTACCCTGAAATTTTGTCTCATATGAGGGTAGACATATATTGACCATTTTTTATAAAATAATCTTCCAAGGATGTTGTGAAGTAAAGTTATGCCACAATCAATGTACCTAATATGGGCACTTTTATGACAACGAGTGCTTGTATTGGAACTGGTCCTGGGTGGTTCTGGTTGGTCCATTTACCCAGGAATTGTGTCTTATTTGTGGGTAGATGTATTATTGACAAATTTCTGTAAAATTAGTCTTCCAGGGAGGTTCTGGAGGGATGTTAGGCCAGAAATAGTGCCCAAATTGGGGTAAATTTCGTTAAAAATAGTGGTTGCATTGGAACTGGTCTTGGGTGGTTCTGGTTGGTCCATTTACCCTGAAATTTTGTCTCATATGAGGGTAGATGTATATTGACCATTTTGTATATAATAATCTTCCAGGGATGCTGTGAAGTAAAGTTATGCCACAATCAATGTGCCTAATATGGGCACTTTTATGACAACGAGTGCTTGTGTTGGAACTGGTCCTGAGTGGTTCTGGTTGGTCCATTTACCCTGAAATTGTGTCTCATATTAAGGGAGATGTATATTGACCATTTTCTATAAAATAGTCTTCCAGGGAGGTTCTGGGTGGATGTTAGGCAAGAATAAGTGCCCAAATTGGGGTAAATTGCGTCAAAAATAGTGGTTGTCTTGGAACTTGTCTTGGGTGGTTCTGGTTGTTCCATTTACCCTGAAATTGTGTCTCATATGAGGGGAGATGTATATTGACCATAATGTATAAAATAATCTTCCAGGGTGGTTGTGAAGTAAAGTTATGCCACAATCAATGTGCCTAATATGGGCACTTTTATGACAACGAGTGCTTGTGTTGGAACTGGTCCTGAGTGGTTCTGGTTGGTCTATTTACCCTGAAATTTTGTCTCATATGAGGGGAGATGTATATTGACCATTTTCTATAAAATAGTCTTCCAGGGAGGTTCTGGGTGGATGTTAGGCAAGAATAAGTGCCCAAATTGGGGTAAATTGCGTCAAAAATAGTGGTTGTCTTGGAACTGGTCTTGGGTGGTTCTGGTTGGTCTATTTACCCTGAAATTTTGTCTCATATGAGGATAGACGTATATTGACCATTTTGTATAAAATAATCTTCCAGGGTGGTCGTGAAGTAAAGTTATGCCACAATCAATGTACCTAATATGGGCACTTTTATGACAACGAGTGCTTGTATTGGAACTGGTCCTGGGTGGTTCTGGTTGGTCCATTTACCCTGAAATTGTGTCTCATATGAGGGGAGATGTATATTGACCATTCTGTATAAAATAATCTTCCAGGGTGGTTGTCAAGTAAAGTTATGCCACAATCAATGTGCCTAATATGGGCACTTTTATGACAACGAGTGCTTGTGTTGGCACTGGTCCTGAGTGGTTCTGGTTTGTCCATTTACCCTGAAATTGTGTCTCATATGAGGGGAGATGTATATTGACCATTTTCTATAAAATAATCTTCCAGGGAGGTTCTGGGTGGATGTTAGGCAAGAATAAGTGCCCAAATTGGGGTAAATTGCGTCAAAAATAGTGGTTGTCTTGGAACTGGTCTTGGGTGGTTCTGGTTGGTCCATTTACCCTGAAATTTTGTCTCATATGAGGGTAGACATATATTGACCATTTTTTATAAAATAATCTTCCAAGGATGTTGTGAAGTAAAGTTATGCCACAATCAATGTACCTAATATGGGCACTTTTATGACAACGAGTGCTTGTATTGGAACTGGTCCTGGGTGGTTCTGGTTGGTCCATTTACCCAGGAATTGTGTCTTATTTGTGGGTAGATGTATTATTGACAAATTTCTGTAAAATTAGTCTTCCAGGGAGGTTCTGGAGGGATGTTAGGCCAGAAATAGTGCCCAAATTGGGGTAAATTTCGTTAAAAATAGTGGTTGCATTGGAACTGGTCTTGGGTGGTTCTGGTTGGTCCATTTACCCTGAAATTTTGTCTCATATGAGGGTAGATGTATATTGACCATTTTGTATATAATAATCTTCCAGGGATGCTGTGAAGTAAAGTTATGCCACAATCAATGTGCCTAATATGGGCACTTTTATGACAACGAGTGCTTGTGTTGGAACTGGTCCTGAGTGGTTCTGGTTGGTCCATTTACCCTGAAATTGTGTCTCATATTAAGGGAGATGTATATTGACCATTTTCTATAAAATAGTCTTCCAGGGAGGTTCTGGGTGGATGTTAGGCAAGAATAAGTGCCCAAATTGGGGTAAATTGCGTCAAAAATAGTGGTTGTCTTGGAACTTGTCTTGGGTGGTTCTGGTTGTTCCATTTACCCTGAAATTGTGTCTCATATGAGAGGAGATGTATATTGACCATAATGTATAAAATAATCTTCCAGGGTGGTTGTGAAGTAAAGTTATGCCACAATCAATGTGCCTAATATGGGCACTTTTATGACAACGAGTGCTTGTGTTGGAACTGGTCCTGAGTGGTTCTGGTTGGTCTATTTACCCTGAAATTTTGTCTCATATGAGGGGAGATGTATATTGACCATTTTCTATAAAATAATCTTCCAGGGAGGTTCTGGGTGGATGTTAGGCAAGAATAAGTGCCCAAATTGGGGTAAATTGCGTCAAAAATAGTGGTTGTCTTGGAACTGGTCTTGGGTGGTTCTGGTTGGTCTATTTACCCTGAAATTTTGTCTCATATGAGGATAGACGTATATTGACCATTTTGTATAAAATAATCTTCCAGGGTGGTCGTGAAGTAAAGTTATGCCACAATCAATGTACCTAATATGGGCACTTTTATGACAACGAGTGCTTGTATTGGAACTGGTCCTGGGTGGTTCTGGTTGGTCCATTTACCCTGAAATTGTGTCTCATATGAGGGGAGATGTATATTGACCATTCTGTATAAAATAATCTTCCAAGGATGTTGTGAAGTAAAGTTATGCCACAATCAATGTACCTAATATGGGCACTTTTATGACAACGAGTGCTTGTATTGGAACTGGTCCTGAGCGGTTCTGGTTGGTCCATTTACCCGGGAATTGTGTCTCATTTGTGGGTAGATGTATAATTCACAATTTTGTGTAAAATTGGTCTTCCAGGGAGGTTCTGGGGGGATGTTAGGCCAGAAATAGTGCCCAAATTGGGGTAAATTGCGTAAAAATAGTGGTTGCATTGTAACTGGTCCTGGGTGGTTCTGGTTGGTCCATTTACCCTGAAATTGTGTCTCATATGAGGGGAGATGTATATTGACCATAATATATAAAATAATCTTCCAGGGTGGTTGTGAAGTAAAGTTATGCCACAATCAATGTGCCTAATATGGGCACTTTTATGACAACGAGTGCTTGTGTTGGAACTGGTCCTGAGTGGTTCTGGTTGGTCCATTTACCCTGAAATTGTGTCTCATATGAGGGGAGATGTATATTGACCATTTTCTATAAAATAATCTTCCAGGGAGGTTCTGGGTGGATGTTAGGCAAGAATAAGTGCCCAAATTGGGGTAAATTGCGTCAAAAATAGTGGTTGTCTTGGAACTGGTCTTGGGTGGTTCTGGTTGGTCCATTTACCCTGAAATTTTGTCTCATATGAGGGTAGACGTATATTGACCATTTTTTTATAAAATAATCTTCCAAGGATGTTGTGAAGTAAAGTTATGCCACAATCAATGTACCTAATATGGGCACTTTTATGACAACGAGTGCTTGTATTGGAACTGGTCCTGGGTGGTTCTGGTTGGTCCATTTATCCAGGAATTGTGTCTTATTTGTGGGTAGATGTATTATTGACAAATTTGTGTAAAATTAGTCTTCCAGGGAGGTTCTGGAGGGATGTTAGGCCAGAAATAGTGCCCAAATTGGGGTAAATTTCGTTAAAAATAGTGGTTGCATTGGAACTGGTCTTGGGTGGTTCTGGTTGGTCCATTTACCCTGAAATTTTGTCTCATATGAGGGTAGATGTATATTGACCATTTTGTATAAAATAATCTTCCAGGGATGCTGTGAAGTAAAGTTATGCCACAATCAATGTGCCTAATATGGGCACTTTTATGACAACGAGTGCTTGTGTTGGAACTGGTCCTGAGTGGTTCTGGTTGGTCCATTTACCCTGAAATTGTGTCTCATATGAGGGGAGATGTATATTGACCATTTTCTATAAAATAGTCTTCCAGGGAGGTTCTGGGTGGATTTTAGGCAAGAATAAGTGCCCAAATTGGGGTAAATTGCGTCAAAAATAGTGGTTGTCTTGGAACTGGTCTTGGGTGGTTCTCGTTGGTCCATTTACCCTGAAATTTTGTTTCATATGAGGGTAGACGTTTATTGACCATTTTGTATAAAATGATCTTCCAGGGTGGTCGTGAAGTAAAGTTATGCCACAATCAATGTACCTAATATGGGCACTTTTATGACAACGAGTAGTTGTATTGGAACTGGTCCTGGGTGGTTCTGGTTGGTCCATTTATCCAGGAATTGTGTCTTATTTGTGGGTAGATGTATTATTGACAAATTTGTGTAAAATTAGTCTTCCAGGGAGGTTCTGGAGGGATGTTAGGCCAGAAATAGTGCCCAAATTGGGGTAAATTTCGTTAAAAATAGTGGTTGCATTGGAACTGGTCTTGGGTGGTTCTGGTTGGTCCATTTACCCTGAAATTTTGTCTCATATGAGGGTAGATGTATATTGACCATTTTGTATAAAATAATCTTGCAAGGATGTTGTGAAGTAAAGTTATGCCACAATCAATGTACCTAATATGGGCACTTTTATGACAACGAGTGCTTGTATTGGAACTGGTCCTGGGTGGTTCTGGTTGGTCCATTTACCCAGGAATTGTGTCTTATTTGTGGGTAGATGTATTATTGACAATTTTGTGTAAAATTAGTCTTCCAGGGAGGTTCTGGAGGGATGTTAGGCCAGAAATAGTGCCCAAATTGGGGTAAATTTCGTTAAAAATAGTGGTTGCATTGGAACTGGTCTTGGGTGGTTCTGGTTGGTCCATTTACCCTGAAATTTTGTCTCATATGAGGGTAGATGTATATTGACCATTTTGTATAAAATAATCTTCCAGGGTGGTCGTGAAGTAAAGTTATGCCACAATCAATGTACCTAATATGGGCACTTTTATGTCAACGAGTGCTTGTATTGGAACTGGTCCTGAGCGGTTCTGGTTGTTCCATTTACCCAGGAATTGTGTCTCATTTGTGGGTAGATGTATAATTCACAATTTTGTGTAAAATTGGTCTTCCAGGGAGGTTCTGGGGGGATGTTAGGCCAGAAATAGTGCCCAAATTGGGGTAAATTGCGTCAAAAATAGTGGTTGCATTGTAACTGGTCCTGGGTGGTTCTGGTTGGTCCATTTACCCTGAAATCTTGTCTCATATGAGGGGAGATGTATATTGACCATTTTCTATAAAATAATCTTCCAGGGAGGTTCTGGGTGGATGTTAGGCAAGAATAAGTGCCCAAACTGGGGTAAATTGTGTCAAAAATAGTGGTTGTCTTGGAACTTGTCTTGGGTGGTTCTGGTTGGTCCATTTACCCTGAAATTGTGTCTCATATGAGGGGAGATGTATATTGACCTTAATGTATAAAATAATCTTCCAGGGTGGTTGTGAAGTAAAGTTATGCCACAATCAATGTGCCTAATATGGGCACTTTTATGACAACGAGTGCTTGTGTTGGAACTGGTCCTGAGTGGTTCTGGTTGGTCCATTTACCCTGAAATTGTGTCTCATATGAGGGGAGATGTATATTGACCATTTTCTATAAAATAATCTTCCAGGGAGGTTCTGGGTGGATGTTAGGCAAGAATAAGTGCCCAAATTGGGGTAAATTGCGTCAAAAATAGTGGTTGTCTTGGAACTGGTCTTGGGTGGTTCTGGTTGGTCCATTTACCCTGAAATTTTGCCTCATATGAGGGTAGACGTATATTGACCATTTTGTATAAAATAATCTTCCAGGGTGGTCGTGAAGTAAAGTTATGCCACAATCAATGTACCTAATATGGGCACTTTTATGACAACGAGTTGCTTGTATTGGAACTGGTCCTGAGCGGTTCTGGTTGGTCCATTTACCCGGGAATTGTGTCTCATTTGTGGGTAGATGTATAATTCACAATTTTGTGTAAAATTGGTCTTCCAGGGAGGTTCTGGGGGGATGTTAGGCCAGAAATAGTGCCCAAATTGGGGTAAATTGCGTCAAAAATAGTGGTTGCATTTTAACTGGTCCTGGGTGGTTCTGGTTGGTCCATTTACCCTGAAATTTTGTCTCATATGAGGGTAGACGTATATTGACCATTTTGTATAAAATAATCTTGCAAGGATGTTGTGAAGTAATGTTATGCCACAATCAATGTACCTAATATGGGCACTTTTATGACAACGAGTGCTTGTATTGGAACTGGTCCTGGGTGGTTCTGGTTGGTCCATTTACCCAGGAATTGTGTCTTATTTGTGGGTAGATGTATTATTGACAATTTTGTGTAAAATTAGTCTTCCAGGGAGGTTCTGGAGGGATGTTAGGCCAGAAATAGTGCCCAAATTGGGGTAAATTTCGTTAAAAATAGTGGTTGCATTGGAACTGGTCTTGGGTGGTTCTGGTTGGTCCATTTACCCTGAAATTTTGTCTCATATGAGGGTAGAAGTATATTGACCATTTTGTATAAAATAATCTTCCAGGGATGCTGTGAAGTAAAGTTATGCCACAATCAATGTGCCTAATATGGGCACTTTTATGACAACGAGTGCTTGTGTTGGAACTGGTCCTGAGTGGTTCTGGTTGGTCCATTTACCCTGAAATTGTGTCTCATATGAGGGGAGATGTATATTGACCATTTTCTATAAAATAGTCTTCCAGAGAGGTTCTGGGTGGATTTTAGGCAAGAATAAGTGCCCAAATTGGGGTAAATTGCGTCAAAAATAGTGGTTGTCTTGGAACTGGTCTTGGGTGGTTCTGGTTGGTCCATTTACCCTGAAATTTTGTCTCATATGAGGGTAGACGTATATTGACCATTTTTTATAAAATGATCTTCCAAGGATGTTGTGAAGTAAAGTTATGCCACAATCAATGTACCTAATATGGGCACTTTTATGACAACGAGTGCTTGTATTGGAACTGGTCCTGGGTGGTTCTGGTTGGTCCATTTACCCAGGAATTGTGTCTTATTTGTGGGTAGATGTATTATTGACAAATTTCTGTAAAATTAGTCTTCCAGGGAGGTTCTGGAGGGATGTTAGGCCAGAAATAGTGCCCAAATTGGGGTAAATTTCGTTAAAAATAGTGGTTGCATTGGAACTGGTCTTGGGTGGTTCTGGTTGGTCCATTTACCCTGAAATTTTGTCTCATATGAGGGTAGATGTATATTGACCATTTTGTATATAATAATCTTCCAGGGATGCTGTGAAGTAAAGTTATGCCACAATCAATGTGCCTAATATGGGCACTTTTATGACAACGAGTGCTTGTGTTGGAACTGGTCCTGAGTGGTTCTGGTTGGTCCATTTACCCTGAAATTGTGTCTCATATGAAGGGAGATGTATATTGACCATTTTCTATAAAATAGTCTTCCAGGGAGGTTCTGGGTGGATGTTAGGCAAGAATAAGTGCCCAAATTGGGGTAAATTGCGTCAAAAATAGTGGTTGTCTTGGAACTGGTCTTGGGTGGTTCTGGTTGGTCCATTTACCCTGAAATTTTGTTTCATATGAGGGTAGACGTTTTTTGACCATTTTGTATAAAATGATCTTCCAGGGTGGTCGTGAAGTAAAGTTATGCCACAATCAATGTACCTAATATGGGCACTTTTATGACAACGAGTGCTTGTATTGGAACTGGTCCTGAACGGTTCTGGTTGGTCCATTTACCCGGGAATTGTGTCTCATTTGTGGGTAGATGTATAATTCACAATTTTGCGTAAAATTGGTCTTCCAGGGAGGTTCTGGGGGGATGTTAGGCCAGAAATAGTGCCCAAATTGGGGTAAATTGCGTCAAAAATAGTGGTTGCATTGTAACTGGTCCTGGGTGGTTCTGGTTGGTCCATTTACCCTGAAATTGTGTCTCATATGAGGGGAGATGTATATTGACCATTCTGTATAAAATAATCTTCCAGGGTGGTTGTCAAGTAAAGTTATGCCACAATCAATGTGCCTAATATGGGCACTTTTATGACAACGAGTGCTTGTGTTGGCACTGGTCCTGAGTGGTTCTGGTTTGTCCATTTACCCTGAAATTGTGTCTCATATGAGGGGAGATGTATATTGACCATTTTCTATAAAATAATCTTCCAGGGAGGTTCTGGGTGGATGTTAGGCAAGAATAAGTGCCCAAATTGGGGTAAATTGCGTCAAAAATAGTGGTTGTCTTGGAACTGGTCTTGGGTGGTTCTGGTTGGTCCATTTACCCTGAAATTTTGTCTCATATGAGGGTAGACGTATATTGACCATTTTTTTATAAAATAATCTTCCAGGGATGCTGTGAAGTAAAGTTATGCCACAATCAATGTACCTAATATGGGCACTTTTATGACAACGAGTGCTTGTATTGGAACTGGTCCTGGGTGGTTCTGGTTGGTCCATTTACCCAGGAATTGTGTCTTATTTGTGGGTAGATGTATTATTGACAAATTTCTGTAAAATTAGTCTTCCAGGGAGGTTCTGGAGGGATGTTAGGCCAGAAATAGTGCCCAAATTGGGGTAAATTGCGTCAAAAATAGTGGTTGTCTTGGAACTGGTCTTGGGTGGTTCTGGTTGGTCCATTTACCCTGAAATTTTGTTTCATATGAGGGTAGACGTTTATTGACCATTTTGTATAAAATAATCTTCCAGGGTGGTCGTTAAGTAAAGTTATGCCACAATCAATGTACCTAATATGGGCACTTTTATGACAACGAGTGCTTGTATTGGAACTGGTCCTGAGCGGTTCTGGTTGGTCCATTTACCCAGGAATTGTGTCTCATTTGTGGGTAGATGCATAATTCACAATTTTGTGTAAAATTGGTCTTCCAGGGAGGTTCTGGGGGGATGTTAGGCCAGAAATAGTGCCCAAATTGGGGTAAATTGCGTCAAAAATAGTGGTTGCATTGTAACTGGTCCTGGGTGGTTCTGGTTGGTCCATTTACCCTGAAATTGTGTCTCATATGAGGGGAGATGTATATTGACCATTCTGTTTAAAATGATCTTCCAGGGTGGTTGTGAAGTAAAGTTATGCCACAATCAATGTGCCTAATATGGGCACTTTTATGACAACGAGTGCTTGTGTTGGAACTGGTCCTGAGTGGTTCTGGTTGGTCCATTTACCCTGAAATTGTGTCTCATATGAGGGGAGATGTATATTGACCATTTTCTATAAAATAATCTTCCAGGGAGGTTCTGGGTGGATGTTAGGCAAGAATAAGTGCCCAAATTGGGGTAAATTGCGTCAAAAATAGTGGTTGTCTTGGAACTGGTCTTGGGTGGTTCTGGTTGGTCCATTTACCCTGAAATTTTGTCTCATATGAGGGTAGACGTATATTGACCATTTTTTATAAAATAATCTTCCAAGGATGTTGTGAAGTAAAGTTATGCCACAATCAATGTACCTAATATGGGCACTTTTATGACAACGAGTGCTTGTATTGGAACTGGTCCTGGGTGGTTCTGGTTGGTCCATTTATCCAGGAATTGTGTCTTATTTGTGGGTAGATGTATTATTGACAAATTTGTGTAAAATTAGTCTTCCAGGGAGGTTCTGGAGGGATGTTAGGCCAGAAATAGTGCCCAAATTGGGGTAAATTTCGTTAAAAATAGTGGTTGCATTGGAACTGGTCTTGGGTGGTTCTGGTTGGTCCATTTACCCTGAAATTTTGTCTCATATGAGGGTAGATGTATATTGACCATTTTGTATAAAATAATCTTCCAGGGATGCTGTGAAGTAAAGTTATGCCACAATCAATGTGCCTAATATGGGCACTTTTATGACAACGAGTGCTTGTGTTGGAACTGGTCCTGAGTGGTTCTGGTTGGTCCATTTACCCTGAAATTGTGTCTCATATGAGGGGAGATGTATATTGACCATTTTCTATAAAATAGTCTTCCAGGGAGGTTCTGGGTGGATTTTAGGCAAGAATAAGTGCCCAAATTGGGGTAAATTGCGTCAAAAATAGTGGTTGTCTTGGAACTGGTCTTGGGTGGTTCTCGTTGGTCCATTTACCCTGAAATTTTGTTTCATATGAGGGTAGACGTTTATTGACCATTTTGTATAAAATGATCTTCCAGGGTGGTCGTGAAGTAAAGTTATGCCACAATCAATGTACCTAATATGGGCACTTTTATGACAACGAGTAGTTGTATTGGAACTGGTCCTGGGTGGTTCTGGTTGGTCCATTTATCCAGGAATTGTGTCTTATTTGTGGGTAGATGTATTATTGACAAATTTGTGTAAAATTAGTCTTCCAGGGAGGTTCTGGAGGGATGTTAGGCCAGAAATAGTGCCCAAATTGGGGTAAATTTCGTTAAAAATAGTGGTTGCATTGGAACTGGTCTTGGGTGGTTCTGGTTGGTCCATTTACCCTGAAATTTTGTCTCATATGAGGGTAGATGTATATTGACCATTTTGTATAAAATAATCTTGCAAGGATGTTGTGAAGTAAAGTTATGCCACAATCAATGTACCTAATATGGGCACTTTTATGACAACGAGTGCTTGTATTGGAACTGGTCCTGGGTGGTTCTGGTTGGTCCATTTACCCAGGAATTGTGTCTTATTTGTGGGTAGATGTATTATTGACAATTTTGTGTAAAATTAGTCTTCCAGGGAGGTTCTGGAGGGATGTTAGGCCAGAAATAGTGCCCAAATTGGGGTAAATTTCGTTAAAAATAGTGGTTGCATTGGAACTGGTCTTGGGTGGTTCTGGTTGGTCCATTTACCCTGAAATTTTGTCTCATATGAGGGTAGATGTATATTGACCATTTTGTATAAAATAATCTTCCAGGGATGCTGTGAAGTAAAGTTATGCCACAATCAATGTGCCTAATATGGGCACTTTTATGACAACGAGTGCTTGTGTTGGAACTGGTCCTGAGTGGTTCTGGTTGGTCCATTTACCCTGAAATTGTGTCTCATATGAGGGGAGATGTATATTGACCATTTTCTATAAAATAGTCTTCCAGGGAGGTTCTGGGTGGATTTTAGGCAAGAATAAGTGCCCAAATTGGGGTAAATTGCGTCAAAAATAGTGGTTGTCTTGGAACTGGTCTTGGGTGGTTCTGGTTGGTCCATTTACCCTGAAATTTTGTTTCATATGAGGGTAGACGTTTATTGACCATTTTGTATAAAATAATCTTCCAGGGTGGTCGTGAAGTAAAGTTATGCCACAATCAATGTACCTAATATGGGCACTTTTATGACAACGAGTGCTTGTATTGGAACTGGTCCTGAGCGGTTCTGGTTGGTCCATTTACCCAGGAATTGTGTCTCATTTGTGGGTAGATGTATAATTCACAATTTTGTGTAAAATTGGTCTTCCAGGGAGGTTCTGGGGGGATGTTAGGCCAGAAATAGTGCCCAAATTTGGGTAAATTGCGTCAAAAATAGTGGTTGCATTGTAACTGGTCCTGGGTGGTTCTGGTTGGTCCATTTACCCTGAAATTGTGTCTCATATGAGGGGAGATGTATATTGACCATTTTCTATAAAATAATCTTCCAGGGAGGTTCTGGGTGGATGTTAGGCAAGAATAAGTGCCCAAACTGGGGTAAATTGTGTCAAAAATAGTGGTTGTCTTGGAACTTGTCTTGGGTGGTTCTGGTTGGTCCATTTACCCTGAAATTGTGTCTCATATGAGGGGAGATGTATATTGACCATAATGTATAAAATAATCTTCCAGGGTGGTTGTGAAGTAAAGTTATGCCACAATCAATGTGCCTAATATGGGCACTTTTATGACAACGAGTGCTTGTGTTGGAACTGGTCCTGAGTGGTTCTGGTTGGTCCATTTACCCTGAAATTGTGTCTCATATGAGGGGAGATGTATATTGACCATTTTCAATAAAATAATCTTCCAGGGAGGTTCTGGGTGGATGTTAGGCAAGAATAAGTGCCCAAATTGGGGTAAATTGCGTCAAAAATAGTGGTTGTCTTGGAACTGGTCTTGGGTGGTTCTGGTTGGTCCATTTACCCTGAAATTTTGTCTCATATGAGGGTAGACGTATATTGACCATTTTTTATAAAATAATCTTCCAAGGATGTTGTGAAGTAAAGTTATGCCACAATCAATGTACCTAATATGGGCACTTTTATGACAACGAGTGCTTGTATTGGAACTGGTCCTGGGTGGTTCTGGTTGGTCCATTTACCCAGGAATTGTGTCGTATTTGTGGGTAGATGTATTATTGACAAATTTCTGTAAAATTAGTCTTCCAGGGAGGTTCTGGAGGGATGTTAGGCCAGAAATAGTGCCCAAATTGGGGTAAATTTCGTTAAAAATAGTGGTTGCATTGGAACTGGTCTTGGGTGGTTCTGGTTGGTCCATTTACCCTGAAATTTTGTCTCATATGAGGGTAGATGTATATTGACCATTTTGTATATAATAATCTTGCAGGGATGCTGTGAAGTAAAGTTATGCCACAATCAATGTGCCTAATATGGGCACTTTTATGACAACGAGTGCTTGTGTTGGAACTGGTCCTGAGTGGTTCTGGTTGGTCCATTTACCCTGAAATTGTGTCTCATATGAAGGGAGATGTATATTGACCATTTTCTATAAAATAGTCTTCCAGGGAGGTTCTGGGTGGATGTTAGGCAAGAATAAGTGCCCAAATTGGGGTAAATTGCGTCAAAAATAGTGGTTGTCTTGGAACTGGTCTTGGGTGGTTCTGGTTGGTCCATTTACCCTGAAATTTTGTTTCATATGAGGGTAGACGTTTATTGACCATTTTGTATAAAATGATCTTCCAGGGTGGTCGTGAAGTAAAGTTATGCCACAATCAATGTACCTAATATGGGCACTTTTATGACAACGAGTGCTTGTATTGGAACTGGTCCTGAGCGGTTCTGGTTGGTCCATTTACCCGGGAATTGTGTCTCATTTGTGGGTAGATGTATAATTCACAATTTTGTGTAAAATTGGTCTTCCAGGGAGGTTCTGGGGGGATGTTAGGCCAGAAATAGTGCCCAAATTGGGGTAAATTGCGTCAAAAATAGTGGTTGCATTGGAACTGGTCTTGGGTGGTTCTGGTTGTTCCATTTACCCTGAAATTGTGTCTCATATGAGGGGAGATGTATATTGACCATAATGTATAAAATAATCTTCCAGGGTGGTTGTGAAGTAAAGTTATGCCACAATCAATGTGCCTAATATGGGCACTTTTATGACAACGAGTGCTTGTGTTGGAACTGGTCCTGAGTGGTTCTGGTTGGTCTATTTACCCTGAAATTTTGTCTCATATGAGGGGAGATGTATATTGACCATTTTCTATAAAATAGTCTTCCAGGGAGGTTCTGGGTGGATGTTAGGCAAGAATAAGTGCCCAAATTGGGGTAAATTGCGTCAAAAATAGTGGTTGTCTTGGAACTGGTCTTGGGTGGTTCTGGTTGGTCTATTTACCCTGAAATTTTGTCTCATATGAGGATAGACGTATATTGACCATTTTGTATAAAATAATCTTCCAGGGTGGTCGTGAAGTAAAGTTATGCCACAATCAATGTACCTAATATGGGCACTTTTATGACAACGAGTGCTTGTATTGGAACTGGTCCTGGGTGGTTCTGGTTGGTCCATTTACCCTGAAATTGTGTCTCATATGAGGGGAGATGTATATTGACCATTCTGTATAAAATAATCTTCCAGGGTGGTTGTCAAGTAAAGTTATGCCACAATCAATGTGCCTAATATGGGCACTTTTATGACAACGAGTGCTTGTGTTGGCACTGGTCCTGAGTGGTTCTGGTTTGTCCATTTACCCTGAAATTGTGTCTCATATGAGGGGAGATGTATATTGACCATTTTCTATAAAATAATCTTCCAGGGAGGTTCTGGGTGGATGTTAGGCAAGAATAAGTGCCCAAATTGGGGTAAATTGCGTCAAAAATAGTGGTTGTCTTGGAACTGGTCTTGGGTGGTTCTGGTTGGTCCATTTACCCTGAAATTTTGTCTCATATGAGGGTAGACATATATTGACCATTTTTTATAAAATAATCTTCCAAGGATGTTGTGAAGTAAAGTTATGCCACAATCAATGTACCTAATATGGGCACTTTTATGACAACGAGTGCTTGTATTGGAACTGGTCCTGGGTGGTTCTGGTTGGTCCATTTACCCAGGAAATGTGTCTTATTTGTGGGTAGATGTATTATTGACAAATTTCTGTAAAATTAGTCTTCCAGGGAGGTTCTGGAGGGATGTTAGGCCAGAAATAGTGCCCAAATTGGGGTAAATTTCGTTAAAAATAGTGGTTGCATTGGAACTGGTCTTGGGTGGTTC
This sequence comes from Stigmatopora argus, assembly GCF_051989625.1. Lineage (NCBI taxonomy): Eukaryota > Metazoa > Chordata > Actinopteri > Syngnathiformes > Syngnathidae > Stigmatopora > Stigmatopora argus. The sequence goes on along the minus strand of NC_135392.1, from coordinate 21,257,310 downwards.
TGGTTGGTCCATTTACCCTGAAATTTTGTCTCATATGAGGGTAGATGTATATTGACCATTTTGTATATAATAATCTTCCAGGGATGCTGTGAAGTAAAGTTATGCCACAATCAATGTGCCTAATATGGGCACTTTTATGACAACGAGTGCTTGTGTTGGAACTGGTCCTGAGTGGTTCTGGTTGGTCCATTTACCCTGAAATTGTGTCTCATATTAAGGGAGATGTATATTGACCATTTTCTATAAAATAGTCTTCCAGGGAGGTTCTGGGTGGATGTTAGGCAAGAATAAGTGCCCAAATTGGGGTAAATTGCGTCAAAAATAGTGGTTGTCTTGGAACTTGTCTTGGGTGGTTCTGGTTGTTCCATTTACCCTGAAATTGTGTCTCATATGAGAGGAGATGTATATTGACCATAATGTATAAAATAATCTTCCAGGGTGGTTGTGAAGTAAAGTTATGCCACAATCAATGTGCCTAATATGGGCACTTTTATGACAACGAGTGCTTGTGTTGGAACTGGTCCTGAGTGGTTCTGGTTGGTCTATTTACCCTGAAATTTTGTCTCATATGAGGGGAGATGTATATTGACCATTTTCTATAAAATAATCTTCCAGGGAGGTTCTGGGTGGATGTTAGGCAAGAATAAGTGCCCAAATTGGGGTAAATTGCGTCAAAAATAGTGGTTGTCTTGGAACTGGTCTTGGGTGGTTCTGGTTGGTCTATTTACCCTGAAATTTTGTCTCATATGAGGATAGACGTATATTGACCATTTTGTATAAAATAATCTTCCAGGGTGGTCGTGAAGTAAAGTTATGCCACAATCAATGTACCTAATATGGGCACTTTTATGACAACGAGTGCTTGTATTGGAACTGGTCCTGGGTGGTTCTGGTTGGTCCATTTACCCTGAAATTGTGTCTCATATGAGGGGAGATGTATATTGACCATTCTGTATAAAATAATCTTCCAAGGATGTTGTGAAGTAAAGTTATGCCACAATCAATGTACCTAATATGGGCACTTTTATGACAACGAGTGCTTGTATTGGAACTGGTCCTGAGCGGTTCTGGTTGGTCCATTTACCCGGGAATTGTGTCTCATTTGTGGGTAGATGTATAATTCACAATTTTGTGTAAAATTGGTCTTCCAGGGAGGTTCTGGGGGGATGTTAGGCCAGAAATAGTGCCCAAATTGGGGTAAATTGCGTAAAAATAGTGGTTGCATTGTAACTGGTCCTGGGTGGTTCTGGTTGGTCCATTTACCCTGAAATTGTGTCTCATATGAGGGGAGATGTATATTGACCATAATATATAAAATAATCTTCCAGGGTGGTTGTGAAGTAAAGTTATGCCACAATCAATGTGCCTAATATGGGCACTTTTATGACAACGAGTGCTTGTGTTGGAACTGGTCCTGAGTGGTTCTGGTTGGTCCATTTACCCTGAAATTGTGTCTCATATGAGGGGAGATGTATATTGACCATTTTCTATAAAATAATCTTCCAGGGAGGTTCTGGGTGGATGTTAGGCAAGAATAAGTGCCCAAATTGGGGTAAATTGCGTCAAAAATAGTGGTTGTCTTGGAACTGGTCTTGGGTGGTTCTGGTTGGTCCATTTACCCTGAAATTTTGTCTCATATGAGGGTAGACGTATATTGACCATTTTTTTATAAAATAATCTTCCAAGGATGTTGTGAAGTAAAGTTATGCCACAATCAATGTACCTAATATGGGCACTTTTATGACAACGAGTGCTTGTATTGGAACTGGTCCTGGGTGGTTCTGGTTGGTCCATTTATCCAGGAATTGTGTCTTATTTGTGGGTAGATGTATTATTGACAAATTTGTGTAAAATTAGTCTTCCAGGGAGGTTCTGGAGGGATGTTAGGCCAGAAATAGTGCCCAAATTGGGGTAAATTTCGTTAAAAATAGTGGTTGCATTGGAACTGGTCTTGGGTGGTTCTGGTTGGTCCATTTACCCTGAAATTTTGTCTCATATGAGGGTAGATGTATATTGACCATTTTGTATAAAATAATCTTCCAGGGATGCTGTGAAGTAAAGTTATGCCACAATCAATGTGCCTAATATGGGCACTTTTATGACAACGAGTGCTTGTGTTGGAACTGGTCCTGAGTGGTTCTGGTTGGTCCATTTACCCTGAAATTGTGTCTCATATGAGGGGAGATGTATATTGACCATTTTCTATAAAATAGTCTTCCAGGGAGGTTCTGGGTGGATTTTAGGCAAGAATAAGTGCCCAAATTGGGGTAAATTGCGTCAAAAATAGTGGTTGTCTTGGAACTGGTCTTGGGTGGTTCTCGTTGGTCCATTTACCCTGAAATTTTGTTTCATATGAGGGTAGACGTTTATTGACCATTTTGTATAAAATGATCTTCCAGGGTGGTCGTGAAGTAAAGTTATGCCACAATCAATGTACCTAATATGGGCACTTTTATGACAACGAGTAGTTGTATTGGAACTGGTCCTGGGTGGTTCTGGTTGGTCCATTTATCCAGGAATTGTGTCTTATTTGTGGGTAGATGTATTATTGACAAATTTGTGTAAAATTAGTCTTCCAGGGAGGTTCTGGAGGGATGTTAGGCCAGAAATAGTGCCCAAATTGGGGTAAATTTCGTTAAAAATAGTGGTTGCATTGGAACTGGTCTTGGGTGGTTCTGGTTGGTCCATTTACCCTGAAATTTTGTCTCATATGAGGGTAGATGTATATTGACCATTTTGTATAAAATAATCTTGCAAGGATGTTGTGAAGTAAAGTTATGCCACAATCAATGTACCTAATATGGGCACTTTTATGACAACGAGTGCTTGTATTGGAACTGGTCCTGGGTGGTTCTGGTTGGTCCATTTACCCAGGAATTGTGTCTTATTTGTGGGTAGATGTATTATTGACAATTTTGTGTAAAATTAGTCTTCCAGGGAGGTTCTGGAGGGATGTTAGGCCAGAAATAGTGCCCAAATTGGGGTAAATTTCGTTAAAAATAGTGGTTGCATTGGAACTGGTCTTGGGTGGTTCTGGTTGGTCCATTTACCCTGAAATTTTGTCTCATATGAGGGTAGATGTATATTGACCATTTTGTATAAAATAATCTTCCAGGGTGGTCGTGAAGTAAAGTTATGCCACAATCAATGTACCTAATATGGGCACTTTTATGTCAACGAGTGCTTGTATTGGAACTGGTCCTGAGCGGTTCTGGTTGTTCCATTTACCCAGGAATTGTGTCTCATTTGTGGGTAGATGTATAATTCACAATTTTGTGTAAAATTGGTCTTCCAGGGAGGTTCTGGGGGGATGTTAGGCCAGAAATAGTGCCCAAATTGGGGTAAATTGCGTCAAAAATAGTGGTTGCATTGTAACTGGTCCTGGGTGGTTCTGGTTGGTCCATTTACCCTGAAATCTTGTCTCATATGAGGGGAGATGTATATTGACCATTTTCTATAAAATAATCTTCCAGGGAGGTTCTGGGTGGATGTTAGGCAAGAATAAGTGCCCAAACTGGGGTAAATTGTGTCAAAAATAGTGGTTGTCTTGGAACTTGTCTTGGGTGGTTCTGGTTGGTCCATTTACCCTGAAATTGTGTCTCATATGAGGGGAGATGTATATTGACCTTAATGTATAAAATAATCTTCCAGGGTGGTTGTGAAGTAAAGTTATGCCACAATCAATGTGCCTAATATGGGCACTTTTATGACAACGAGTGCTTGTGTTGGAACTGGTCCTGAGTGGTTCTGGTTGGTCCATTTACCCTGAAATTGTGTCTCATATGAGGGGAGATGTATATTGACCATTTTCTATAAAATAATCTTCCAGGGAGGTTCTGGGTGGATGTTAGGCAAGAATAAGTGCCCAAATTGGGGTAAATTGCGTCAAAAATAGTGGTTGTCTTGGAACTGGTCTTGGGTGGTTCTGGTTGGTCCATTTACCCTGAAATTTTGCCTCATATGAGGGTAGACGTATATTGACCATTTTGTATAAAATAATCTTCCAGGGTGGTCGTGAAGTAAAGTTATGCCACAATCAATGTACCTAATATGGGCACTTTTATGACAACGAGTTGCTTGTATTGGAACTGGTCCTGAGCGGTTCTGGTTGGTCCATTTACCCGGGAATTGTGTCTCATTTGTGGGTAGATGTATAATTCACAATTTTGTGTAAAATTGGTCTTCCAGGGAGGTTCTGGGGGGATGTTAGGCCAGAAATAGTGCCCAAATTGGGGTAAATTGCGTCAAAAATAGTGGTTGCATTTTAACTGGTCCTGGGTGGTTCTGGTTGGTCCATTTACCCTGAAATTTTGTCTCATATGAGGGTAGACGTATATTGACCATTTTGTATAAAATAATCTTGCAAGGATGTTGTGAAGTAATGTTATGCCACAATCAATGTACCTAATATGGGCACTTTTATGACAACGAGTGCTTGTATTGGAACTGGTCCTGGGTGGTTCTGGTTGGTCCATTTACCCAGGAATTGTGTCTTATTTGTGGGTAGATGTATTATTGACAATTTTGTGTAAAATTAGTCTTCCAGGGAGGTTCTGGAGGGATGTTAGGCCAGAAATAGTGCCCAAATTGGGGTAAATTTCGTTAAAAATAGTGGTTGCATTGGAACTGGTCTTGGGTGGTTCTGGTTGGTCCATTTACCCTGAAATTTTGTCTCATATGAGGGTAGAAGTATATTGACCATTTTGTATAAAATAATCTTCCAGGGATGCTGTGAAGTAAAGTTATGCCACAATCAATGTGCCTAATATGGGCACTTTTATGACAACGAGTGCTTGTGTTGGAACTGGTCCTGAGTGGTTCTGGTTGGTCCATTTACCCTGAAATTGTGTCTCATATGAGGGGAGATGTATATTGACCATTTTCTATAAAATAGTCTTCCAGAGAGGTTCTGGGTGGATTTTAGGCAAGAATAAGTGCCCAAATTGGGGTAAATTGCGTCAAAAATAGTGGTTGTCTTGGAACTGGTCTTGGGTGGTTCTGGTTGGTCCATTTACCCTGAAATTTTGTCTCATATGAGGGTAGACGTATATTGACCATTTTTTATAAAATGATCTTCCAAGGATGTTGTGAAGTAAAGTTATGCCACAATCAATGTACCTAATATGGGCACTTTTATGACAACGAGTGCTTGTATTGGAACTGGTCCTGGGTGGTTCTGGTTGGTCCATTTACCCAGGAATTGTGTCTTATTTGTGGGTAGATGTATTATTGACAAATTTCTGTAAAATTAGTCTTCCAGGGAGGTTCTGGAGGGATGTTAGGCCAGAAATAGTGCCCAAATTGGGGTAAATTTCGTTAAAAATAGTGGTTGCATTGGAACTGGTCTTGGGTGGTTCTGGTTGGTCCATTTACCCTGAAATTTTGTCTCATATGAGGGTAGATGTATATTGACCATTTTGTATATAATAATCTTCCAGGGATGCTGTGAAGTAAAGTTATGCCACAATCAATGTGCCTAATATGGGCACTTTTATGACAACGAGTGCTTGTGTTGGAACTGGTCCTGAGTGGTTCTGGTTGGTCCATTTACCCTGAAATTGTGTCTCATATGAAGGGAGATGTATATTGACCATTTTCTATAAAATAGTCTTCCAGGGAGGTTCTGGGTGGATGTTAGGCAAGAATAAGTGCCCAAATTGGGGTAAATTGCGTCAAAAATAGTGGTTGTCTTGGAACTGGTCTTGGGTGGTTCTGGTTGGTCCATTTACCCTGAAATTTTGTTTCATATGAGGGTAGACGTTTTTTGACCATTTTGTATAAAATGATCTTCCAGGGTGGTCGTGAAGTAAAGTTATGCCACAATCAATGTACCTAATATGGGCACTTTTATGACAACGAGTGCTTGTATTGGAACTGGTCCTGAACGGTTCTGGTTGGTCCATTTACCCGGGAATTGTGTCTCATTTGTGGGTAGATGTATAATTCACAATTTTGCGTAAAATTGGTCTTCCAGGGAGGTTCTGGGGGGATGTTAGGCCAGAAATAGTGCCCAAATTGGGGTAAATTGCGTCAAAAATAGTGGTTGCATTGTAACTGGTCCTGGGTGGTTCTGGTTGGTCCATTTACCCTGAAATTGTGTCTCATATGAGGGGAGATGTATATTGACCATTCTGTATAAAATAATCTTCCAGGGTGGTTGTCAAGTAAAGTTATGCCACAATCAATGTGCCTAATATGGGCACTTTTATGACAACGAGTGCTTGTGTTGGCACTGGTCCTGAGTGGTTCTGGTTTGTCCATTTACCCTGAAATTGTGTCTCATATGAGGGGAGATGTATATTGACCATTTTCTATAAAATAATCTTCCAGGGAGGTTCTGGGTGGATGTTAGGCAAGAATAAGTGCCCAAATTGGGGTAAATTGCGTCAAAAATAGTGGTTGTCTTGGAACTGGTCTTGGGTGGTTCTGGTTGGTCCATTTACCCTGAAATTTTGTCTCATATGAGGGTAGACGTATATTGACCATTTTTTTATAAAATAATCTTCCAGGGATGCTGTGAAGTAAAGTTATGCCACAATCAATGTACCTAATATGGGCACTTTTATGACAACGAGTGCTTGTATTGGAACTGGTCCTGGGTGGTTCTGGTTGGTCCATTTACCCAGGAATTGTGTCTTATTTGTGGGTAGATGTATTATTGACAAATTTCTGTAAAATTAGTCTTCCAGGGAGGTTCTGGAGGGATGTTAGGCCAGAAATAGTGCCCAAATTGGGGTAAATTGCGTCAAAAATAGTGGTTGTCTTGGAACTGGTCTTGGGTGGTTCTGGTTGGTCCATTTACCCTGAAATTTTGTTTCATATGAGGGTAGACGTTTATTGACCATTTTGTATAAAATAATCTTCCAGGGTGGTCGTTAAGTAAAGTTATGCCACAATCAATGTACCTAATATGGGCACTTTTATGACAACGAGTGCTTGTATTGGAACTGGTCCTGAGCGGTTCTGGTTGGTCCATTTACCCAGGAATTGTGTCTCATTTGTGGGTAGATGCATAATTCACAATTTTGTGTAAAATTGGTCTTCCAGGGAGGTTCTGGGGGGATGTTAGGCCAGAAATAGTGCCCAAATTGGGGTAAATTGCGTCAAAAATAGTGGTTGCATTGTAACTGGTCCTGGGTGGTTCTGGTTGGTCCATTTACCCTGAAATTGTGTCTCATATGAGGGGAGATGTATATTGACCATTCTGTTTAAAATGATCTTCCAGGGTGGTTGTGAAGTAAAGTTATGCCACAATCAATGTGCCTAATATGGGCACTTTTATGACAACGAGTGCTTGTGTTGGAACTGGTCCTGAGTGGTTCTGGTTGGTCCATTTACCCTGAAATTGTGTCTCATATGAGGGGAGATGTATATTGACCATTTTCTATAAAATAATCTTCCAGGGAGGTTCTGGGTGGATGTTAGGCAAGAATAAGTGCCCAAATTGGGGTAAATTGCGTCAAAAATAGTGGTTGTCTTGGAACTGGTCTTGGGTGGTTCTGGTTGGTCCATTTACCCTGAAATTTTGTCTCATATGAGGGTAGACGTATATTGACCATTTTTTATAAAATAATCTTCCAAGGATGTTGTGAAGTAAAGTTATGCCACAATCAATGTACCTAATATGGGCACTTTTATGACAACGAGTGCTTGTATTGGAACTGGTCCTGGGTGGTTCTGGTTGGTCCATTTATCCAGGAATTGTGTCTTATTTGTGGGTAGATGTATTATTGACAAATTTGTGTAAAATTAGTCTTCCAGGGAGGTTCTGGAGGGATGTTAGGCCAGAAATAGTGCCCAAATTGGGGTAAATTTCGTTAAAAATAGTGGTTGCATTGGAACTGGTCTTGGGTGGTTCTGGTTGGTCCATTTACCCTGAAATTTTGTCTCATATGAGGGTAGATGTATATTGACCATTTTGTATAAAATAATCTTCCAGGGATGCTGTGAAGTAAAGTTATGCCACAATCAATGTGCCTAATATGGGCACTTTTATGACAACGAGTGCTTGTGTTGGAACTGGTCCTGAGTGGTTCTGGTTGGTCCATTTACCCTGAAATTGTGTCTCATATGAGGGGAGATGTATATTGACCATTTTCTATAAAATAGTCTTCCAGGGAGGTTCTGGGTGGATTTTAGGCAAGAATAAGTGCCCAAATTGGGGTAAATTGCGTCAAAAATAGTGGTTGTCTTGGAACTGGTCTTGGGTGGTTCTCGTTGGTCCATTTACCCTGAAATTTTGTTTCATATGAGGGTAGACGTTTATTGACCATTTTGTATAAAATGATCTTCCAGGGTGGTCGTGAAGTAAAGTTATGCCACAATCAATGTACCTAATATGGGCACTTTTATGACAACGAGTAGTTGTATTGGAACTGGTCCTGGGTGGTTCTGGTTGGTCCATTTATCCAGGAATTGTGTCTTATTTGTGGGTAGATGTATTATTGACAAATTTGTGTAAAATTAGTCTTCCAGGGAGGTTCTGGAGGGATGTTAGGCCAGAAATAGTGCCCAAATTGGGGTAAATTTCGTTAAAAATAGTGGTTGCATTGGAACTGGTCTTGGGTGGTTCTGGTTGGTCCATTTACCCTGAAATTTTGTCTCATATGAGGGTAGATGTATATTGACCATTTTGTATAAAATAATCTTGCAAGGATGTTGTGAAGTAAAGTTATGCCACAATCAATGTACCTAATATGGGCACTTTTATGACAACGAGTGCTTGTATTGGAACTGGTCCTGGGTGGTTCTGGTTGGTCCATTTACCCAGGAATTGTGTCTTATTTGTGGGTAGATGTATTATTGACAATTTTGTGTAAAATTAGTCTTCCAGGGAGGTTCTGGAGGGATGTTAGGCCAGAAATAGTGCCCAAATTGGGGTAAATTTCGTTAAAAATAGTGGTTGCATTGGAACTGGTCTTGGGTGGTTCTGGTTGGTCCATTTACCCTGAAATTTTGTCTCATATGAGGGTAGATGTATATTGACCATTTTGTATAAAATAATCTTCCAGGGATGCTGTGAAGTAAAGTTATGCCACAATCAATGTGCCTAATATGGGCACTTTTATGACAACGAGTGCTTGTGTTGGAACTGGTCCTGAGTGGTTCTGGTTGGTCCATTTACCCTGAAATTGTGTCTCATATGAGGGGAGATGTATATTGACCATTTTCTATAAAATAGTCTTCCAGGGAGGTTCTGGGTGGATTTTAGGCAAGAATAAGTGCCCAAATTGGGGTAAATTGCGTCAAAAATAGTGGTTGTCTTGGAACTGGTCTTGGGTGGTTCTGGTTGGTCCATTTACCCTGAAATTTTGTTTCATATGAGGGTAGACGTTTATTGACCATTTTGTATAAAATAATCTTCCAGGGTGGTCGTGAAGTAAAGTTATGCCACAATCAATGTACCTAATATGGGCACTTTTATGACAACGAGTGCTTGTATTGGAACTGGTCCTGAGCGGTTCTGGTTGGTCCATTTACCCAGGAATTGTGTCTCATTTGTGGGTAGATGTATAATTCACAATTTTGTGTAAAATTGGTCTTCCAGGGAGGTTCTGGGGGGATGTTAGGCCAGAAATAGTGCCCAAATTTGGGTAAATTGCGTCAAAAATAGTGGTTGCATTGTAACTGGTCCTGGGTGGTTCTGGTTGGTCCATTTACCCTGAAATTGTGTCTCATATGAGGGGAGATGTATATTGACCATTTTCTATAAAATAATCTTCCAGGGAGGTTCTGGGTGGATGTTAGGCAAGAATAAGTGCCCAAACTGGGGTAAATTGTGTCAAAAATAGTGGTTGTCTTGGAACTTGTCTTGGGTGGTTCTGGTTGGTCCATTTACCCTGAAATTGTGTCTCATATGAGGGGAGATGTATATTGACCATAATGTATAAAATAATCTTCCAGGGTGGTTGTGAAGTAAAGTTATGCCACAATCAATGTGCCTAATATGGGCACTTTTATGACAACGAGTGCTTGTGTTGGAACTGGTCCTGAGTGGTTCTGGTTGGTCCATTTACCCTGAAATTGTGTCTCATATGAGGGGAGATGTATATTGACCATTTTCAATAAAATAATCTTCCAGGGAGGTTCTGGGTGGATGTTAGGCAAGAATAAGTGCCCAAATTGGGGTAAATTGCGTCAAAAATAGTGGTTGTCTTGGAACTGGTCTTGGGTGGTTCTGGTTGGTCCATTTACCCTGAAATTTTGTCTCATATGAGGGTAGACGTATATTGACCATTTTTTATAAAATAATCTTCCAAGGATGTTGTGAAGTAAAGTTATGCCACAATCAATGTACCTAATATGGGCACTTTTATGACAACGAGTGCTTGTATTGGAACTGGTCCTGGGTGGTTCTGGTTGGTCCATTTACCCAGGAATTGTGTCGTATTTGTGGGTAGATGTATTATTGACAAATTTCTGTAAAATTAGTCTTCCAGGGAGGTTCTGGAGGGATGTTAGGCCAGAAATAGTGCCCAAATTGGGGTAAATTTCGTTAAAAATAGTGGTTGCATTGGAACTGGTCTTGGGTGGTTCTGGTTGGTCCATTTACCCTGAAATTTTGTCTCATATGAGGGTAGATGTATATTGACCATTTTGTATATAATAATCTTGCAGGGATGCTGTGAAGTAAAGTTATGCCACAATCAATGTGCCTAATATGGGCACTTTTATGACAACGAGTGCTTGTGTTGGAACTGGTCCTGAGTGGTTCTGGTTGGTCCATTTACCCTGAAATTGTGTCTCATATGAAGGGAGATGTATATTGACCATTTTCTATAAAATAGTCTTCCAGGGAGGTTCTGGGTGGATGTTAGGCAAGAATAAGTGCCCAAATTGGGGTAAATTGCGTCAAAAATAGTGGTTGTCTTGGAACTGGTCTTGGGTGGTTCTGGTTGGTCCATTTACCCTGAAATTTTGTTTCATATGAGGGTAGACGTTTATTGACCATTTTGTATAAAATGATCTTCCAGGGTGGTCGTGAAGTAAAGTTATGCCACAATCAATGTACCTAATATGGGCACTTTTATGACAACGAGTGCTTGTATTGGAACTGGTCCTGAGCGGTTCTGGTTGGTCCATTTACCCGGGAATTGTGTCTCATTTGTGGGTAGATGTATAATTCACAATTTTGTGTAAAATTGGTCTTCCAGGGAGGTTCTGGGGGGATGTTAGGCCAGAAATAGTGCCCAAATTGGGGTAAATTGCGTCAAAAATAGTGGTTGCATTGTAACTGGTCCTGGGTGGTTCTGGTTGGTCCATTTACCCTGAAATCTTGTCTCATATGAGGGGAGATGTATATTGACCATTTTCTATAAAATAATCTTCCAGGGAGGTTCTGGGTGGATGTTAGGCAAGAATAAGTGCCCAAACTGGGGTAAATTGTGTCAAAAATAGTGGTTGTCTTGGAACTTGTCTTGGGTGGTTCTGGTTGGTCCATTTACCCTGAAATTGTGTCTCATATGAGGGGAGATGTATATTGACCTTAATGTATAAAATAATCTTCCAGGGTGGTTGTGAAGTAAAGTTATGCCACAATCAATGTGCCTAATATGGGCACTTTTATGACAACGAGTGCTTGTGTTGGAACTGGTCCTGAGTGGTTCTGGTTGGTCCATTTACCCTGAAATTGTGTCTCATATGAGGGGAGATGTATATTGACCATTTTCTATAAAATAATCTTCCAGGGAGGTTCTGGGTGGATGTTAGGCAAGAATAAGTGCCCAAATTGGGGTAAATTGCGTCAAAAATAGTGGTTGTCTTGGAACTGGTCTTGGGTGGTTCTGGTTGGTCCATTTACCCTGAAATTTTGCCTCATATGAGGGTAGACGTATATTGACCATTTTGTATAAAATAATCTTCCAGGGTGGTCGTGAAGTAAAGTTATGCCACAATCAATGTACCTAATATGGGCACTTTTATGACAACGAGTTGCTTGTATTGGAACTGGTCCTGAGCGGTTCTGGTTGGTCCATTTACCCGGGAATTGTGTCTCATTTGTGGGTAGATGTATAATTCACAATTTTGTGTAAAATTGGTCTTCCAGGGAGGTTCTGGGGGGATGTTAGGCCAGAAATAGTGCCCAAATTGGGGTAAATTGCGTCAAAAATAGTGGTTGCATTTTAACTGGTCCTGGGTGGTTCTGGTTGGTCCATTTACCCTGAAATTTTGTCTCATATGAGGGTAGACGTATATTGACCATTTTGTATAAAATAATCTTGCAAGGATGTTGTGAAGTAATGTTATGCCACAATCAATGTACCTAATATGGGCACTTTTATGACAACGAGTGCTTGTATTGGAACTGGTCCTGGGTGGTTCTGGTTGGTCCATTTACCCAGGAATTGTGTCTTATTTGTGGGTAGATGTATTATTGACAATTTTGTGTAAAATTAGTCTTCCAGGGAGGTTCTGGAGGGATGTTAGGCCAGAAATAGTGCCCAAATTGGGGTAAATTTCGTTAAAAATAGTGGTTGCATTGGAACTGGTCTTGGGTGGTTCTGGTTGGTCCATTTACCCTGAAATTTTGTCTCATATGAGGGTAGAAGTATATTGACCATTTTGTATAAAATAATCTTCCAGGGATGCTGTGAAGTAAAGTTATGCCACAATCAATGTGCCTAATATGGGCACTTTTATGACAACGAGTGCTTGTGTTGGAACTGGTCCTGAGTGGTTCTGGTTGGTCCATTTACCCTGAAATTGTGTCTCATATGAGGGGAGATGTATATTGACCATTTTCTATAAAATAGTCTTCCAGAGAGGTTCTGGGTGGATTTTAGGCAAGAATAAGTGCCCAAATTGGGGTAAATTGCGTCAAAAATAGTGGTTGTCTTGGAACTGGTCTTGGGTGGTTCTGGTTGGTCCATTTACCCTGAAATTTTGTTTCATATGAGGGTAGACGTTTATTGACCATTTTGTATAAAATGATCTTCCAGGGTGGTCGTGAAGTAAAGTTATGCCACAATCAATGTACCTAATATGGGCACTTTTATGACAACGAGTAGTTGTATTGGAACTGGTCCTGGGTGGTTCTGGTTGGTCCATTTATCCAGGAATTGTGTCTTATTTGTGGGTAGATGTATTATTGACAAATTTGTGTAAAATTAGTCTTCCAGGGAGGTTCTGGAGGGATGTTAGGCCAGAAATAGTGCCCAAATTGGGGTAAATTTCGTTAAAAATAGTGGTTGCATTGGAACTGGTCTTGGGTGGTTCTGGTTGGTCCATTTACCCTGAAATTTTGTCTCATATGAGGGTAGATGTATATTGACCATTTTGTATAAAATAATCTTCCAGGGATGCTGTGAAGTAAAGTTATGCCACAATCAATGTGCCTAATATGGGCACTTTTATGACAACGAGTGCTTGTGTTGGAACTGGTCCTGAGTGGTTCTGGTTGGTCCATTTACCCTGAAATTGTGTCTCATATGAGGGGAGATGTATATTGACCATTTTCTATAAAATAGTCTTCCAGGGAGGTTCTGGGGGGATGTTAGGCCAGAAATAGTGCCCAAATTGGGGTAAATTGCGTCAAAAATAGTGGTTGCATTGTAACTGGTCCTGGGTGGTTCTGGTTGGTCCATTTACCCTGAAATTGTGTCTCATATGAGGGGAGATGTATATTGACCATTTTCTATAAAATAATCTTCCAGGGAGGTTCTGGGTGGATGTTAGGCAAGAATAAGTGCCCAAACTGGGGTAAATTGTGTCAAAAATAGTGGTTGTCTTGGAACTTGTCTTGGGTGGTTCTGGTTGGTCCATTTACCCTGAAATTGTGTCTCATATGAGGGGAGATGTATATTGACCATAATGTATAAAATAATCTTCCAGGGTGGTTGTGAAGTAAAGTTATGCCACAATCAATGTGCCTAATATGGGCACTTTTATGACAACGAGTGCTTGTGTTGGAACTGGTCCTGAGTGGTTCTGGTTGGTCCATTTACCCTGAAATTGTGTCTCATATGAGGGGAGATGTATATTGACCATTTTCAATAAAATAATCTTCCAGGGAGGTTCTGGGTGGATGTTAGGCAAGAATAAGTGCCCAAATTGGGGTAAATTGCGTCAAAAATAGTGGTTGTCTTGGAACTGGTGTTGGGTGGTTCTGGTTGGTCCATTTACCCTGAAATTTTGTCTCATATGAGGGTAGACGTATATTGACCATTTTTTATAAAATAATCTTCCAAGGATGATGTGAAGTAAAGTTATGCCACAATCAATGTACCTAATATGGGCACTTTTATGACAACGAGTGCTTGTATTGGAACTGGTCCTGGGTGGTTCTGGTTGGTCCATTTACCCAGGAATTGTGTCTTATTTGTGGGTAGATGTATTATTGACAAATTTCTGTAAAATTAGTCTTCCAGGGAGGTTCTGGAGGGATGTTAGGCCAGAAATAGTGCCCAAATTGGGGTAAATTTCGTTAAAAATAGTGGTTGCATTGGAACTGGTCTTGGGTGGTTCTGGTTGGTCCATTTACCCTGAAATTTTGTCTCATATGAGGGTAGATGTATATTGACCATTTTGTATATAATAATCTTGCAGGGATGCTGTGAAGTAAAGTTATGCCACAATCAATGTACCTAATATGGGCACTTTTATGACAACGAGTGCTTGTGTTGGAACTGGTCCTGAGTGGTTCTGGTTGGTCCATTTACCCTGAAATTGTGTCTCATATGAAGGGAGATGTATATTGACCATTTTCTATAAAATAGTCTTCCAGGGAGGTTCTGGGTGGATGTTAGGCAAGAATAAGTGCCCAAATTGGGGTAAATTGCGTCAAAAATAGTGGTTGTCTTGGAACTGGTCTTGGGTGGTTCTGGTTGGTCCATTTACCCTGAAATTTTGTTTCATATGAGGGTAGACGTTTATTGACCATTTTGTATAAAATGATCTTCCAGGGTGGTCGTGAAGTAAAGTTATGCCACAATCAATGTACCTAATATGGGCACTTTTATGACAACGAGTGCTTGTATTGGAACTGGTCCTGAGCGGTTCTGGTTGGTCCATTTACCCGGGAATTGTGTCTCATTTGTGGGTAGATGTATAATTCACAATTT
Organism: Stigmatopora argus; assembly: GCF_051989625.1. Classification (NCBI taxonomy): domain Eukaryota; kingdom Metazoa; phylum Chordata; class Actinopteri; order Syngnathiformes; family Syngnathidae; genus Stigmatopora; species Stigmatopora argus. Next base: position 21,242,251 of record NC_135392.1, on the reverse strand, counting down.
TGTGTAAAATTGGTCTTCAAGGGAGGTTCTGGGGGGATGTTAGGCCAGAAATAGTGCCCAAATTGGGGTAAATTTCGTTAAAAATAGTGGTTGCATTGGAACTGGTCTTGGGTGGTTCTGGTTGGTCCATTTACCCTGAAATTTTGTCTCATATGAGGGTAGATGTATATTGACCATTTTGTATAAAATAATCTTCCAGGGATGCTGTGAAGTAAAGTTATGCCACAATCAATGTGCCTAATATGGGCACTTTTATGACAACGAGTGCTTGTGTTGGAACTGGTCCTGAGTGGTTCTGGTTGGTCCATTTACCCTGAAATTGTGTCTCATATGAGGGGAGATGTATATTGACCATTTTCTATAAAATAATCTTCCAGGGAGGTTCTGGGTGGATGTTAGGCAAGAATAAGTGCCCAAATTGGGGTAAATTGCGTCAAAAATAGTGGTTGTCTTGGAACTTGTCTTGGGTGGTTCTGGTTGTTCCATTTACCCTGAAATTGTGTCTCATATGAGGGGAGATGTATATTGACCATAATGTATAAAATAATCTTCCAGGGTGGTTGTGAAGTAAAGTTATGCTACAATCAATGTACCTAATAAGGGCACTTTTATGACAACGAGTGCTTGTATTGGAACTGGTCCTGAGCGGTTCTGGTTGGTCCATTTACCCAGGAATTGTGTCTCATTTGTGGGTAGATGTATAATTCACAATTTTGTGTAAAATTGGTCTTCCAGGGAGGTTCTGGGGGGATGTTAGGCCAGAAATAGTGCCCAAATTGGGGTAAATTGCGTCAAAAATAGTGGTTGCATTGTAACTGGTCCTGGGTGGTTCTGGTTGGTCCATTTACCCTGAAATTGTGTCTCATATGAGGGGAGATGTATATTGACCATTTTGTATAAAATAATCTTCCAAGGATGTTGTGAAGTAAAGTTATGCCACAATCAATGTACCTAATATGGGCACTTTTATGACAACGAGTGCTTGTATTGGAACTGGTCCTGAGCGGTACTGGTTGGTCCATTTACCCAGGAATGGTGTTTTATTTGTGGGTAGATGTATAATTCACCATTTGGTATAAAATTAGTCTTCCAGGGAGGTTCTGGGGGGATGTTAGGCAAGAAATAGTGCCCAAATTGGGGTAAATTGCGTCAAAAATAGTGGTTGTCTTGGAACTTGTCTTGGGTGGTTCTGGTTGGTCCATTTACCCTGAAATTTTGTCTCATATGAGGGTAGATGTATATTGACCATAATGTATAAAATAATATTCAAGGGTGGTTGTGAAGTAACGTTATGCCACAATCAATGTGCCTAATATGGGCACTTTTATGACAACGAGTGCTTGTGTTGGAACTGGTCCTGAGCGGTTCTGGTTGGTCCATTTACCCTGAAATTGTGTCTCATATGAGGGGAGATGTATATTGACCATTTTCTATAAAATAATCTTCCAGGGAGGTTCTGGGTGGATGTTAGGCAAGAATAAGTGCCCAAATTGGGGTAAATTGCGTCAAAAATAGTGGTTGTCTTGGAACTGGTCCTGGGTGGTTCTGGTTGGTCCATTTACCCTGAAATTTTGTCTCATATGAGGGTAGATGTATATTGACCATTTTCTAAAAAATAATCTTCCAAGGATGTTGTGAAGTAAAGTTATGCCACAATCAATGTGCCTAATATGGGCACTTTTATGACAACGAGTGCTTGTGTTGGAACTGGTCCTGAGTGGTTCTGGTTGGTCCATTTACCCTGAAATTGTGTCTCATATGAAGAGAGATGTATATTGACCTTTTTCTATAAAATAATCTTCCAGGGAGGTTCTGGGTGGATGTTAGGCAAGAATAAGTGCCCAAATTGGGGTAAATTGCGTCAAAAATAGTGGTTGTGTTGGAACTTGTCTTGGGTGGTTCTGGTTGGTCCATTTACCCTGAAATTTTGTTTCATATGAGGGTAGACGTTTATTGACCATTTTGTATAAAATAATCTTCCAGGGTGGTCGTGAAGTAAAGTTATGCCACAATCAATGTACCTAATATGGGCACTTTTATGACAACGAGTGCTTGTATTGGAACTGGTCCTGAGCGGTTCTGGTTGGTCCATTTACCCAGGAATTGTGTCTCATTTGTGGGTAGATGTATAATTCACAATTTTGTGTAAAATTGGTCTTCCAGGGAGGTTCTGGGGGGATGTTAGGCCAGAAATAGTGCCCAAATTTGGGTAAATTGCGTCAAAAATAGTGGTTGCATTGTAACTGGTCCTGGGTGGTTCTGGTTGGTCCATTTACCCTGAAATTGTGTCTCATATGAGGGGAGATGTATATTGACCATTTTCTATAAAATAATCTTCCAGGGAGGTTCTGGGTGGATGTTAGGCAAGAATAAGTGCCCAAACTGGGGTAAATTGTGTCAAAAATAGTGGTTGTCTTGGAACTTGTCTTGGGTGGTTCTGGTTGGTCCATTTACCCTGAAATTGTGTCTCATATGAGGGGAGATGTATATTGACCATAATGTATAAAATAATCTTCCAGGGTGGTTGTGAAGTAAAGTTATGCCACAATCAATGTGCCTAATATGGGCACTTTTATGACAACGAGTGCTTGTGTTGGAACTGGTCCTGAGTGGTTCTGGTTGGTCCATTTACCCTGAAATTGTGTCTCATATGAGGGGAGATGTATATTGACCATTTTCAATAAAATAATCTTCCAGGGAGGTTCTGGGTGGATGTTAGGCAAGAATAAGTGCCCAAATTGGGGTAAATTGCGTCAAAAATAGTGGTTGTCTTGGAACTGGTCTTGGGTGGTTCTGGTTGGTCCATTTACCCTGAAATTTTGTCTCATATGAGGGTAGACGTATATTGACCATTTTTTATAAAATAATCTTCCAAGGATGTTGTGAAGTAAAGTTATGCCACAATCAATGTACCTAATATGGGCACTTTTATGACAACGAGTGCTTGTATTGGAACTGGTCCTGGGTGGTTCTGGTTGGTCCATTTACCCAGGAATTGTGTCGTATTTGTGGGTAGATGTATTATTGACAAATTTCTGTAAAATTAGTCTTCCAGGGAGGTTCTGGAGGGATGTTAGGCCAGAAATAGTGCCCAAATTGGGGTAAATTTCGTTAAAAATAGTGGTTGCATTGGAACTGGTCTTGGGTGGTTCTGGTTGGTCCATTTACCCTGAAATTTTGTCTCATATGAGGGTAGATGTATATTGACCATTTTGTATATAATAATCTTGCAGGGATGCTGTGAAGTAAAGTTATGCCACAATCAATGTGCCTAATATGGGCACTTTTATGACAACGAGTGCTTGTGTTGGAACTGGTCCTGAGTGGTTCTGGTTGGTCCATTTACCCTGAAATTGTGTCTCATATGAAGGGAGATGTATATTGACCATTTTCTATAAAATAGTCTTCCAGGGAGGTTCTGGGTGGATGTTAGGCAAGAATAAGTGCCCAAATTGGGGTAAATTGCGTCAAAAATAGTGGTTGTCTTGGAACTGGTCTTGGGTGGTTCTGGTTGGTCCATTTACCCTGAAATTTTGTTTCATATGAGGGTAGACGTTTATTGACCATTTTGTATAAAATGATCTTCCAGGGTGGTCGTGAAGTAAAGTTATGCCACAATCAATGTACCTAATATGGGCACTTTTATGACAACGAGTGCTTGTATTGGAACTGGTCCTGAGCGGTTCTGGTTGGTCCATTTACCCGGGAATTGTGTCTCATTTGTGGGTAGATGTATAATTCACAATTTTGTGTAAAATTGGTCTTCCAGGGAGGTTCTGGGGGGATGTTAGGCCAGAAATAGTGCCCAAATTGGGGTAAATTGCGTCAAAAATAGTGGTTGCATTGTAACTGGTCCTGGGTGGTTCTGGTTGGTCCATTTACCCTGAAATCTTGTCTCATATGAGGGGAGATGTATATTGACCATTTTCTATAAAATAATCTTCCAGGGAGGTTCTGGGTGGATGTTAGGCAAGAATAAGTGCCCAAACTGGGGTAAATTGTGTCAAAAATAGTGGTTGTCTTGGAACTTGTCTTGGGTGGTTCTGGTTGGTCCATTTACCCTGAAATTGTGTCTCATATGAGGGGAGATGTATATTGACCTTAATGTATAAAATAATCTTCCAGGGTGGTTGTGAAGTAAAGTTATGCCACAATCAATGTGCCTAATATGGGCACTTTTATGACAACGAGTGCTTGTGTTGGAACTGGTCCTGAGTGGTTCTGGTTGGTCCATTTACCCTGAAATTGTGTCTCATATGAGGGGAGATGTATATTGACCATTTTCTATAAAATAATCTTCCAGGGAGGTTCTGGGTGGATGTTAGGCAAGAATAAGTGCCCAAATTGGGGTAAATTGCGTCAAAAATAGTGGTTGTCTTGGAACTGGTCTTGGGTGGTTCTGGTTGGTCCATTTACCCTGAAATTTTGCCTCATATGAGGGTAGACGTATATTGACCATTTTGTATAAAATAATCTTCCAGGGTGGTCGTGAAGTAAAGTTATGCCACAATCAATGTACCTAATATGGGCACTTTTATGACAACGAGTTGCTTGTATTGGAACTGGTCCTGAGCGGTTCTGGTTGGTCCATTTACCCGGGAATTGTGTCTCATTTGTGGGTAGATGTATAATTCACAATTTTGTGTAAAATTGGTCTTCCAGGGAGGTTCTGGGGGGATGTTAGGCCAGAAATAGTGCCCAAATTGGGGTAAATTGCGTCAAAAATAGTGGTTGCATTTTAACTGGTCCTGGGTGGTTCTGGTTGGTCCATTTACCCTGAAATTTTGTCTCATATGAGGGTAGACGTATATTGACCATTTTGTATAAAATAATCTTGCAAGGATGTTGTGAAGTAATGTTATGCCACAATCAATGTACCTAATATGGGCACTTTTATGACAACGAGTGCTTGTATTGGAACTGGTCCTGGGTGGTTCTGGTTGGTCCATTTACCCAGGAATTGTGTCTTATTTGTGGGTAGATGTATTATTGACAATTTTGTGTAAAATTAGTCTTCCAGGGAGGTTCTGGAGGGATGTTAGGCCAGAAATAGTGCCCAAATTGGGGTAAATTTCGTTAAAAATAGTGGTTGCATTGGAACTGGTCTTGGGTGGTTCTGGTTGGTCCATTTACCCTGAAATTTTGTCTCATATGAGGGTAGAAGTATATTGACCATTTTGTATAAAATAATCTTCCAGGGATGCTGTGAAGTAAAGTTATGCCACAATCAATGTGCCTAATATGGGCACTTTTATGACAACGAGTGCTTGTGTTGGAACTGGTCCTGAGTGGTTCTGGTTGGTCCATTTACCCTGAAATTGTGTCTCATATGAGGGGAGATGTATATTGACCATTTTCTATAAAATAGTCTTCCAGAGAGGTTCTGGGTGGATTTTAGGCAAGAATAAGTGCCCAAATTGGGGTAAATTGCGTCAAAAATAGTGGTTGTCTTGGAACTGGTCTTGGGTGGTTCTGGTTGGTCCATTTACCCTGAAATTTTGTTTCATATGAGGGTAGACGTTTATTGACCATTTTGTATAAAATGATCTTCCAGGGTGGTCGTGAAGTAAAGTTATGCCACAATCAATGTACCTAATATGGGCACTTTTATGACAACGAGTAGTTGTATTGGAACTGGTCCTGGGTGGTTCTGGTTGGTCCATTTATCCAGGAATTGTGTCTTATTTGTGGGTAGATGTATTATTGACAAATTTGTGTAAAATTAGTCTTCCAGGGAGGTTCTGGAGGGATGTTAGGCCAGAAATAGTGCCCAAATTGGGGTAAATTTCGTTAAAAATAGTGGTTGCATTGGAACTGGTCTTGGGTGGTTCTGGTTGGTCCATTTACCCTGAAATTTTGTCTCATATGAGGGTAGATGTATATTGACCATTTTGTATAAAATAATCTTCCAGGGATGCTGTGAAGTAAAGTTATGCCACAATCAATGTGCCTAATATGGGCACTTTTATGACAACGAGTGCTTGTGTTGGAACTGGTCCTGAGTGGTTCTGGTTGGTCCATTTACCCTGAAATTGTGTCTCATATGAGGGGAGATGTATATTGACCATTTTCTATAAAATAGTCTTCCAGGGAGGTTCTGGGGGGATGTTAGGCCAGAAATAGTGCCCAAATTGGGGTAAATTGCGTCAAAAATAGTGGTTGCATTGTAACTGGTCCTGGGTGGTTCTGGTTGGTCCATTTACCCTGAAATTGTGTCTCATATGAGGGGAGATGTATATTGACCATTTTCTATAAAATAATCTTCCAGGGAGGTTCTGGGTGGATGTTAGGCAAGAATAAGTGCCCAAACTGGGGTAAATTGTGTCAAAAATAGTGGTTGTCTTGGAACTTGTCTTGGGTGGTTCTGGTTGGTCCATTTACCCTGAAATTGTGTCTCATATGAGGGGAGATGTATATTGACCATAATGTATAAAATAATCTTCCAGGGTGGTTGTGAAGTAAAGTTATGCCACAATCAATGTGCCTAATATGGGCACTTTTATGACAACGAGTGCTTGTGTTGGAACTGGTCCTGAGTGGTTCTGGTTGGTCCATTTACCCTGAAATTGTGTCTCATATGAGGGGAGATGTATATTGACCATTTTCAATAAAATAATCTTCCAGGGAGGTTCTGGGTGGATGTTAGGCAAGAATAAGTGCCCAAATTGGGGTAAATTGCGTCAAAAATAGTGGTTGTCTTGGAACTGGTGTTGGGTGGTTCTGGTTGGTCCATTTACCCTGAAATTTTGTCTCATATGAGGGTAGACGTATATTGACCATTTTTTATAAAATAATCTTCCAAGGATGATGTGAAGTAAAGTTATGCCACAATCAATGTACCTAATATGGGCACTTTTATGACAACGAGTGCTTGTATTGGAACTGGTCCTGGGTGGTTCTGGTTGGTCCATTTACCCAGGAATTGTGTCTTATTTGTGGGTAGATGTATTATTGACAAATTTCTGTAAAATTAGTCTTCCAGGGAGGTTCTGGAGGGATGTTAGGCCAGAAATAGTGCCCAAATTGGGGTAAATTTCGTTAAAAATAGTGGTTGCATTGGAACTGGTCTTGGGTGGTTCTGGTTGGTCCATTTACCCTGAAATTTTGTCTCATATGAGGGTAGATGTATATTGACCATTTTGTATATAATAATCTTGCAGGGATGCTGTGAAGTAAAGTTATGCCACAATCAATGTACCTAATATGGGCACTTTTATGACAACGAGTGCTTGTGTTGGAACTGGTCCTGAGTGGTTCTGGTTGGTCCATTTACCCTGAAATTGTGTCTCATATGAAGGGAGATGTATATTGACCATTTTCTATAAAATAGTCTTCCAGGGAGGTTCTGGGTGGATGTTAGGCAAGAATAAGTGCCCAAATTGGGGTAAATTGCGTCAAAAATAGTGGTTGTCTTGGAACTGGTCTTGGGTGGTTCTGGTTGGTCCATTTACCCTGAAATTTTGTTTCATATGAGGGTAGACGTTTATTGACCATTTTGTATAAAATGATCTTCCAGGGTGGTCGTGAAGTAAAGTTATGCCACAATCAATGTACCTAATATGGGCACTTTTATGACAACGAGTGCTTGTATTGGAACTGGTCCTGAGCGGTTCTGGTTGGTCCATTTACCCGGGAATTGTGTCTCATTTGTGGGTAGATGTATAATTCACAATTTTGTGTAAAATTGGTCTTCAAGGGAGGTTCTGGGGGGATGTTAGGCCAGAAATAGTGCCCAAATTGGGGTAAATTTCGTTAAAAATAGTGGTTGCATTGGAACTGGTCTTGGGTGGTTCTGGTTGGTCCATTTACCCTGAAATTTTGTCTCATATGAGGGTAGATGTATATTGACCATTTTGTATAAAATAATCTTCCAGGGATGCTGTGAAGTAAAGTTATGCCACAATCAATGTGCCTAATATGGGCACTTTTATGACAACGAGTGCTTGTGTTGGAACTGGTCCTGAGTGGTTCTGGTTGGTCCATTTACCCTGAAATTGTGTCTCATATGAGGGGAGATGTATATTGACCATTTTCTATAAAATAATCTTCCAGGGAGGTTCTGGGTGGATGTTAGGCAAGAATAAGTGCCCAAATTGGGGTAAATTGCGTCAAAAATAGTGGTTGTCTTGGAACTTGTCTTGGGTGGTTCTGGTTGTTCCATTTACCCTGAAATTGTGTCTCATATGAGGGGAGATGTATATTGACCATAATGTATAAAATAATCTTCCAGGGTGGTTGTGAAGTAAAGTTATGCCACAATCAATGTACCTAATAAGGGCACTTTTATGACAACGAGTGCTTGTATTGGAACTGGTCCTGAGCGGTTCTGGTTGGTCCATTTACCCAGGAATTGTGTCTCATTTGTGGGTAGATGTATAATTCACAATTTTGTGTAAAATTGGTCTTCCAGGGAGGTTCTGGGGGGATGTTAGGCCAGAAATAGTGCCCAAATTGGGGTAAATTGCGTCAAAAATAGTGGTTGCATTGTAACTGGTCCTGGGTGGTTCTGGTTGGTCCATTTACCCTGAAATTGTGTCTCATATGAGGGGAGATGTATATTGACCATTTTGTATAAAATAATCTTCCAAGGATGTTGTGAAGTAAAGTTATGCCACAATCAATGTACCTAATATGGGCACTTTTATGACAACGAGTGCTTGTATTGGAACTGGTCCTGAGCGGTACTGGTTGGTCCATTTACCCAGGAATGGTGTTTTATTTGTGGGTAGATGTATAATTCACCATTTGGTATAAAATTAGTCTTCCAGGGAGGTTCTGGGGGGATGTTAGGCAAGAAATAGTGCCCAAATTGGGGTAAATTGCGTCAAAAATAGTGGTTGTCTTGGAACTTGTCTTGGGTGGTTCTGGTTGGTCCATTTACCCTGAAATTTTGTCTCATATGAGGGTAGATGTATATTGACCATAATGTATAAAATAATATTCAAGGGTGGTTGTGAAGTAACGTTATGCCACAATCAATGTGCCTAATATGGGCACTTTTATGACAACGAGTGCTTGTGTTGGAACTGGTCCTGAGCGGTTCTGGTTGGTCCATTTACCCTGAAATTGTGTCTCATATGAGGGGAGATGTATATTGACCATTTTCTATAAAATAATCTTCCAGGGAGGTTCTGGGTGGATGTTAGGCAAGAATAAGTGCCCAAATTGGGGTAAATTGCGTCAAAAATAGTGGTTGTCTTGGAACTGGTCCTGGGTGGTTCTGGTTGGTCCATTTACCCTGAAATTTTGTCTCATATGAGGGTAGATGTATATTGACCATTTTCTAAAAAATAATCTTCCAAGGATGTTGTGAAGTAAAGTTATGCCACAATCAATGTGCCTAATATGGGCACTTTTATGACAACGAGTGCTTGTGTTGGAACTGGTCCTGAGTGGTTCTGGTTGGTCCATTTACCCTGAAATTGTGTCTCATATGAAGAGAGATGTATATTGACCTTTTTCTATAAAATAATCTTCCAGGGAGGTTCTGGGTGGATGTTAGGCAAGAATAAGTGCCCAAATTGGGGTAAATTGCGTCAAAAATAGTGGTTGTGTTGGAACTTGTCTTGGGTGGTTCTGGTTGGTCCATTTACCCTGAAATTGTGTCTCATATGAGGGTAGACGTATATTGACCATTTTGTATAAAATAATCTTCCAGGGTGGTCGTGAAGTAAAGTTATGCCACAATCAATGTACCTAATATGGGCACTTTTATGACAACGAGTTGCTTGTATTGGAACTGGTCCTGAGCGGTTCTGGTTGGTCCATTTACCCGGGAATTGTGTCTCATTTGTGGGTAGATGTATAATTCACAATTTTGTGTAAAATTGGTCTTCCAGGGAGGTTCTAGGGGGATGTTAGGCCAGAAATAGTGCCCAAATTGGGGTAAATTTCGTTAAAAATAGTGGTTGCATTGGAACTGGTCTTGGGTGGTTCTGGTTGGTCCATTTACCCTGAAATTTTGTGTCATATGAGGGTAGATGTATATTGACCATTTTGTATAAAATAATCTTCCAAGGATGTTGTGAAGTAAAGTTATGCCACAATCAATGTACCTAATATGGGCACTTTTATGACAACGAGTGCTTGTATTGGAACTGGTCCTGTGTGGTTCTGGTTGGTCCATTTACCCAGGAATTGTGTCTTATTTGTGGGTAGATGTATTATTGACAAATTTCTGTAAAATTAGTCTTCCAGGGAGGTTCTGGAGGGATGTTAGGCCAGAAATAGTTCCCAAATTGGGGTAAATTTCGTTAAAAATAGTGGTTGCATTGGAACTGGTCTTGGGTGGTTCTGGTTGGTCCATTTACCCTGAAATTTTGTCTCATATGAGGGTAGATGTATATTGACCATTTTGTATATAATAATCTTCCAGGGATGCTGTGAAGTAAAGTTAAAGTAAAATGATCTTCCAGGGTGGTCGTGAAGTAAAGTTATGCCACAATCAATGTACCTAATATGGGCACTTTTATGACAACGAGTGCTTGTATTGGAACTGGTCCTGAGCGGTTCTGGTTGGTCCATTTACCCGGGAATTGTGTCTCATTTGTGGGTAGATGTATAATTCACAATTTTGTGTAAAATTGGTCATCCAGGGAGGTTCTGGGGGGATGTTAGGCCAGAAATAGTGCCCAAATTGGGGTAAATTGCGTCAAAAATAGTGGTTGCATTGTAACTGGTCCTGGGTGGTTCTGGTTGGTCCATTTACCCTGAAATTGTGTCTCATATGAGGGGAGATGTATATTGACCATTTTGTATAAAATAATCTTCCAAGGATGTTGTGAAGTAAAGTTATGCCACAATCAATGTACCTAATATGGGCACTTTTATGACAACGAGTGCTTGTATTGGAACTGGTCCTGAGCGGTTCTGGTTGGTCCATTTACCCAGGAATGGTGTTGTATTTGTGGGTAGATGTATAATTCACCATTTGGTATAAAATTAGTCTTCCAGGGAGGTTCTGGGGGGATGTTAGGCAAGAAATAGTGCCCAAATTGGGGTAAATTGCGTCAAAAATAGTGGTTGTCTTGGAACTTGTCTTGGGTGGTTCTGGTTGGTCCATTTACCCTGAAATTTTGTCTCATATGAGGGTAGATGTATATTGACCATAATGTATAAAATAATCTTCCAGGGTGGTTGTGAAGTAACGTTATGCCACAATCAATGTGCCTAATATGGGCACTTTTATGACAACGAGTGCTTGTGTTGGAACTGGTCCTGAGCGGTTCTGGTTAGTCCATTTACCCTGAAATTGTGTCTCATATGAGGGGAGATGTATATTGACCATTTTCTATAAAATAATCTTCCAGGGAGGTTCTGGGTGGATGTTAGGCAAGAATAAGTGCCCAAATTGGGGTAAATTGCGTCAAAAATAGTGGTTGTGTTGGAACTTGTCTTGGGTGGTTCTGGTTGGTCCATTTACCCTGAAATTGTGTCTCATATGAGGGTAGACGTATATTGACCATTTTGTATAAAATAATCTTCCAGGGTGGTCGTGAAGTAAAGTTATGCCACAATCAATGTACCTAATATGGGCACTTTTATGACAACGAGTTGCTTGTATTGGAACTGGTCCTGAGCGGTTCTGGTTGGTCCATTTACCCGGGAATTGTGTCTCATTTGTGGGTAGATGTATAATTCACAATTTTGTGTAAAATTGGTCTTCCAGGGAGGTTCTGGGGGGATGTTAGGCCAGAAATAGGTCCCAAATTGGGGTAAATTGCGTCAAAAATAGTGGTTGCATTTTAACTGGCCCTGGGTGGTTCTGGTTGGTCCATTTACCCTGAAATTTTGTCTCATATGAGGGTAGACGTATATTGACCATTTTGTATAAAATAATCTTGCAAAGATGTTGTGAAGTAAAGTTATGCCACAATCAATGTACCTAATATGGGCACTTTTATGACAACGAGTGCTTGTATTGGAACTGGTCCTGGGTGGTTCTGGTTGGTCCATTTACCCAGGAATTGTGTCTTATTTGTGGGTAGATGTATTATTGACAAATTTGTGTAAAATTAGTCTTCCAGGGAGGTTCTGGAGGGATGTTAGGCCAGAAATAGTGCCCAAATTGGGGTAAATTTCGTTAAAAATAGTGGTTGCATTGGAACTGGTCTTGGGTGGTTCTGGTTGGTCCATTTACCCTGAAATTTTGTGTCATATGAGGGTAGATGTATATTGACCATTTTGTATAAAATAATCTTCCAGGGATGCTGTGAAGTAAAGTTATGCCACAATCAATGTGCCTAATATGGGCACTTTTATGACAACGAGTGCTTGTGTTGGAACTGGTCCTGAGTGGTTCTGGTTGGTCCATTTACCCTGAAATTGTGTCTCATATGAGGGGAGATGTATATTGACCATTTTCTATAAAATAGTCTTCCAGGGAGGTTCTGGGTGGATGTTAGGCAAGAATAAGTGCCCAAATTGGGGTAAATTGCGTCAAAAATAGTGGTTGTCTTGGAACTGGTCTTGGGTGGTTCTGGTTGGTCCATTTACCCTGAAATTTTGTTTCATATGAGGGTAGACGTTTATTGACCATTTTGTATAAAATGATCTTCCAGGGTGGTCGTGAAGTAAAGTTATGCCACAATCAATGTACCTAATATGGGCACTTTTATGACAACGAGTGCTTGTATTGGAACTGGTCCTGAGCGGTTTTGGTTGGTCCATTTACCCGGGAATTGTGTCTCATTTGTGGGTAGATGTATAATTCACAATTTTGTGTACAATTGGTCTTCCAGGGAGGTTCTGGGGGGATGTTAGGCCAGAAATAGTGCCCAAATTGGGGTAAATTGCGTCAAAAATAGTGGTTGCATTGTAACTGGTCCTGGGTGGTTCTGGTTGGTCCATTTACCCTGAAATTGTGTCTCATATGAGGGGAGATGTATATTGACCATTCTGTATAAAATAATCTTCCAGGGTGGTTGTCAAGTAAAGTTATGCCACAATCAATGTACCTAATATGGGCACTTTTATGACAACGAGTGCTTGTATTGGAACTGGTCCTGAGCGGTTCTGGTTGGTCCATTTACCCAGGAATTGTGTCTTATTTGTGGGTAGATGTATTATTGACAAATTTGTGTAAAATTAGTCTTCCAGGGAGGTTCTGGGGGGATGTTAGGCAAGAAATAGTGCCCAAATTGGGGTAAATTGCGTCAAAAATAGTGGTTGTCTTGGAACTTGTCTTGGGTGGTTCTGGTTGGTCCATTTACCCTGAAATTTTGTCTCATATGAGGGTAGATGTATATTGACCATAATGTATAAAATAATCTTCCAGGGTGGTTGTGAAGTAACGTTATGCCACAATCAATGTGCCTAATATGGGCACTTTTATGACAACGAGTGCTTGTGTTGGAACTGGTCCTGAGCGGTTCTGGTTAGTCCATTTACCCTGAAATTGTGTCTCATATGAGGGGAGATGTATATTGACCATTTTCTATAAAATAATCTTCCAGGGAGGTTCTGGGTGGATGTTAGGCAAGAATAAGTGCCCAAATTGGGGTAAATTGCGTCAAAAATAGTGGTTGTCTTGGAACTGGTCCTGGGTGGTTCTGGTTGGTCCATTTACCCTGAAATTTGGTCTCATATGAGGGTAGATGTATATTGACCATTTTCTAAAAAATAATCTTCCAAGGATGTTGTGAAGTAAAGTTATGCCACAATCAATGTGCCTAATATGGGCACTTTTATGACAACGAGTGCTTGTGTTGGAACTGGTCCTGAGTGGTTCTGGTTGGTCCATTTACCCTGAAATTGTGTCTCATATGAAGAGAGATGTATATTGACCTTTTTCTATAAAATAATCTTCCAGGGAGGTTCTGGGTGGATGTTAGGCAAGAATAAGTGCCCAAATTGGGGTAAATTGCGTCAAAAATAGTGGTTGTGTTGGAACTTGTCTTGGGTGGTTCTGGTTGGTCCATTTACCCTGAAATTGTGTCTCATATGAGGGTAGACGTATATTGACCATTTTGTATAAAATAATCTTCCAGGGTGGTCGTGAAGTAAAGTTATGCCACAATCAATGTACCTAATATGGGCACTTTTATGACAACGAGTGCTTGTATTGGAACTGGTCCTGAGCGGTTCTGGTTGGTCCATTTACCCGGGAATTGTGTCTCATTTGTGGGTAGATGTATAATTCACAATTTTGTGTAAAATTGGTCTTCCAGGGAGGTTCTGGGGGGATGTTAGGCCAGAAATAGTGCCCAAATTGGGGTAAATTGCGTCAAAAATAGTGTTTGCATTTTAACTGGTCCTGGGTGGTTCTGGTTGGTCCATTTACCCTGAAATTTTGTCTCATATGAGGGTAGACGTATATTGACCATTTTGTATAAAATAATCTTCCAAGGATGTTGTGAAGTAAAGTTATGCCACAATCAATGTACCTAATATGGGCACTTTTATGACGAGTGCTTGTATTGGAACTGGTCCTGGGTGGTTCTGGTTGGTCCATTTACCCAGGAATTGTGTCTTATTTGTGGGTAGATGTATTATTGACAAATTTGTGTAAAATTAGTCTTCCAGGGAGGTTCTGGAGGGATGTTAGGCCAGAAATAGTGCCCAAATTGGGGTAAATTTCGTTAAAAATAGTGGTTGCATTGGAACTGGTCTTGGGTGGTTCTGGTTGGTCCATTTACCCTGAAATTTTGTCTCATATGAGGGTAGATGTATATTGACCATTTTGTATAAAATAATCTTCCAGGGATGGTGTGAAGTAAAGTTATGCCACAATCAATGTGCCTAATATGGGCACTTTTATGACAACGAGTGCTTGTGTTGGAACTGGTCCTGAGTGGTTCTGGTTGGTCCATTTACCCTGAAATTGTGTCTCATATGAGGGGAGATGTATATTGACCATTTTCTATAAAATAGTCTTCCAGGGAGGTTCTGGGTGGATGTTAGGCAAGAATAAGTGCCCAAATTTGGGTAAATTGCGTCAAAAATAGTGGTTGTCTTGGAACTGGTCTTGGGTGGTTCTGGTTGGTCCATTTACCCTGAAATTTTGTTTCATATGAGGGTAGACGTTTATTGACCATTTTGTATAAAATGATCTTCCAGGGTGGTCGTGAAGTAAAGTTATGCCACAATCAATGTACCTAATATGGGCACTTTTATGACAACGAGTGCTTGTATTGGAACTGGTCCTGAGCGGTTCTGGTTGGTCCATTTACCCGGGAATTGTGTCTCATTTGTGGGTAGATGTATAATTCACAATTTTGTGTAAAATTGGTCTTCCAGGGAGGTTCTGGGGGGATGTTAGGCCAGAAATAGTGCCCAAATTGGGGTAAATTGCGTAAAAATAGTGGTTGCATTGTAACTGGTCCTGGGTGGTTCTGGTTGGTCCATTTACCTTGAAATTGTGTCTCATATGAGGGGAGATGTATATTGACCATAATGTATAAAATAATCTTCCAGGGTGTTTGTGAAGTAAAGTTATGCCACAATCAATGTGCCTAATATGGGCACTTTTATGACAACGAGTGCTTGTGTTGGAACTGGTCCTGAGTGGTTCTGGTTGGTCCATTTACCCTGAAATTGTGTCTCATATGAGGGGATATGTATATTGACCATTTTCTATAAAATAATCTTCCAGGGAGGTTCTGGGTGGATGTTAGGCAAGAATAAGTGCCCAAATTGGGGTAAATTGCGTCAAAAATAGTGGTTGTCTTGGAACTGGTCTTGGGTGGTTCTGGTTGGTCCATTTACCCTGAAATTTTGTCTCATATGAGGGTAGACGTATATTGACCATTTTTTATAAAATAATCTTCCAAGGATGTTGTGAAGTAAAGTTATGCCACAATCAATGTACCTAATATGGGCACTTTTATGACAACGAGTGCTTTTTTTTAACCGGTCCTGGGTGGTTCTGGTTGGTCCATTTATCCAGGAATTGTGTCTTATTTGTGGGTAGATGTATTATTGACAAATTTGTGTAAAATTAGTCTTCCAGGGAGGTTCTGGAGGGATGTTAGGCCAGAAATAGTGCCCAAATTGGGGTAAATTTCGTTAAAAATAGTGGTTGCATTGGAACTGGTCTTGGGTGGTTCTGGTTGGTCCATTTACCCTGAAATTTGTCTCATATGAGGGTAGATGTATATTGACCATTTTGTATAAAATAATCTTCCAGGGATGCTGTGAAGTAAAGTTATGCCACAATCAATGTGCCTAATATGGGCACTTTTATGACAACGAGTGCTTGTGTTGGAACTGGTCCTGAGTGGTTCTGGTTGGTCCATTTACCCTGAAATTGTGTCTCATATGAGGGGAGATGTATATTGACCATTTTCTATAAAATAGTCTTCCAGGGAGGTTCTGGGTGGATTTTAGGCAAGAATAAGTTCCCAAATTGGGGTAAATTGCGTCAAAAATAGTGGTTGTCTTGGAACTGGTCTTGGGTGGTTCTGGTTGGTCCATTTACCCTGAAATTTTGTTTCATATGAGGGTAGACGTTTATTGACCATTTTGTATAAAATGATCTTCCAGGGTGGTCGTGAAGTAAAGTTATGCCACAATCAATGTACCTAATATGGGCACTTTTATGACAACGAGTGCTTGTATTGGAACTGGTCCTGAGCGGTTCTGGTTGGTCCATTTACCCAGGAATTGTGTCTCATTTGTGGGTAGATGTATAATTCACAATTTTGTGTAAAATTGGTCTTCCAGGGAGGTTCTGGGGGGATGTTAGGCCAGAAATAGTGCCCAAATTGGGGTAAATTGCGTCAAAAATAGTGGTTGCATTGTAACTGGTCCTGGGTGGTTCTGGTTGTTCCATTTACCCTGAAATTATGTCTCATATGAGGGGAGATGTATATTGACCATTCTGTATAAAATGATCTTCCAGGGTGGTTGTCAAGTAAAGTTATGCCACAATCAATGTGCCTAATATGGGCACTTTTATGACAACGAGTGCTTGTGTTGGAACTGGTCCTGAGTGGTTCTGGTTGGTCCATTTACCCTGAAATTCTGTCTCATATGAGGGGAGATGTATATTGACCATTTTCTATCAAATAATCTTCCAGGGAGGTTCTGGGTGGATGTTAGGCAAGAATAAGTGCCCAAATTGGGGTAAATTGTGTCAAAAATAGTGGTTGTCTTGGAACTTGTCTTCGGTGGTTCTGGTTGGTCCATTTACCCTGAAATTGTGTCTCATATGAGGGGAGATGTATATTGACCATAATGTATAAAATAATCTTCCAGGGTGGTTGTGAAGTAAAGTTATGCCACAATCAATGTGCCTAATATGGGCACTTTTATGACAACGAGTGCTTGTGTTGGAACTGGTCCTGAGTGGTTCTGGTTGGTCCATTTACCCTGAAATTGTGTCTCATATGAGGGGAGATGTATATTGACCATTTTCTATAAAATAATCTTCCAGGGAGGTTCTGGGTGGATGTTAGGCAAGAATAAGTGCCCAAATTGGGGTAAATTGCGTCAAAAATAGTGGTTGTCTTGGAACTGGTCTTGGGTGGTTCTGGTTGGTCCATTTACCCTGAAATTTTGTCTCATATGAGGGTAGATGTATATTGACCATTTTGTATAAAATAATCTTCCAGGCTGGTCGTGAAGTAAAGTTATGCCACAATCAAAGTACCTAATATGGGCACTTTTATGACAACGAGTTGCTTGTATTGGAACTGGTCCTGAGCGGTTCTGGTTGGTCCATTTACCCGGGAATTGTGTCTCATTTGTGGGTAGATGTATAATTCACAATTTTGTGTAAAATTGGTCTTCCAGGGAGGTTCTGGGGGGATGTTAGGCCAGAAATAGTGCCCAAATTGGGGTAAATTGCGTCAAAAATAGTGGTTGCATTTTAACTGGCCCTGGGTGGTTCTGGTTGGTCCATTTACCCTGAAATTTTGTTTCATATGAGGGTAGATGTATATTGACCATTTTGTATAAAATAATCTTCCAGGGATGCTGTGAAGTAAAGTTATGCCACAATCAATGTGCCTAATATGGGCACTTTTATGACAACGAGTGCTTGTGTTGGAACTGGTCCTGAGTGGTTCTGGTTGGTCCATTTACCCTGAAATTGTGTCTCATATGAGGGGAGATGTATATTGACCATTTTCTATAAAAAAGTCTTCCAGGGAGGTTCTGGGTGGATGTTAGGCAAGAATAAGTGCCCAAATTGGGGTAAATTGCGTCAAAAATAGTGGTTGTCTTGGAACTGGTCTTGGGTGGTTCTGGTTGGTCCATTTACCCTGAAATTTTGTTTCATATGAGGGTAGACGTTTATTGACCATTTTGTATAAAATGATCTTCCAGGGTGGTCGTGAAGTAAAGTTATGCCACAATCAATGTACCTAATATGGGCACTTTTATGACAACGAGTGCTTGTATTGGAACTGGTCCTGAGCGGTTCTGGTTGGTCCATTTACCCGGGAATTGTGTCTCATTTGTGGGTAGATGTATAATTCACAATTTTGTGTAAAATTGGTCTTCCAGGGAGGTTCTGGGGGGATGTTAGGCCAGAAATAGTGCCCAAATTGGGGTAAATTGCGTCAAAAATAGTGGTTGCATTGTAACTGGCCCTGGGTGGTTCTGGTTGGTCCATTTACCCTGAAATTGTGTCTCATATGAGGGGAGATGTATATTGACCATAATGTATAAAATAATCTTCCAGGGTGGTTGTGAAGTAAAGTTATGCCACAATCAATGTGCCTAATATGGGCACTTTTATGACGAGTGCTTGTGTTGGAACTGGTCCTGAGTGGTTCTGGTTGGTCCATTTACCCTGAAATTGTGTCTCATATGAGGGGAGATGTATATTGACCATTTTCTATCAAATAATCTTCCAGGGAGGTTCTGGGTGGATGTTAGGCAAGAATAAGTGCCCAAATTGGGGTAAATTGTGTCAAAAATAGTGGTTGTCTTGGAACTTGTCTTGGGTGGTTCTGGTTGGTCCATTTACCCTGAAATTGTGTCTCATATGAGGGGAGATGTATATTGACCATAATGTATAAAATAATCTTCCAGGGTGGTTGTGAAGTAAAGTTATGCCACAATCAATGTGCCTAATATGGGCACTTTTATGACAACGAGTGCTTGTGTTGGAACTGGTCCTGAGTGGTTCTGGTTGGTCCATTTACCCTGAAATTGTGTCTCATATGAGGGGAGATGTATATTGACCATTTTCTATAAAATAATCTTCCAGGGAGGTTCTGGGTGGATGTTAGGCAAGAATAAGTGCCCAAATTGGGGTAAATTGCGTCAAAAATAGTGGTTGTCTTGGAACTGGTCTTGGGTGGTTCTGGTTGGTCCATTTACCCTGAAATTTTGTCTCATATGAGGGTAGACGTATATTGACCATTTTGTATAAAATAATCTTCCAGGGTGGTCGTGAAGTAAAGTTATGCCACAATCAAAGTACCTAATATGGGCACTTTTATGACAACGAGTTGCTTGTATTGGAACTGGTCCTGAGCGGTTCTGGTTGGTCCATTTACCCGGGAATTGTGTCTCATTTGTGGGTAGATGTATAATTCACAATTTTGTGTAAAATTGGTCTTCCAGGGAGGTTCTGGGGGGATGTTAGGCCAGAAATAGTGCCCAATTTGGGGTAAATTGCGTCAAAAATAGTGGTTGCATTTTAACTGGCCCTGGGTGGTTCTGGTTGGTCCATTTACCCTGAAATTTTGTTTCATATGAGGGTAGATGTATATTGACCATTTTGTATAAAATAATCTTCCAGGGATGCTGTGAAGTAAAGTTATGCCACAATCAATGTGCCTAATATGGGCACTTTTATGACAACGAGTGCTTGTGTTGGAACTGGTCCTGAGTGGTTCTGGTTGGTCCATTTACCCTGAAATTGTGTCTCATATGAGGGGAGATGTATATTGACCATTTTCTATTAAATAGTCTTCCAGGGAGGTTCTGGGTGGATGTTAGGCAAGAATAAGTGCCCAAATTGGGGTAAATTGCGTCAAAAATAGTGGTTGTCTTGGAACTGGTCTTGGGTGGTTCTGGTTGGTCCATTTACCCTGAAATTTTGTTTCATATGAGGGTAGACGTTTATTGACCATTTTGTATAAAATGATCTTCCAGGGTGGTCGTGAAGTAAAGTTATGCCACAATCAATGTACCTAATATGGGCACTTTTATGACAACGAGTGCTTGTATTGGAACTGGTCCTGAGCGGTTCTGGTTGGTCCATTTACCCGGGAATTGTGTCTCATTTGTGGGTAGATGTATAATTCACAATTTTGTGTAAAATTGGTCTTCCAGGGAGGTTCTGGGGGGATGTTAGGCCAGAAATAGTGCCCAAATTGGGGTAAATTGCGTCAAAAATAGTGGTTGCATTGTAACTGGCCCTGGGTGGTTCTGGTTGGTCCATTTACCCTGAAATTGTGTCTCATATGAGGGGAGATGTATATTGACCATAATGTATAAAATAATCTTCCAGGGTGGTTGTGAAGTAAAGTTATGCCACAATCAATGTGCCTAATATGGGCACTTTTATGACAACGAGTGCTTGTGTTGGAACTGGTCCTGAGTGGTTCTGGTTGGTCCATTTACCCTGAAATTGTGTCTCATATGAGGGGAGATGTATATTGACCATTTTCTATCAAATAATCTTCCAGGGAGGTTCTGGGTGGATGTTAGGCAAGAATAAGTGCCCAAATTGGGGTAAATTGTGTCAAAAATAGTGGTTGTCTTGGAACTTGTCTTGGGTGGTTCTGGTTGGTCCATTTACCCTGAAATTGTGTCTCATATGAGGGGAGATGTATATTGACCATAATGTATAAAATAATCTTCCAGGGTGGTTGTGAAGTAAAGTTATGCCACAATCAATGTGCCTAATATGGGCACTTTTATGACAACGAGTGCTTGTGTTGGAACTGGTCCTGAGTGGTTCTGGTTGGTCCATTTACCCTGAAATTGTGTCTCATATGAGGGGAGATGTATATTGACCATTTTCTATAAAATAATCTTCCAGGGAGGTTCTGGGTGGATGTTAGGCAAGAATAAGTGCCCAAATTGGGGTAAATTGCGTCAAAAATAGTGGTTGTCTTGGAACTGGTCTTGGGTGGTTCTGGTTGGTCCATTTACCCTGAAATTTTGTCTCATATGAGGGTAGACGTATATTGACCATTTTGTATAAAATAATCTTCCAGGGTGGTCGTGAAGTAAAGTTATGCCACAATCAAAGTACCTAATATGGGCACTTTTATGACAACGAGTTGCTTGTATTGGAACTGGTCCTGAGCGGTTCTGGTTGGTCCATTTACCCGGGAATTGTGTCTCATTTGTGGGTAGATGTATAATTCACAATTTTGTGTAAAATTGGTCTTCCAGGGAGGTTCTGGGGGGATGTTAGGCCAGAAATAGTGCCCAATTTGGGGTAAATTGCGTCAAAAATAGTGGTTGCATTTTAACTGGCCCTGGGTGGTTCTGGTTGGTCCATTTACCCTGAAATTTTGTTTCATATGAGGGTAGATGTATATTGACCATTTTGTATAAAATAATCTTCCAGGGATGCTGTGAAGTAAAGTTATGCCACAATCAATGTGCCTAATATGGGCACTTTTATGACAACGAGTGCTTGTGTTGGAACTGGTCCTGAGTGGTTCTGGTTGGTCCATTTACCCTGAAATTGTGTCTCATATGAGGGGAGATGTATATTGACCATTTTCTATAAAATAGTCTTCCAGGGAGGTTCTGGGTGGATGTTAGGCAAGAATAAGTGCCCAAATTGGGGTAAATTGCGTCAAAAATAGTGGTTGTCTTGGAACTGGTCTTGGGTGGTTCTGGTTGGTCCATTTACCCTGAAATTTTGTTTCATATGAGGGTAGACGTTTATTGACCATTTTGTATAAAATGATCTTCCAGGGTGGTCGTGAAGTAAAGTTATGCCACAATCAATGTACCTAATATGGGCACTTTTATGACAACGAGTGCTTGTATTGGAACTGGTCCTGAGCGGTTCTGGTTGGTCCATTTACCCGGGAATTGTGTCTCATTTGTGGGTAGATGTATAATTCACAATTTTGTGTAAAATTGGTCTTCCAGGGAGGTTCTGGGGGGATGTTAGGCCAGAAATAGTGCCCAAATTGGGGTAAATTGCGTCAAAAATAGTGGTTGCATTGTAACTGGCCCTGGGTGGTTCTGGTTGGTCCATTTACCCTGAAATTGTGTCTCATATGAGGGGAGATGTATATTGACCATAATGTATAAAATAATCTTCCAGGGTGGTTGTGAAGTAAAGTTATGCCACAATCAATGTGCCTAATATGGGCACTTTTATGACAACGAGTGCTTGTGTTGGAACTGGTCCTGAGTGGTTCTGGTTGGTCCATTTACCCTGAAATTGTGTCTCATATGAGGGGAGATGTATATTGACCATTTTCTATCAAATAATCTTCCAGGGAGGTTCTGGGTGGATGTTAGGCAAGAATAAGTGCCCAAATTGGGGTAAATTGTGTCAAAAATAGTGGTTGTCTTGGAACTTGTCTTGGGTGGTTCTGGTTGGTCCATTTACCCTGAAATTGTGTCTCATATGAGGGGAGATGTATATTGACCATAATGTATAAAATAATCTTCCAGGGTGGTTGTGAAGTAAAGTTATGCCACAATCAATGTGCCTAATATGGGCACTTTTATGACAACGAGTGCTTGTGTTGGAACTGGTCCTGAGTGGTTCTGGTTGGTCCATTTACCCTGAAATTGTGTCTCATATGAGGGGAGATGTATATTGACCATTTTCTATAAAATAATCTTCCAGGGAGGTTCTGGGTGGATGTTAGGCAAGAATAAGTGCCCAAATTGGGGTAAATTGCGTCAAAAATAGTGGTTGTCTTGGAACTGGTCTTGGGTGGTTCTGGTTGGTCCATTTACCCTGAAATTTTGTCTCATATGAGGGTAGACGTATATTGACCATTTTTTATAAAATAATCTTCCAAGGATGTTGTGAAGTAAAGTTATGCCACAATCAATGTACCTAATATGGGCACTTTTATGACAACGAGTGCTTGTATTGGAACTGGTCCTATGTGGTTCTGGTTGGTCCATTTACACAGGAATTGTGTCTTATTTGTGGGTAGATGTATTATTGACAAATTTCTGTAAAATTAGTCTTCCAGGGAGGTTCTGGAGGGATGTTAGGCCAGAAATAGTGCCCGAATTGGGGTAAATTTCGTTAAAAATAGTGGTTGCATTGGAACTGGTCTTGGGTGGTTCTGGTTGGTCCATTTACCCTGAAATTTTGTCTCATATGAGGGTAGATGTATATTGACCATTTTGTATATAATAATCTTCCAGGGATGCTGTGAAGTAAAGTTATGCCACAATCAATGTGCCTAATATGGGCACTTTTATGACAACGAGTGCTTGTGTTGGAACTGGTCCTGAGTGGTTCTGGTTGGTCCATTTACCCTGAAATTGTGTCTCATATGAAGGGAGATGTATATTGACCATTTTCTATAAAATAGTCTTCCAGGGAGGTTCTGGGTGGATGTTAGGCAAGAATAAGTGCCCAAATTGGGGTAAATTGCGTCAAAAATAGTGGTTGTCTTGGAACTGGTCTTGGGTGGTTCTGGTTGGTCCATTTACCCTGAAATTTTGTTTCATATGAGGGTAGACGTTTATTGACCATTTTGTATAAAATGATCTTCCAGGGTGGTCGTGAAGTAAAGTTATGCCACAATCAATGTACCTAATATGGGCACTTTTATGACAACGAGTGCTTGTATTGGAACTGGTCCTGAGCGGTTCTGGTTGGTCCATTTACCCGGGAATTGTGTCTCATTTGTGGGTAGATGTATAATTCACAATTTTGTGTAAAATTGGTCATCCAGGGAGGTTCTGGGGGGATGTTAGGCCAGAAATAGTGCCCAAATTGGGGTAAATTGCGTCAAAAATAGTGGTTGCATTGTAACTGGTCCTGGGTGGTTCTGGTTGGTCCATTTACCCTGAAATTGTGTCTCCTATGAGGGGAGATGTATATTGACCATTTTGTATAAAATAATCTTCCAAGGATGTTGTGAAGTAAAGTTATGCCACAATCAATGTACCTAATATGGGCACTTTTATGACAACGAGTGCTTGTATTGGAACTGGTCCTGAGCGGATCTGGTTGGTCCATTTACCCAGGAATGGTGTTTTATTTGTGGGTAGATGTATAATTCACCATTTGGTATAAAATTAGTCTTCCAGGGAGGTTCTGGAGGGATGTTAGGCCAGAAATAGTGCCCAAATTGGGGTAAATTTCGTTAAAAATAGTGGTTGCATTGGAACTGGTCTTGGGTGGTTCTGGTTGGTCCATTTACCCTGAAATTTTGTCTCATATGAGGGTAGATGTATATTGACCATTTTGTATAAAATAATCTTCCAGGGATGCTGTGAAGTAAAGTTATGCCACAATCAATGTGCCTAATATGGGCACTTTTATGACAACGAGTGCTTGTGTTGGAACTGGTCCTGAGTGGTTCTGGTTGGTCCATTTACCCTGAAATTGTGTCTCATATGAGGGGAGATGTATATTGACCATTTTCTATAAAATAATCTTCCAGGGAGGTTCTGGGTGGATGTTAGGCAAGAATAAGTGCCCAAATTGGGGTAAATTGCGTCAAAAATAGTGGTTGCATTGGAACTGGTCTTGGGTGGTTCTGGTTGGTCCATTTACCCTGAAATTTTGTCTCATATGAGGGTAGATGTATATTGACCATTTTGTATAAAATAATCTTCCAGGGATGCTGTGAAGTAAAGTTATGCCACAATCAATGTGCCTAATATGGGCACTTTTATGACAACGAGTGCTTGTGTTGGAACTGGTCCTGAGTGGTTCTGGTTGGTCCATTTACCCTGAAATTGTGTCTCATATGAAGGGAGATGTATATTGACCATTTTCTATAAAATAGTCTTCCAGGGAGGTTCTGGGTGGATGTTAGGCAAGAATAAGTGCCCAAATTGGGGTAAATTGCGTCAAAAATAGTGGTTGTCTTGGAACTGGTCTTGGGTGGTTCTGGTTGGTCCATTTACCCTGAAATTTTGTTTCATATGAGGGTAGACGTTTATTGACCATTTTGTATAAAATGATCTTCCAGGGTGGTCGTGAAGTAAAGTTATGCCACAATCAATGTACCTAATATGGGCACTTTTATGACAACGAGTGCTTGTATTGGAACTGGTCCTGAGCGGTTCTGGTTGGTCCATTTACCCGGGAATTGTGTCTCATTTGTGGGTAGATGTATAATTCACAATTTTGTGTAAAATTGGTCTTCCAGGGAGGTTCTGGGGGGATGTTAGGCCAGAAATAGTGCCCAAATTGGGGTAAATTGCGTCAAAAATAGTGGTTGCATTGTAACTGGTCCTGGGTGGTTCTGGTTGGTCCATTTACCCTGAAATTGTGTCTCATATGAGGGGAGATGTATATTGACCATAATGTATAAAATAATCTTCCAGGGTGGTTGTGAAGTAAAGTTATGCCACAATCAATGTGCCTAATATGGGCACTTTTATGACAACGAGTGCTTGTGTTGGAACTGGTCCTGAGTGGTTCTGGTTGGTCCATTTACCCTGAAATTGTGTCTCATATGAGGGGAGATGTATATTGACCATTTTCTATAAAATAATCTTCCAGGGAGGTTCTGGGTGGATGTTAGGCAAGAATAAGTGCCCAAATTGGGGTAAATTGCGTCAAAAATAGTGGTTGTCTTGGAACTGGTCTTGGGTGGTTCTGGTTGGTCCATTTACCCTGAAATTTTGTCTCATATGAGGGTAGACGTATATTGACCATTTTTTATAAAATAATCTTCCAAGGATGTTGTGAAGTAAAGTTATGCCACAATCAATGTACCTAATATGGGCACTTTTATGACAACGAGTGCTTGTATTGGAACTGGTCCTGTGTGGTTCTGGTTGGTCCATTTACCCAGGAATTGTGTCTTATTTGTGGGTAGATGTATTATTGACAAATTTCTGTAAAATTAGTCTTCCAGGGAGGTTCTGGAGGGATGTTAGGCCAGAAATAGTGCCCAAATTGGGGTAAATTTCATTAAAAATAGTGGTTGCATTGGAACTGGTCTTGGGTGGTTCTGGTTGGTCCATTTACCCTGAAATTTTGTCTCATATGAGGGTAGATGTATATTGACCATTTTGTATATAATAATCTTCCAGGGATGCTGTGAAGTAAAGTTATGCCACAATCAATGTGCCTAATATGGGCACTTTTATGACAACGAGTGCTTGTGTTGGAACTGGTCCTGAGTGGTTCTGGTTGGTCCATTTACCCTGAAATTGTGTCTCATATGAAGGGAGATGTATATTGACCATTTTCTATAAAATAGTCTTCCAGGGAGGTTCTGGGTGGATGTTAGGCAAGAATAAGTGCCCAAATTGGGGTAAATTGCGTCAAAAATAGTGGTTGTCTTGGAACTGGTCTTGGGTGGTTCTGGTTGGTCCATTTACCCTGAAATTTTGTTTCATATGAGGGTAGACGTTTATTGACCATTTTGTATAAAATGATCTTCCAGGGTGGTCGTGAAGTAAAGTTATGCCACAATCAATGTACCTAATATGGGCACTTTTATGACAACGAGTGCTTGTATTGGAACTGGTCCTGAGCGGTTCTGGTTGGTCCATTTACCCGGGAATTGTGTCTCATTTGTGGGTAGATGTATAATTCACAATTTTGTGTAAAATTGGTCATCCAGGGAGGTTCTGGGGGGATGTTAGGCCAGAAATAGTGCCCAAATTGGGGTAAATTGCGTCAAAAATAGTGGTTGCATTGTAACTGGTCCTGGGTGGTTCTGGTTGGTCCATTTACCCTGAAATTGTGTCTCATATGAGGGGAGATGTATATTGACCATTTTGTATAAAATAATCTTCCAAGGATGTTGTGAAGTAAAGTTATGCCACAATCAATGTACCTAATATGGGCACTTTTATGACAACGAGTGCTTGTATTGGAACTGGTCCTGAGCGGTTCTGGTTGGTCCATTTACCCAGGAATGGTGTTTTATTTGTGGGTAGATGTATAATTCACCATTTGGTATAAAATTAGTCTTCCAGGGAGGTTCTGGGGGGATGTTAGGCAAGAAATAGTGCCCAAATTGGGGTAAATTGCGTCAAAAATAGTGGTTGTCTTGGAACTTGTCTTGGGTGGTTCTGGTTGGTCCATTTACCCTGAAATTTTGTCTCATATGAGGGTAGACGTATATTGACCATTTTGTATAAAATAATCTTCCAGGGTGGTTGTGAAGTAAAGTTATGCCACAATCAATGTGCCTAATATGGGCACTTTTATGACAACGAGTGCTTGTGTTGGAACTGGTCCTGAGTGGTTCTGGTTGGTCCATTTACCCTGAAATTGTGTCTCATATGAGGGGAGATGTATATTGACCATTTTCTATAAAATAATCTTCCAGGGAGGTTCTGGGTGGATGTTAGGCAAGAATAAGTGCCCAAATTGGGGTAAATTGCATCAAAAATAGTGGTTGTCTTGGAACTGGTCTTGGGTGGTTCTGGTTGGTCCATTTACCCTGAAATTTTGTCTCATATGAGGGTAGACGTATATTGACCATTTTTTATAAAATAATCTTCCAAGGATGTTGTGAAGTAAAGTTATGCCACAATCAATGTACCTAATATGGGCACTTTTATGACAACGAGTGCTTGTATTGGAACTGGTCCTGTGTGGTTCTGGTTGGTCCATTTACCCAGGAATTGTGTCTTATTTGTGGGTAGATGTATTATTGACAAATTTCTGTAAAATTAGTCTTCCAGGGAGGTTCTGGAGGGATGTTAGGCCAGAAATAGTGCCCAAATTGGGGTAAATTTCGTTAAAAATAGTGGTTGCATTGGAACTGGTCTTGGGTGGTTCTGGTTGGTCCATTTACCCTGAAATTTTGTCTCATATGAGGGTAGATGTATATTGACCATTTTGTATATAATAATCTTCCAGGGATGCTGTGAAGTAAAGTTATGCCACAATCAATGTGCCTAATATGGGCACTTTTATGACAACGAGTGCTTGTGTTGGAACTGGTCCTGAGTGGTTCTGGTTGGTCCATTTACCCTGAAATTGTGTCTCATATGAAGGGAGATGTATATTGACCATTTTCTATAAAATAGTCTTCCAGGGAGGTTCTGGGTGGATGTTAGGCAAGAATAAGTGCCCAAATTGGGGTAAATTGCGTCAAAAATAGTGGTTGTCTTGGAACTGGTCTTGGGTGGTTCTGGTTGGTCCATTTACCCTGAAATTTTGTTTCATATGAGGGTAGACGTTTATTGACCATTTTGTATAAAATGATCTTCCAGGGTGGTCGTGAAGTAAAGTTATGCCACAATCAATGTACCTAATATGGGCACTTTTATGACAACGAGTGCTTGTATTGGAACTGGTCCTGAGCGGTTCTGGTTGGTCCATTTACCCGGGAATTGTGTCTCATTTGTGGGTAGATGTATAATTCACAATTTTGTGTAAAATTGGTCATCCAGGGAGGTTCTGGGGGGATGTTAGGCCAGAAATAGTGCCCAAATTGGGGTAAATTGCGTCAAAAATAGTGGTTGCATTGTAACTGGTCCTGGGTGGTTCTGGTTGGTCCATTTACCCTGAAATTGTGTCTCATATGAGGGGAGATGTATATTGACCATTTTGTATAAAATAATCTTCCAAGGATGTTGTGAAGTAAAGTTATGCCACAATCAATGTACCTAATATGGGCACTTTTATGACAACGAGTGCTTGTATTGGAACTGGTCCTGAGCGGTTCTGGTTGGTCTATTTACCCAGGAATGGTGTTTTATTTGTGGGTAGATGTATAATTCACCATTTGGTATAAAATTAGTCTTCCAGGGAGGTTCTGGGGGGATGTTAGGCAAGAAATAGTGCCCAAATTGGGGTAAATTGCGTCAAAAATAGTGGTTGTCTTGGAACTTGTCTTGGGTGGTTCTGGTTGGTCCATTTACCCTGAAATTTTGTCTCATATGAGGGTAGATGTATATTGACCATAATGTATAAAATAATCTTCCAGGGTGGTTGTGAAGTAACGTTATGCCACAATCAATGTGCCTAATATGGGCACTTTTATGACAACGAGTGCTTGTGTTGGAACTGGTCCTGAGCGGTTCTGGTTGGTCCATTTACCCTGAAATTGTGTCTCATATGAGGGGAGATGTATATTGACCATTTTCTATAAAATAATCTTCCAGGGAGGTTCTGGGTGGATGTTAGGCAAGAATAAGTGCCCAAATTGGGGTAAATTGCGTCAAAAATAGTGGTTGTCTTGGAACTGGTCCTGGGTGGTTCTGGTTGGTCCATTTACCCTGAAATTTTGTCTCATATGAGGGTAGATGTATATTGACCATTTTCTAAAAAATAATCTTCCAAGGATGTTGTGAAGTAAAGTTATGAAACAATCAATGTGCCTAATATGGGCACTTTTATGACAACGAGTGTTTGTGTTGGAACTGGTCCTGAGTGGTTCTGGTTGGTCCATTTACCCTGAAATTGTGTCTCATATGAAGAGAGATGTATATTGACCTTTTTCTATAAAATAATCTTCCAGGGAGGTTCTGGGTGGATGTTAGGCAAGAATAAGTGCCCAAATTGGGGTAAATTGCGTCAAAAATAGTGGTTGTGTTGGAACTTGTCTTGGGTGGTTCTGGTTGGTCCATTTACCCTGAAATTGTGTCTCATATGAGGGTAGACGTATATTGACCATTTTGTATAAAATAATCTTCCAGGGTGGTCGTGAAGTAAAGTTATGCCACAATCAATGTACCTAATATGGGCACTTTTATGACAACGAGTGCTTGTATTGGAACTGGTCCTGAGCGGTTCTGGTTGGTCCATTTACCCGGGAAGTGTGTCTCATTTGTGGGTAGATGTATAATTCACAATTTTGTGTAAAATTGGTCTTCCAGGGAGGTTCTGGGGGGATGTTAGGCCAGAAATAGTGCCCAAATTGGGGTAAATTGCGTCAAAAACAGTGTTTGCATTTTAACTGGTCCTGGGTGGTTCTGGTTGGTCCATTTACCCTGAAATTTTGTCTCATATGAGGGTAGACGTATATTGACCATTTTGTATAAAATAATCTTCCAAGGATGTTGTGAAGTAAAGTTATGCCACAATCAATGTACCTAATATGGGCACTTTTATGACAACGAGTGCTTGTATTGGAACTGGTCCTGGGTGGTTCTGGTTGGTCCATTTACCCAGGAATTGTGTCTTATTTGTGGGTAGATGTATTATTGACAAATTTGTGTAAAATTAGTCTTCCAGGGAGGTTCTGGAGGGATGTTAGGCCAGAAATAGTGCCCAAATTGGGGTAAATTTCGTTAAAAATAGTGGTTGCATTGGAACTGGTCTTGGGTGGTTCTGGTTGGTCCATTTACCCTGAAATTTTGTCTCATATGAGGGTAGATGTATATTGACCATTTTGTATAAAATAATCTTCCAGGGATGCTGTGAAGTAAAGTTATGCCACAATCAATGTGCGTAATATGGGCACTTTTATGACAACGAGTGCTTGTGTTGGAACTGGTCCTGAGTGGTTCTGGTTGGTCCATTTACCCTGAAATTGTGTCTCATATGAGGGGAGATGTATATTGACCATTTTCTATAAAATAGTCTTCCAGGGAGGTTCTGTGTGGATGTTAGGCAAGAATAAGTGCCCAAATTGGGGTAAATTGCGTCAAAAATAGTGGTTGTCTTGGAACTGGTCTTGGGTGGTTCTGGTTGGTCCATTTACCCTGAAATTTTGTCTCATATGAGGGTAGACGTTTATTGACCATTTTGTATAAAATAATCTTCCAGGGTGGTCGTGAAGTAAAGTTATGCCACAATCAATGTACCTAATATGGGCACTTTTATGACAACGAGTGCTTGTATTGGAACTGGTCCTGAGCGGTTCTGGTTGGTCCATTTACCCGGGAATTGTGTCTCATTTGTGGGTAGATGTATAATTTACAATTTTGTGTAAAATTGGTCTTCCAGGGAGGTTCTGGGGGGATGTTAGGCCAGAAATAGTGCCCAAATTGGGGTAAATTGCGTAAAAATAGTGGTTGCATTGTAACTGGTCCTGGGTGGTTCTGGTTGGTCCATTTACCCTGAAATTGTGTCTCATATGAGGGGAGATGTATATTGACCATAATGTATAAAATAATCTTCCAGGGTGGTTGTGAAGTAAAGTTATGCCACAATCAATGTGCCTAATATGGGCACTTTTATGACAACGAGTGCTTGTGTTGGAACTGGTCCTGAGTGGTTCTGGTTGGTCCATTTACCCTGAAATTGTGTCTCATATGAGGGGAGATGTATATTGACCATTTTCTATAAAATAATCTTCCAGGGAGGTTCTGGGTGGATGTTAGGCAAGAATAAGTGCCCAAATTGGGGTAAATTGCGTCAAAAATAGTTGTTGTCTTGGAACTGGTCTTGGGTGGTTCTGTTTGGTCCATTTACCCTGAAATTTTGTCTCATATGAGGGTAAACGTATATTGACCATTTTTTTATAAAATAATCTTCCAAGGATGTTGTGACGTAAAGTTATGCCACAATCAATGTACCTAATATGGGCACTTTTATGACAACGAGTGCTTGTATTGGAACTGGTCCTGGGTGGTTCTGGTTGGTCCATTTATCCAGGAATTGTGTCTTATTTGTGGGTAGATGTATTATTGACAAATTTGTGTAAAATTAGTCTTCCAGGGAGGTTCTGGAGGGATGTTAGGCCAGAAATAGTTCCCAAATTGGGGTAAATTTCGTTAAAAATAGTGGTTGCATTGGAACTGGTCTTGGGTGGTTCTGGTTGGTCCATTTACCCTGAAATTTTGTCTCATATGAGGGTAGATGTATATTGACCATTTTGTATAAAATAATCTTCCAGGGATGCTGTGAAGTAAAGTTATGCCACAATCAATGTGCCTAATATGGGCACTTTTATGACAACGAGTGCTTGTGTTGGAACTGGTCCTGAGTGGTTCTGGTTGGTCCATTTACCCTGAAATTGTGTCTCATATGAGGGGAGATGTATATTGACCATTTTCTATAAAATAGTCTTCCAGGGAGGTTCTGGGTGGATTTTAGGCAAGAATAAGTGCCCAAATTGGGGTAAATTGCGTCAAAAATAGTGGTTGTCTTGGAACTGGTCTTGGGTGGTTCTGGTTGGTCCATTTACCCTGAAATTTTGTTTCACATGAGGGTAGACGTTTATTGACCATTTTGTATAAAATGATCTTCCAGGGTGGTCGTGAAGTAAAGTTATGCCACAATCAATGTACCTAATATGGGCACTTTTATGACAACGAGTGCTTGTATTGGAACTGGTCCTGAGCGGTTCTGGTTGGTCCATTTACCCGGGAATTGTGTCTCATTTGTGGGTAGATGTATAATTCACAATTTTGTGTAAAATTGGTCATCCAGGGAGGTTCTGGGGGGATGTTAGGCCAGAAATAGTGCCCAAATTGGGGTAAATTGCGTCAAAAATAGTGGTTGCATTGTAACTGGTCCTGGGTGGTTCTGGTTGGTCC
The DNA here is from genome assembly GCF_051989625.1 of Stigmatopora argus. Taxonomy (NCBI): domain Eukaryota; kingdom Metazoa; phylum Chordata; class Actinopteri; order Syngnathiformes; family Syngnathidae; genus Stigmatopora; species Stigmatopora argus. The sequence continues at coordinate 21,209,776 of NC_135392.1, read as the reverse complement.
ATTTACCCTGAAATTGTGTCTCATATGAGGGGAGATGTATATTGACCATTTTGTATAAAATAATCTTCCAAGGATGTTGTGAAGTAAAGTTATGCCACAATCAATGTACCTAATATGGGCACTTTTATGACAACGAGTGCTTGTATTGGAACTGGTCCTGAGCGGTTCTGGTTGGTCCATTTACCCAGGAATGGTGTTTTATTTGTGGGTAGATGTATAATTCACCATTTGGTATAAAATTAGTCTTCCAGGGAGGTTCTGGGGGGATGTTAGGCAAGAAATAGTGCCCAAATTGGGGTAAATTGCGTCAAAAATAGTGGTTGTCTTGGAACTTGTCTTGGGTGGTTCTGGTTGGTCCATTTACCCTGAAATTTTGTCTCATATGAGGGTAGATGTATATTGACCATAATGTATAAAATAATCTTCCAGGGTGGTTGTGAAGTAACGTTATGCCACAATCAATGTGCCTAATATGGGCACTTTTATGACAACGAGTGCTTGTGTTGGAACTGGTCCTGAGCGGTTCTGGTTGGTCCATTTACCCTGAAATTGTGTCTCATATGAGGGGAGATGTATATTGACCATTTTCTATAAAATAATCTTCCAGGGAGGTTCTGGGTGGATGTTAGGCAAGAATAAGTGCCCAAATTGGGGTAAATTGCGTCAAAAATAGTGGTTGTCTTGGAACTGGTCCTGGGTGGTTCTGGTTGGTCCATTTACCCTGAAATTTTGTCTCATATGAGGGTAGATGTATATTGACCATTTTCTAAAAAATAATCTTCCAAGGATGTTGTGAAGTAAAGTTATGAAACAATCAATGTGCCTAATATGGGCACTTTTATGACAACGAGTGTTTGTGTTGGAACTGGTCCTGAGTGGTTCTGGTTGGTCCATTTACCCTGAAATTGTGTCTCATATGAAGAGAGATGTATATTGACCTTTTTCTATAAAATAATCTTCCAGGGAGGTTCTGGGTGGATGTTAGGCAAGAATAAGTGCCCAAATTGGGGTAAATTGCGTCAAAAATAGTGGTTGTGTTGGAACTTGTCTTGGGTGGTTCTGGTTGGTCCATTTACCCTGAAATTGTGTCTCATATGAGGGTAGACGTATATTGACCATTTTGTATAAAATAATCTTCCAGGGTGGTCGTGAAGTAAAGTTATGCCACAATCAATGTACCTAATATGGGCACTTTTATGACAACGAGTGCTTGTATTGGAACTGGTCCTGAGCGGTTCTGGTTGGTCCATTTACCCGGGAAGTGTGTCTCATTTGTGGGTAGATGTATAATTCACAATTTTGTGTAAAATTGGTCTTCCAGGGAGGTTCTGGGGGGATGTTAGGCCAGAAATAGTGCCCAAATTGGGGTAAATTGCGTCAAAAACAGTGTTTGCATTTTAACTGGTCCTGGGTGGTTCTGGTTGGTCCATTTACCCTGAAATTTTGTCTCATATGAGGGTAGACGTATATTGACCATTTTGTATAAAATAATCTTCCAAGGATGTTGTGAAGTAAAGTTATGCCACAATCAATGTACCTAATATGGGCACTTTTATGACAACGAGTGCTTGTATTGGAACTGGTCCTGGGTGGTTCTGGTTGGTCCATTTACCCAGGAATTGTGTCTTATTTGTGGGTAGATGTATTATTGACAAATTTGTGTAAAATTAGTCTTCCAGGGAGGTTCTGGAGGGATGTTAGGCCAGAAATAGTGCCCAAATTGGGGTAAATTTCGTTAAAAATAGTGGTTGCATTGGAACTGGTCTTGGGTGGTTCTGGTTGGTCCATTTACCCTGAAATTTGTCTCATATGAGGGTAGATGTATATTGACCATTTTGTATAAAATAATCTTCCAGGGATGCTGTGAAGTAAAGTTATGCCACAATCAATGTGCCTAATATGGGCACTTTTATGACAACGAGTGCTTGTGTTGGAACTGGTCCTGAGTGGTTCTGGTTGGTCCATTTACCCTGAAATTGTGTCTCATATGAGGGGAGATGTATATTGACCATTTTCTATAAAATAGTCTTCCAGGGAGGTTCTGGGTGGATTTTAGGCAAGAATAAGTTCCCAAATTGGGGTAAATTGCGTCAAAAATAGTGGTTGTCTTGGAACTGGTCTTGGGTGGTTCTGGTTGGTCCATTTACCCTGAAATTTTGTTTCATATGAGGGTAGACGTTTATTGACCATTTTGTATAAAATGATCTTCCAGGGTGGTCGTGAAGTAAAGTTATGCCACAATCAATGTACCTAATATGGGCACTTTTATGACAACGAGTGCTTGTATTGGAACTGGTCCTGAGCGGTTCTGGTTGGTCCATTTACCCAGGAATTGTGTCTCATTTGTGGGTAGATGTATAATTCACAATTTTGTGTAAAATTGGTCTTCCAGGGAGGTTCTGGGGGGATGTTAGGCCAGAAATAGTGCCCAAATTGGGGTAAATTGCGTCAAAAATAGTGGTTGCATTGTAACTGGTCCTGGGTGGTTCTGGTTGTTCCATTTACCCTGAAATTATGTCTCATATGAGGGGAGATGTATATTGACCATTCTGTATAAAATGATCTTCCAGGGTGGTTGTCAAGTAAAGTTATGCCACAATCAATGTGCCTAATATGGGCACTTTTATGACAACGAGTGCTTGTGTTGGAACTGGTCCTGAGTGGTTCTGGTTGGTCCATTTACCCTGAAATTCTGTCTCATATGAGGGGAGATGTATATTGACCATTTTCTATCAAATAATCTTCCAGGGAGGTTCTGGGTGGATGTTAGGCAAGAATAAGTGCCCAAATTGGGGTAAATTGTGTCAAAAATAGTGGTTGTCTTGGAACTTGTCTTCGGTGGTTCTGGTTGGTCCATTTACCCTGAAATTGTGTCTCATATGAGGGGAGATGTATATTGACCATAATGTATAAAATAATCTTCCAGGGTGGTTGTGAAGTAAAGTTATGCCACAATCAATGTGCCTAATATGGGCACTTTTATGACAACGAGTGCTTGTGTTGGAACTGGTCCTGAGTGGTTCTGGTTGGTCCATTTACCCTGAAATTGTGTCTCATATGAGGGGAGATGTATATTGACCATTTTCTATAAAATAATCTTCCAGGGAGGTTCTGGGTGGATGTTAGGCAAGAATAAGTGCCCAAATTGGGGTAAATTGCGTCAAAAATAGTGGTTGTCTTGGAACTGGTCTTGGGTGGTTCTGGTTGGTCCATTTACCCTGAAATTTTGTCTCATATGAGGGTAGACGTATATTGACCATTTTGTATAAAATAATCTTCCAGGCTGGTCGTGAAGTAAAGTTATGCCACAATCAAAGTACCTAATATGGGCACTTTTATGACAACGAGTTGCTTGTATTGGAACTGGTCCTGAGCGGTTCTGGTTGGTCCATTTACCCGGGAATTGTGTCTCATTTGTGGGTAGATGTATAATTCACAATTTTGTGTAAAATTGGTCTTCCAGGGAGGTTCTGGGGGGATGTTAGGCCAGAAATAGTGCCCAAATTGGGGTAAATTGCGTCAAAAATAGTGGTTGCATTTTAACTGGCCCTGGGTGGTTCTGGTTGGTCCATTTACCCTGAAATTTTGTTTCATATGAGGGTAGATGTATATTGACCATTTTGTATAAAATAATCTTCCAGGGATGCTGTGAAGTAAAGTTATGCCACAATCAATGTGCCTAATATGGGCACTTTTATGACAACGAGTGCTTGTGTTGGAACTGGTCCTGAGTGGTTCTGGTTGGTCCATTTACCCTGAAATTGTGTCTCATATGAGGGGAGATGTATATTGACCATTTTCTATAAAATAGTCTTCCAGGGAGGTTCTGGGTGGATGTTAGGCAAGAATAAGTGCCCAAATTGGGGTAAATTGCGTCAAAAATAGTGGTTGTCTTGGAACTGGTCTTGGGTGGTTCTGGTTGGTCCATTTACCCTGAAATTTTGTTTCATATGAGGGTAGACGTTTATTGACCATTTTGTATAAAATGATCTTCCAGGGTGGTCGTGAAGTAAAGTTATGCCACAATCAATGTACCTAATATGGGCACTTTTATGACAACGAGTGCTTGTATTGGAACTGGTCCTGAGCGGTTCTGGTTGGTCCATTTACCCGGGAATTGTGTCTCATTTGTGGGTAGATGTATAATTCACAATTTTGTGTAAAATTGGTCTTCCAGGGAGGTTCTGGGGGGATGTTAGGCCAGAAATAGTGCCCAAATTGGGGTAAATTGCGTCAAAAATAGTGGTTGCATTGTAACTGGCCCTGGGTGGTTCTGGTTGGTCCATTTACCCTGAAATTGTGTCTCATATGAGGGGAGATGTATATTGACCATAATGTATAAAATAATCTTCCAGGGTGGTTGTGAAGTAAAGTTATGCCACAATCAATGTGCCTAATATGGGCACTTTTATGACGAGTGCTTGTGTTGGAACTGGTCCTGAGTGGTTCTGGTTGGTCCATTTACCCTGAAATTGTGTCTCATATGAGGGGAGATGTATATTGACCATTTTCTATCAAATAATCTTCCAGGGAGGTTCTGGGTGGATGTTAGGCAAGAATAAGTGCCCAAATTGGGGTAAATTGTGTCAAAAATAGTGGTTGTCTTGGAACTTGTCTTGGGTGGTTCTGGTTGGTCCATTTACCCTGAAATTGTGTCTCATATGAGGGGAGATGTATATTGACCATAATGTATAAAATAATCTTCCAGGGTGGTTGTGAAGTAAAGTTATGCCACAATCAATGTGCCTAATATGGGCACTTTTATGACAACGAGTGCTTGTGTTGGAACTGGTCCTGAGTGGTTCTGGTTGGTCCATTTACCCTGAAATTGTGTCTCATATGAGGGGAGATGTATATTGACCATTTTCTATAAAATAATCTTCCAAGGAGGTTCTGGGTGGATGTTAGGCAAGAATAAGTGCCCAAATTGGGGTAAATTGCGTCAAAAATAGTGGTTGTCTTGGAACTGGTCTTGGGTGGTTCTGGTTGGTCCATTTACCCTGAAATTTTGTCTCATATGAGGGTAGACGTATATTGACCATTTTGTATAAAATAATCTTCCAGGGTGGTCGTGAAGTAAAGTTATGCCACAATCAAAGTACCTAATATGGGCACTTTTATGACAACGAGTTGCTTGTATTGGAACTGGTCCTGAGCGGTTCTGGTTGGTCCATTTACCCGGGAATTGTGTCTCATTTGTGGGTAGATGTATAATTCACAATTTTGTGTAAAATTGGTCTTCCAGGGAGGTTCTGGGGGGATGTTAGGCCAGAAATAGTGCCCAATTTGGGGTAAATTGCGTCAAAAATAGTGGTTGCATTTTAACTGGCCCTGGGTGGTTCTGGTTGGTCCATTTACCCTGAAATTTTGTTTCATATGAGGGTAGATGTATATTGACCATTTTCTATAAAATAATCTTCCAGGGATGCTGTGAAGTAAAGTTATGCCACAATCAATGTGCCTAATATGGGCACTTTTATGACAACGAGTGCTTGTGTTGGAACTGGTCCTGAGTGGTTCTGGTTGGTCCATTTACCCTGAAATTGTGTCTCATATGAGGGGAGATGTATATTGACCATTTTCTATAAAATAGTCTTCCAGGGAGGTTCTGGGTGGATGTTAGGCAAGAATAAGTGCCCAAATTGGGGTAAATTGCGTCAAAAATAGTGGTTGTCTTGGAACTGGTCTTGGGTGGTTCTGGTTGGTCCATTTACCCTGAAATTTTGTTTCATATGAGGGTAGACGTTTATTGACCATTTTGTATAAAATGATCTTCCAGGGTGGTCGTGAAGTAAAGTTATGCCACAATCAATGTACCTAATATGGGCACTTTTATGACAACGAGTGCTTGTATTGGAACTGGTCCTGAGCGGTTCTGGTTGGTCCATTTACCCGGGAATTGTGTCTCATTTGTGGGTAGATGTATAATTCACAATTTTGTGTAAAATTGGTCTTCCAGGGAGGTTCTGGGGGGATGTTAGGCCAGAAATAGTGCCCAAATTGGGGTAAATTGCGTCAAAAATAGTGGTTGCATTGTAACTGGCCCTGGGTGGTTCTGGTTGGTCCATTTACCCTGAAATTGTGTCTCATATGAGGGGAGATGTATATTGACCATAATGTATAAAATAATCTTCCAGGGTGGTTGTGAAGTAAAGTTATGCCACAATCAATGTGCCTAATATGGGCACTTTTATGACAACGAGTGCTTGTGTTGGAACTGGTCCTGAGTGGTTCTGGTTGGTCCATTTACCCTGAAATTGTGTCTCATATGAGGGGAGATGTATATTGACCATTTTCTATCAAATAATCTTCCAGGGAGGTTCTGGGTGGATGTTAGGCAAGAATAAGTGCCCAAATTGGGGTAAATTGTGTCAAAAATAGTGGTTGTCTTGGAACTTGTCTTGGGTGGTTCTGGTTGGTCCATTTACCCTGAAATTGTGTCTCATATGAGGGGAGATGTATATTGACCATAATGTATAAAATAATCTTCCAGGGTGGTTGTGAAGTAAAGTTATGCCACAATCAATGTGCCTAATATGGGCACTTTTATGACAACGAGTGCTTGTGTTGGAACTGGTCCTGAGTGGTTCTGGTTGGTCCATTTACCCTGAAATTGTGTCTCATATGAGGGGAGATGTATATTGACCATTTTCTATAAAATAATCTTCCAGGGAGGTTCTGGGTGGATGTTAGGCAAGAATAAGTGCCCAAATTGGGGTAAATTGCGTCAAAAATAGTGGTTGTCTTGGAACTGGTCTTGGGTGGTTCTGGTTGGTCCATTTACCCTGAAATTTTGTCTCATATGAGGGTAGACGTATATTGACCATTTTGTATAAAATAATCTTCCAGGGTGGTCGTGAAGTAAAGTTATGCCACAATCAAAGTACCTAATATGGGCACTTTTATGACAACGAGTTGCTTGTATTGGAACTGGTCCTGAGCGGTTCTGGTTGGTCCATTTACCCGGGAATTGTGTCTCATTTGTGGGTAGATGTATAATTCACAATTTTGTGTAAAATTGGTCTTCCAGGGAGGTTCTGGGGGGATGTTAGGCCAGAAATAGTGCCCAATTTGGGGTAAATTGCGTCAAAAATAGTGGTTGCATTTTAACTGGCCCTGGGTGGTTCTGGTTGGTCCATTTACCCTGAAATTTTGTTTCATATGAGGGTAGATGTATATTGACCATTTTGTATAAAATAATCTTCCAGGGATGCTGTGAAGTAAAGTTATGCCACAATCAATGTGCCTAATATGGGCACTTTTATGACAACGAGTGCTTGTGTTGGAACTGGTCCTGAGTGGTTCTGGTTGGTCCATTTACCCTGAAATTGTGTCTCATATGAGGGGAGATGTATATTGACCATTTTCTATAAAATAGTCTTCCAGGGAGGTTCTGGGTGGATGTTAGGCAAGAATAAGTGCCCAAATTGGGGTAAATTGCGTCAAAAATAGTGGTTGTCTTGGAACTGGTCTTGGGTGGTTCTGGTTGGTCCATTTACCCTGAAATTTTGTTTCATATGAGGGTAGACGTTTATTGACCATTTTGTATAAAATGATCTTCCAGGGTGGTCGTGAAGTAAAGTTATGCCACAATCAATGTACCTAATATGGGCACTTTTATGACAACGAGTGCTTGTATTGGAACTGGTCCTGAGCGGTTCTGGTTGGTCCATTTACCCGGGAATTGTGTCTCATTTGTGGGTAGATGTATAATTCACAATTTTGTGTAAAATTGGTCTTCCAGGGAGGTTCTGGGGGGATGTTAGGCCAGAAATAGTGCCCAAATTGGGGTAAATTGCGTCAAAAATAGTGGTTGCATTGTAACTGGCCCTGGGTGGTTCTGGTTGGTCCATTTACCCTGAAATTGTGTCTCATATGAGGGGAGATGTATATTGACCATAATGTATAAAATAATCTTCCAGGGTGGTTGTGAAGTAAAGTTATGCCACAATCAATGTGCCTAATATGGGCACTTTTATGACAACGAGTGCTTGTGTTGGAACTGGTCCTGAGTGGTTCTGGTTGGTCCATTTACCCTGAAATTGTGTCTCATATGAGGGGAGATGTATATTGACCATTTTCTATCAAATAATCTTCCAGGGAGGTTCTGGGTGGATGTTAGGCAAGAATAAGTGCCCAAATTGGGGTAAATTGTGTCAAAAATAGTGGTTGTCTTGGAACTTGTCTTGGGTGGTTCTGGTTGGTCCATTTACCCTGAAATTGTGTCTCATATGAGGGGAGATGTATATTGACCATAATGTATAAAATAATCTTCCAGGGTGGTTGTGAAGTAAAGTTATGCCACAATCAATGTGCCTAATATGGGCACTTTTATGACAACGAGTGCTTGTGTTGGAACTGGTCCTGAGTGGTTCTGGTTGGTCCATTTACCCTGAAATTGTGTCTCATATGAGGGGAGATGTATATTGACCATTTTCTATAAAATAATCTTCCAGGGAGGTTCTGGGTGGATGTTAGGCAAGAATAAGTGCCCAAATTGGGGTAAATTGCGTCAAAAATAGTGGTTGTCTTGGAACTGGTCTTGGGTGGTTCTGGTTGGTCCATTTACCCTGAAATTTTGTCTCATATGAGGGTAGACGTATATTGACCATTTTTTATAAAATAATCTTCCAAGGATGTTGTGAAGTAAAGTTATGCCACAATCAATGTACCTAATATGGGCACTTTTATGACAACGAGTGCTTGTATTGGAACTGGTCCTATGTGGTTCTGGTTGGTCCATTTACACAGGAATTGTGTCTTATTTGTGGGTAGATGTATTATTGACAAATTTCTGTAAAATTAGTCTTCCAGGGAGGTTCTGGAGGGATGTTAGGCCAGAAATAGTGCCCGAATTGGGGTAAATTTCGTTAAAAATAGTGGTTGCATTGGAACTGGTCTTGGGTGGTTCTGGTTGGTCCATTTACCCTGAAATTTTGTCTCATATGAGGGTAGATGTATATTGACCATTTTGTATATAATAATCTTCCAGGGATGCTGTGAAGTAAAGTTATGCCACAATCAATGTGCCTAATATGGGCACTTTTATGACAACGAGTGCTTGTGTTGGAACTGGTCCTGAGTGGTTCTGGTTGGTCCATTTACCCTGAAATTGTGTCTCATATGAAGGGAGATGTATATTGACCATTTTCTATAAAATAGTCTTCCAGGGAGGTTCTGGGTGGATGTTAGGCAAGAATAAGTGCCCAAATTGGGGTAAATTGCGTCAAAAATAGTGGTTGTCTTGGAACTGGTCTTGGGTGGTTCTGGTTGGTCCATTTACCCTGAAATTTTGTTTCATATGAGGGTAGACGTTTATTGACCATTTTGTATAAAATGATCTTCCAGGGTGGTCGTGAAGTAAAGTTATGCCACAATCAATGTACCTAATATGGGCACTTTTATGACAACGAGTGCTTGTATTGGAACTGGTCCTGAGCGGTTCTGGTTGGTCCATTTACCCGGGAATTGTGTCTCATTTGTGGGTAGATGTATAATTCACAATTTTGTGTAAAATTGGTCATCCAGGGAGGTTCTGGGGGGATGTTAGGCCAGAAATAGTGCCCAAATTGGGGTAAATTGCGTCAAAAATAGTGGTTGCATTGTAACTGGTCCTGGGTGGTTCTGGTTGGTCCATTTACCCTGAAATTGTGTCTCCTATGAGGGGAGATGTATATTGACCATTTTGTATAAAATAATCTTCCAAGGATGTTGTGAAGTAAAGTTATGCCACAATCAATGTACCTAATATGGGCACTTTTATGACAACGAGTGCTTGTATTGGAACTGGTCCTGAGCGGATCTGGTTGGTCCATTTACCCAGGAATGGTGTTTTATTTGTGGGTAGATGTATAATTCACCATTTGGTATAAAATTAGTCTTCCAGGGAGGTTCTGGAGGGATGTTAGGCCAGAAATAGTGCCCAAATTGGGGTAAATTTCGTTAAAAATAGTGGTTGCATTGGAACTGGTCTTGGGTGGTTCTGGTTGGTCCATTTACCCTGAAATTTTGTCTCATATGAGGGTAGATGTATATTGACCATTTTGTATAAAATAATCTTCCAGGGATGCTGTGAAGTAAAGTTATGCCACAATCAATGTGCCTAATATGGGCACTTTTATGACAACGAGTGCTTGTGTTGGAACTGGTCCTGAGTGGTTCTGGTTGGTCCATTTACCCTGAAATTGTGTCTCATATGAGGGGAGATGTATATTGACCATTTTCTATAAAATAATCTTCCAGGGAGGTTCTGGGTGGATGTTAGGCAAGAATAAGTGCCCAAATTGGGGTAAATTGCGTCAAAAATAGTGGTTGCATTGGAACTGGTCTTGGGTGGTTCTGGTTGGTCCATTTACCCTGAAATTTTGTCTCATATGAGGGTATATGTATATTGACCATTTTGTATAAAATAATCTTCCAGGGATGCTGTGAAGTAAAGTTATGCCACAATCAATGTGCCTAATATGGGCACTTTTATGACAACGAGTGCTTGTGTTGGAACTGGTCCTGAGTGGTTCTGGTTGGTCCATTTACCCTGAAATTGTGTCTCATATGAAGGGAGATGTATATTGACCATTTTCTATAAAATAGTCTTCCAGGGAGGTTCTGGGTGGATGTTAGGCAAGAATAAGTGCCCAAATTGGGGTAAATTGCGTCAAAAATAGTGGTTGTCTTGGAACTGGTCTTGGGTGGTTCTGGTTGGTCCATTTACCCTGAAATTTTGTTTCATATGAGGGTAGACGTTTATTGACCATTTTGTATAAAATGATCTTCCAGGGTGGTCGTGAAGTAAAGTTATGCCACAATCAATGTACCTAATATGGGCACTTTTATGACAACGAGTGCTTGTATTGGAACTGGTCCTGAGCGGTTCTGGTTGGTCCATTTACCCGGGAATTGTGTCTCATTTGTGGGTAGATGTATAATTCACAATTTTGTGTAAAATTGGTCTTCCAGGGAGGTTCTGGGGGGATGTTAGGCCAGAAATAGTGCCCAAATTGGGGTAAATTGCGTCAAAAATAGTGGTTGCATTGTAACTGGTCCTGGGTGGTTCTGGTTGGTCCATTTACCCTGAAATTGTGTCTCATATGAGGGGAGATGTATATTGACCATAATGTATAAAATAATCTTCCAGGGTGGTTGTGAAGTAAAGTTATGCCACAATCAATGTGCCTAATATGGGCACTTTTATGACAACGAGTGCTTGTGTTGGAACTGGTCCTGAGTGGTTCTGGTTGGTCCATTTACCCTGAAATTGTGTCTCATATGAGGGGAGATGTATATTGACCATTTTCTATAAAATAATCTTCCAGGGAGGTTCTGGGTGGATGTTAGGCAAGAATAAGTGCCCAAATTGGGGTAAATTGCGTCAAAAATAGTGGTTGTCTTGGAACTGGTCTTGGGTGGTTCTGGTTGGTCCATTTACCCTGAAATTTTGTCTCATATGAGGGTAGACGTATATTGACCATTTTTTATAAAATAATCTTCCAAGGATGTTGTGAAGTAAAGTTATGCCACAATCAATGTACCTAATATGGGCACTTTTATGACAACGAGTGCTTGTATTGGAACTGGTCCTGTGTGGTTCTGGTTGGTCCATTTACCCAGGAATTGTGTCTTATTTGTGGGTAGATGTATTATTGACAAATTTCTGTAAAATTAGTCTTCCAGGGAGGTTCTGGAGGGATGTTAGGCCAGAAATAGTGCCCAAATTGGGGTAAATTTCATTAAAAATAGTGGTTGCATTGGAACTGGTCTTGGGTGGTTCTGGTTGGTCCATTTACCCTGAAATTTTGTCTCATATGAGGGTAGATGTATATTGACCATTTTGTATATAATAATCTTCCAGGGATGCTGTGAAGTAAAGTTATGCCACAATCAATGTGCCTAATATGGGCACTTTTATGACAACGAGTGCTTGTGTTGGAACTGGTCCTGAGTGGTTCTGGTTGGTCCATTTACCCTGAAATTGTGTCTCATATGAAGGGAGATGTATATTGACCATTTTCTATAAAATAGTCTTCCAGGGAGGTTCTGGGTGGATGTTAGGCAAGAATAAGTGCCCAAATTGGGGTAAATTGCGTCAAAAATAGTGGTTGTCTTGGAACTGGTCTTGGGTGGTTCTGGTTGGTCCATTTACCCTGAAATTTTGTTTCATATGAGGGTAGACGTTTATTGACCATTTTGTATAAAATGATCTTCCAGGGTGGTCGTGAAGTAAAGTTATGCCACAATCAATGTACCTAATATGGGCACTTTTATGACAACGAGTGCTTGTATTGGAACTGGTCCTGAGCGGTTCTGGTTGGTCCATTTACCCGGGAATTGTGTCTCATTTGTGGGTAGATGTATAATTCACAATTTTGTGTAAAATTGGTCATCCAGGGAGGTTCTGGGGGGATGTTAGGCCAGAAATAGTGCCCAAATTGGGGTAAATTGCGTCAAAAATAGTGGTTGCATTGTAACTGGTCCTGGGTGGTTCTGGTTGGTCCATTTACCCTGAAATTGTGTCTCATATGAGGGGAGATGTATATTGACCATTTTGTATAAAATAATCTTCCAAGGATGTTGTGAAGTAAAGTTATGCCACAATCAATGTACCTAATATGGGCACTTTTATGACAACGAGTGCTTGTATTGGAACTGGTCCTGAGCGGTTCTGGTTGGTCCATTTACCCAGGAATGGTGTTTTATTTGTGGGTAGATGTATAATTCACCATTTGGTATAAAATTAGTCTTCCAGGGAGGTTCTGGGGGGATGTTAGGCAAGAAATAGTGCCCAAATTGGGGTAAATTGCGTCAAAAATAGTGGTTGTCTTGGAACTTGTCTTGGGTGGTTCTGGTTGGTCCATTTACCCTGAAATTTTGTCTCATATGAGGGTAGACGTATATTGACCATTTTGTATAAAATAATCTTCCAGGGTGGTTGTGAAGTAAAGTTATGCCACAATCAATGTGCCTAATATGGGCACTTTTATGACAACGAGTGCTTGTGTTGGAACTGGTCCTGAGTGGTTCTGGTTGGTCCATTTACCCTGAAATTGTGTCTCATATGAGGGGAGATGTATATTGACCATTTTCTATAAAATAATCTTCCAGGGAGGTTCTGGGTGGATGTTAGGCAAGAATAAGTGCCCAAATTGGGGTAAATTGCATCAAAAATAGTGGTTGTCTTGGAACTGGTCTTGGGTGGTTCTGGTTGGTCCATTTACCCTGAAATTTTGTCTCATATGAGGGTAGACGTATATTGACCATTTTTTATAAAATAATCTTCCAAGGATGTTGTGAAGTAAAGTTATGCCACAATCAATGTACCTAATATGGGCACTTTTATGACAACGAGTGCTTGTATTGGAACTGGTCCTGTGTGGTTCTGGTTGGTCCATTTACCCAGGAATTGTGTCTTATTTGTGGGTAGATGTATTATTGACAAATTTCTGTAAAATTAGTCTTCCAGGGAGGTTCTGGAGGGATGTTAGGCCAGAAATAGTGCCCAAATTGGGGTAAATTTCGTTAAAAATAGTGGTTGCATTGGAACTGGTCTTGGGTGGTTCTGGTTGGTCCATTTACCCTGAAATTTTGTCTCATATGAGGGTAGATGTATATTGACCATTTTGTATATAATAATCTTCCAGGGATGCTGTGAAGTAAAGTTATGCCACAATCAATGTGCCTAATATGGGCACTTTTATGACAACGAGTGCTTGTGTTGGAACTGGTCCTGAGTGGTTCTGGTTGGTCCATTTACCCTGAAATTGTGTCTCATATGAAGGGAGATGTATATTGACCATTTTCTATAAAATAGTCTTCCAGGGAGGTTCTGGGTGGATGTTAGGCAAGAATAAGTGCCCAAATTGGGGTAAATTGCGTCAAAAATAGTGGTTGTCTTGGAACTGGTCTTGGGTGGTTCTGGTTGGTCCATTTACCCTGAAATTTTGTTTCATATGAGGGTAGACGTTTATTGACCATTTTGTATAAAATGATCTTCCAGGGTGGTCGTGAAGTAAAGTTATGCCACAATCAATGTACCTAATATGGGCACTTTTATGACAACGAGTGCTTGTATTGGAACTGGTCCTGAGCGGTTCTGGTTGGTCCATTTACCCGGGAATTGTGTCTCATTTGTGGGTAGATGTATAATTCACAATTTTGTGTAAAATTGGTCTTCCAGGGAGGTTCTGGGGGGATGTTAGGCCAGAAATAGTGCCCAAATTGGGGTAAATTGCGTCAAAAATAGTGGTTGCATTGTAACTGGCCCTGGGTGGTTCTGGTTGGTCCATTTACCCTGAAATTGTGTCTCATATGAGGGGAGATGTATATTGACCATAATGTATAAAATAATCTTCCAGGGTGGTTGTGAAGTAAAGTTATGCCACAATCAATGTGCCTAATATGGGCACTTTTATGACAACGAGTGCTTGTGTTGGAACTGGTCCTGAGTGGTTCTGGTTGGTCCATTTACCCTGAAATTGTGTCTCATATGAGGGGAGATGTATATTGACCATTTTCTATCAAATAATCTTCCAGGGAGGTTCTGGGTGGATGTTAGGCAAGAATAAGTGCCCAAATTGGGGTAAATTGTGTCAAAAATAGTGGTTGTCTTGGAACTTGTCTTGGGTGGTTCTGGTTGGTCCATTTACCCTGAAATTGTGTCTCATATGAGGGGAGATGTATATTGACCATAATGTATAAAATAATCTTCCAGGGTGGTTGTGAAGTAAAGTTATGCCACAATCAATGTGCCTAATATGGGCACTTTTATGACAACGAGTGCTTGTGTTGGAACTGGTCCTGAGTGGTTCTGGTTGGTCCATTTACCCTGAAATTGTGTCTCATATGAGGGGAGATGTATATTGACCATTTTCTATAAAATAATCTTCCAGGGAGGTTCTGGGTGGATGTTAGGCAAGAATAAGTGCCCAAATTGGGGTAAATTGCGTCAAAAATAGTGGTTGTCTTGGAACTGGTCTTGGGTGGTTCTGGTTGGTCCATTTACCCTGAAATTTTGTCTCATATGAGGGTAGACGTATATTGACCATTTTGTATAAAATAATCTTCCAGGGTGGTCGTGAAGTAAAGTTATGCCACAATCAAAGTACCTAATATGGGCACTTTTATGACAACGAGTTGCTTGTATTGGAACTGGTCCTGAGCGGTTCTGGTTGGTCCATTTACCCGGGAATTGTGTCTCATTTGTGGGTAGATGTATAATTCACAATTTTGTGTAAAATTGGTCTTCCAGGGAGGTTCTGGGGGGATGTTAGGCCAGAAATAGTGCCCAATTTGGGGTAAATTGCGTCAAAAATAGTGGTTGCATTTTAACTGGCCCTGGGTGGTTCTGGTTGGTCCATTTACCCTGAAATTTTGTTTCATATGAGGGTAGATGTATATTGACCATTTTGTATAAAATAATCTTCCAGGGATGCTGTGAAGTAAAGTTATGCCACAATCAATGTGCCTAATATGGGCACTTTTATGACAACGAGTGCTTGTGTTGGAACTGGTCCTGAGTGGTTCTGGTTGGTCCATTTACCCTGAAATTGTGTCTCATATGAGGGGAGATGTATATTGACCATTTTCTATAAAATAGTCTTCCAGGGAGGTTCTGGGTGGATGTTAGGCAAGAATAAGTGCCCAAATTGGGGTAAATTGCGTCAAAAATAGTGGTTGTCTTGGAACTGGTCTTGGGTGGTTCTGGTTGGTCCATTTACCCTGAAATTTTGTTTCATATGAGGGTAGACGTTTATTGACCATTTTGTATAAAATGATCTTCCAGGGTGGTCGTGAAGTAAAGTTATGCCACAATCAATGTACCTAATATGGGCACTTTTATGACAACGAGTGCTTGTATTGGAACTGGTCCTGAGCGGTTCTGGTTGGTCCATTTACCCGGGAATTGTGTCTCATTTGTGGGTAGATGTATAATTCACAATTTTGTGTAAAATTGGTCTTCCAGGGAGGTTCTGGGGGGATGTTAGGCCAGAAATAGTGCCCAAATTGGGGTAAATTGCGTCAAAAATAGTGGTTGCATTGTAACTGGCCCTGGGTGGTTCTGGTTGGTCCATTTACCCTGAAATTGTGTCTCATATGAGGGGAGATGTATATTGACCATAATGTATAAAATAATCTTCCAGGGTGGTTGTGAAGTAAAGTTATGCCACAATCAATGTGCCTAATATGGGCACTTTTATGACAACGAGTGCTTGTGTTGGAACTGGTCCTGAGTGGTTCTGGTTGGTCCATTTACCCTGAAATTGTGTCTCATATGAGGGGAGATGTATATTGACCATTTTCTATCAAATAATCTTCCAGGGAGGTTCTGGGTGGATGTTAGGCAAGAATAAGTGCCCAAATTGGGGTAAATTGTGTCAAAAATAGTGGTTGTCTTGGAACTTGTCTTGGGTGGTTCTGGTTGGTCCATTTACCCTGAAATTGTGTCTCATATGAGGGGAGATGTATATTGACCATAATGTATAAAATAATCTTCCAGGGTGGTTGTGAAGTAAAGTTATGCCACAATCAATGTGCCTAATATGGGCACTTTTATGACAACGAGTGCTTGTGTTGGAACTGGTCCTGAGTGGTTCTGGTTGGTCCATTTACCCTGAAATTGTGTCTCATATGAGGGGAGATGTATATTGACCATTTTCTATAAAATAATCTTCCAGGGAGGTTCTGGGTGGATGTTAGGCAAGAATAAGTGCCCAAATTGGGGTAAATTGCGTCAAAAATAGTGGTTGTCTTGGAACTGGTCTTGGGTGGTTCTGGTTGGTCCATTTACCCTGAAATTTTGTCTCATATGAGGGTAGACGTATATTGACCATTTTTTATAAAATAATCTTCCAAGGATGTTGTGAAGTAAAGTTATGCCACAATCAATGTACCTAATATGGGCACTTTTATGACAACGAGTGCTTGTATTGGAACTGGTCCTATGTGGTTCTGGTTGGTCCATTTACACAGGAATTGTGTCTTATTTGTGGGTAGATGTATTATTGACAAATTTCTGTAAAATTAGTCTTCCAGGGAGGTTCTGGAGGGATGTTAGGCCAGAAATAGTGCCCGAATTGGGGTAAATTTCGTTAAAAATAGTGGTTGCATTGGAACTGGTCTTGGGTGGTTCTGGTTGGTCCATTTACCCTGAAATTTTGTCTCATATGAGGGTAGATGTATATTGACCATTTTGTATATAATAATCTTCCAGGGATGCTGTGAAGTAAAGTTATGCCACAATCAATGTGCCTAATATGGGCACTTTTATGACAACGAGTGCTTGTGTTGGAACTGGTCCTGAGTGGTTCTGGTTGGTCCATTTACCCTGAAATTGTGTCTCATATGAAGGGAGATGTATATTGACCATTTTCTATAAAATAGTCTTCCAGGGAGGTTCTGGGTGGATGTTAGGCAAGAATAAGTGCCCAAATTGGGGTAAATTGCGTCAAAAATAGTGGTTGTCTTGGAACTGGTCTTGGGTGGTTCTGGTTGGTCCATTTACCCTGAAATTTTGTTTCATATGAGGGTAGACGTTTATTGACCATTTTGTATAAAATGATCTTCCAGGGTGGTCGTGAAGTAAAGTTATGCCACAATCAATGTACCTAATATGGGCACTTTTATGACAACGAGTGCTTGTATTGGAACTGGTCCTGAGCGGTTCTGGTTGGTCCATTTACCCGGGAATTGTGTCTCATTTGTGGGTAGATGTATAATTCACAATTTTGTGTAAAATTGGTCATCCAGGGAGGTTCTGGGGGGATGTTAGGCCAGAAATAGTGCCCAAATTGGGGTAAATTGCGTCAAAAATAGTGGTTGCATTGTAACTGGTCCTGGGTGGTTCTGGTTGGTCCATTTACCCTGAAATTGTGTCTCCTATGAGGGGAGATGTATATTGACCATTTTGTATAAAATAATCTTCCAAGGATGTTGTGAAGTAAAGTTATGCCACAATCAATGTACCTAATATGGGCACTTTTATGACAACGAGTGCTTGTATTGGAACTGGTCCTGAGCGGATCTGGTTGGTCCATTTACCCAGGAATGGTGTTTTATTTGTGGGTAGATGTATAATTCACCATTTGGTATAAAATTAGTCTTCCAGGGAGGTTCTGGAGGGATGTTAGGCCAGAAATAGTGCCCAAATTGGGGTAAATTTCGTTAAAAATAGTGGTTGCATTGGAACTGGTCTTGGGTGGTTCTGGTTGGTCCATTTACCCTGAAATTTTGTCTCATATGAGGGTAGATGTATATTGACCATTTTGTATAAAATAATCTTCCAGGGATGCTGTGAAGTAAAGTTATGCCACAATCAATGTGCCTAATATGGGCACTTTTATGACAACGAGTGCTTGTGTTGGAACTGGTCCTGAGTGGTTCTGGTTGGTCCATTTACCCTGAAATTGTGTCTCATATGAGGGGAGATGTATATTGACCATTTTCTATAAAATAATCTTCCAGGGAGGTTCTGGGTGGATGTTAGGCAAGAATAAGTGCCCAAATTGGGGTAAATTGCGTCAAAAATAGTGGTTGCATTGGAACTGGTCTTGGGTGGTTCTGGTTGGTCCATTTACCCTGAAATTTTGTCTCATATGAGGGTAGATGTATATTGACCATTTTGTATAAAATAATCTTCCAGGGATGCTGTGAAGTAAAGTTATGCCACAATCAATGTGCCTAATATGGGCACTTTTATGACAACGAGTGCTTGTGTTGGAACTGGTCCTGAGTGGTTCTGGTTGGTCCATTTACCCTGAAATTGTGTCTCATATGAAGGGAGATGTATATTGACCATTTTCTATAAAATAGTCTTCCAGGGAGGTTCTGGGTGGATGTTAGGCAAGAATAAGTGCCCAAATTGGGGTAAATTGCGTCAAAAATAGTGGTTGTCTTGGAACTGGTCTTGGGTGGTTCTGGTTGGTCCATTTACCCTGAAATTTTGTTTCATATGAGGGTAGACGTTTATTGACCATTTTGTATAAAATGATCTTCCAGGGTGGTCGTGAAGTAAAGTTATGCCACAATCAATGTACCTAATATGGGCACTTTTATGACAACGAGTGCTTGTATTGGAACTGGTCCTGAGCGGTTCTGGTTGGTCCATTTACCCGGGAATTGTGTCTCATTTGTGGGTAGATGTATAATTCACAATTTTGTGTAAAATTGGTCTTCCAGGGAGGTTCTGGGGGGATGTTAGGCCAGAAATAGTGCCCAAATTGGGGTAAATTGCGTCAAAAATAGTGGTTGCATTGTAACTGGTCCTGGGTGGTTCTGGTTGGTCCATTTACCCTGAAATTGTGTCTCATATGAGGGGAGATGTATATTGACCATAATGTATAAAATAATCTTCCAGGGTGGTTGTGAAGTAAAGTTATGCCACAATCAATGTGCCTAATATGGGCACTTTTATGACAACGAGTGCTTGTGTTGGAACTGGTCCTGAGTGGTTCTGGTTGGTCCATTTACCCTGAAATTGTGTCTCATATGAGGGGAGATGTATATTGACCATTTTCTATAAAATAATCTTCCAGGGAGGTTCTGGGTGGATGTTAGGCAAGAATAAGTGCCCAAATTGGGGTAAATTGCGTCAAAAATAGTGGTTGTCTTGGAACTGGTCTTGGGTGGTTCTGGTTGGTCCATTTACCCTGAAATTTTGTCTCATATGAGGGTAGACGTATATTGACCATTTTTTATAAAATAATCTTCCAAGGATGTTGTGAAGTAAAGTTATGCCACAATCAATGTACCTAATATGGGCACTTTTATGACAACGAGTGCTTGTATTGGAACTGGTCCTGTGTGGTTCTGGTTGGTCCATTTACCCAGGAATTGTGTCTTATTTGTGGGTAGATGTATTATTGACAAATTTCTGTAAAATTAGTCTTCCAGGGAGGTTCTGGAGGGATGTTAGGCCAGAAATAGTGCCCAAATTGGGGTAAATTTCATTAAAAATAGTGGTTGCATTGGAACTGGTCTTGGGTGGTTCTGGTTGGTCCATTTACCCTGAAATTTTGTCTCATATGAGGGTAGATGTATATTGACCATTTTGTATATAATAATCTTCCAGGGATGCTGTGAAGTAAAGTTATGCCACAATCAATGTGCCTAATATGGGCACTTTTATGACAACGAGTGCTTGTGTTGGAACTGGTCCTGAGTGGTTCTGGTTGGTCCATTTACCCTGAAATTGTGTCTCATATGAAGGGAGATGTATATTGACCATTTTCTATAAAATAGTCTTCCAGGGAGGTTCTGGGTGGATGTTAGGCAAGAATAAGTGCCCAAATTGGGGTAAATTGCGTCAAAAATAGTGGTTGTCTTGGAACTGGTCTTGGGTGGTTCTGGTTGGTCCATTTACCCTGAAATTTTGTTTCATATGAGGGTAGACGTTTATTGACCATTTTGTATAAAATGATCTTCCAGGGTGGTCGTGAAGTAAAGTTATGCCACAATCAATGTACCTAATATGGGCACTTTTATGACAACGAGTGCTTGTATTGGAACTGGTCCTGAGCGGTTCTGGTTGGTCCATTTACCCGGGAATTGTGTCTCATTTGTGGGTAGATGTATAATTCACAATTTTGTGTAAAATTGGTCATCCAGGGAGGTTCTGGGGGGATGTTAGGCCAGAAATAGTGCCCAAATTGGGGTAAATTGCGTCAAAAATAGTGGTTGCATTGTAACTGGTCCTGGGTGGTTCTGGTTGGTCCATTTACCCTGAAATTGTGTCTCATATGAGGGGAGATGTATATTGACCATTTTGTATAAAATAATCTTCCAAGGATGTTGTGAAGTAAAGTTATGCCACAATCAATGTACCTAATATGGGCACTTTTATGACAACGAGTGCTTGTATTGGAACTGGTCCTGAGCGGTTCTGGTTGGTCCATTTACCCAGGAATGGTGTTTTATTTGTGGGTAGATGTATAATTCACCATTTGGTATAAAATTAGTCTTCCAGGGAGGTTCTGGGGGGATGTTAGGCAAGAAATAGTGCCCAAATTGGGGTAAATTGCGTCAAAAATAGTGGTTGTCTTGGAACTTGTCTTGGGTGGTTCTGGTTGGTCCATTTACCCTGAAATTTTGTCTCATATGAGGGTAGACGTATATTGACCATTTTGTATAAAATAATCTTCCAGGGTGGTTGTGAAGTAAAGTTATGCCACAATCAATGTGCCTAATATGGGCACTTTTATGACAACGAGTGCTTGTGTTGGAACTGGTCCTGAGTGGTTCTGGTTGGTCCATTTACCCTGAAATTGTGTCTCATATGAGGGGAGATGTATATTGACCATTTTCTATAAAATAATCTTCCAGGGAGGTTCTGGGTGGATGTTAGGCAAGAATAAGTGCCCAAATTGGGGTAAATTGCATCAAAAATAGTGGTTGTCTTGGAACTGGTCTTGGGTGGTTCTGGTTGGTCCATTTACCCTGAAATTTTGTCTCATATGAGGGTAGACGTATATTGACCATTTTTTATAAAATAATCTTCCAAGGATGTTGTGAAGTAAAGTTATGCCACAATCAATGTACCTAATATGGGCACTTTTATGACAACGAGTGCTTGTATTGGAACTGGTCCTGTGTGGTTCTGGTTGGTCCATTTACCCAGGAATTGTGTCTTATTTGTGGGTAGATGTATTATTGACAAATTTCTGTAAAATTAGTCTTCCAGGGAGGTTCTGGAGGGATGTTAGGCCAGAAATAGTGCCCAAATTGGGGTAAATTTCGTTAAAAATAGTGGTTGCATTGGAACTGGTCTTGGGTGGTTCTGGTTGGTCCATTTACCCTGAAATTTTGTCTCATATGAGGGTAGATGTATATTGACCATTTTGTATATAATAATCTTCCAGGGATGCTGTGAAGTAAAGTTATGCCACAATCAATGTGCCTAATATGGGCACTTTTATGACAACGAGTGCTTGTGTTGGAACTGGTCCTGAGTGGTTCTGGTTGGTCCATTTACCCTGAAATTGTGTCTCATATGAAGGGAGATGTATATTGACCATTTTCTATAAAATAGTCTTCCAGGGAGGTTCTGGGTGGATGTTAGGCAAGAATAAGTGCCCAAATTGGGGTAAATTGCGTCAAAAATAGTGGTTGTCTTGGAACTGGTCTTGGGTGGTTCTGGTTGGTCCATTTACCCTGAAATTTTGTTTCATATGAGGGTAGACGTTTATTGACCATTTTGTATAAAATGATCTTCCAGGGTGGTCGTGAAGTAAAGTTATGCCACAATCAATGTACCTAATATGGGCACTTTTATGACAACGAGTGCTTGTATTGGAACTGGTCCTGAGCGGTTCTGGTTGGTCCATTTACCCGGGAATTGTGTCTCATTTGTGGGTAGATGTATAATTCACAATTTTGTGTAAAATTGGTCATCCAGGGAGGTTCTGGGGGGATGTTAGGCCAGAAATAGTGCCCAAATTGGGGTAAATTGCGTCAAAAATAGTGGTTGCATTGTAACTGGTCCTGGGTGGTTCTGGTTGGTCCATTTACCCTGAAATTGTGTCTCATATGAGGGGAGATGTATATTGACCATTTTGTATAAAATAATCTTCCAAGGATGTTGTGAAGTAAAGTTATGCCACAATCAATGTACCTAATATGGGCACTTTTATGACAACGAGTGCTTGTATTGGAACTGGTCCTGAGCGGTTCTGGTTGGTCTATTTACCCAGGAATGGTGTTTTATTTGTGGGTAGATGTATAATTCACCATTTGGTATAAAATTAGTCTTCCAGGGAGGTTCTGGGGGGATGTTAGGCAAGAAATAGTGCCCAAATTGGGGTAAATTGCGTCAAAAATAGTGGTTGTCTTGGAACTTGTCTTGGGTGGTTCTGGTTGGTCCATTTACCCTGAAATTTTGTCTCATATGAGGGTAGATGTATATTGACCATAATGTATAAAATAATCTTCCAGGGTGGTTGTGAAGTAACGTTATGCCACAATCAATGTGCCTAATATGGGCACTTTTATGACAACGAGTGCTTGTGTTGGAACTGGTCCTGAGCGGTTCTGGTTGGTCCATTTACCCTGAAATTGTGTCTCATATGAGGGGAGATGTATATTGACCATTTTCTATAAAATAATCTTCCAGGGAGGTTCTGGGTGGATGTTAGGCAAGAATAAGTGCCCAAATTGGGGTAAATTGCGTCAAAAATAGTGGTTGTCTTGGAACTGGTCCTGGGTGGTTCTGGTTGGTCCATTTACCCTGAAATTTTGTCTCATATGAGGGTAGATGTATATTGACCATTTTCTAAAAAATAATCTTCCAAGGATGTTGTGAAGTAAAGTTATGAAACAATCAATGTGCCTAATATGGGCACTTTTATGACAACGAGTGTTTGTGTTGGAACTGGTCCTGAGTGGTTCTGGTTGGTCCATTTACCCTGAAATTGTGTCTCATATGAAGAGAGATGTATATTGACCTTTTTCTATAAAATAATCTTCCAGGGAGGTTCTGGGTGGATGTTAGGCAAGAATAAGTGCCCAAATTGGGGTAAATTGCGTCAAAAATAGTGGTTGTGTTGGAACTTGTCTTGGGTGGTTCTGGTTGGTCCATTTACCCTGAAATTGTGTCTCATATGAGGGTAGACGTATATTGACCATTTTGTATAAAATAATCTTCCAGGGTGGTCGTGAAGTAAAGTTATGCCACAATCAATGTACCTAATATGGGCACTTTTATGACAACGAGTGCTTGTATTGGAACTGGTCCTGAGCGGTTCTGGTTGGTCCATTTACCCGGGAAGTGTGTCTCATTTGTGGGTAGATGTATAATTCACAATTTTGTGTAAAATTGGTCTTCCAGGGAGGTTCTGGGGGGATGTTAGGCCAGAAATAGTGCCCAAATTGGGGTAAATTGCGTCAAAAACAGTGTTTGCATTTTAACTGGTCCTGGGTGGTTCTGGTTGGTCCATTTACCCTGAAATTTTGTCTCATATGAGGGTAGACGTATATTGACCATTTTGTATAAAATAATCTTCCAAGGATGTTGTGAAGTAAAGTTATGCCACAATCAATGTACCTAATATGGGCACTTTTATGACAACGAGTGCTTGTATTGGAACTGGTCCTGGGTGGTTCTGGTTGGTCCATTTACCCAGGAATTGTGTCTTATTTGTGGGTAGATGTATTATTGACAAATTTGTGTAAAATTAGTCTTCCAGGGAGGTTCTGGAGGGATGTTAGGCCAGAAATAGTGCCCAAATTGGGGTAAATTTCGTTAAAAATAGTGGTTGCATTGGAACTGGTCTTGGGTGGTTCTGGTTGGTCCATTTACCCTGAAATTTTGTCTCATATGAGGGTAGATGTATATTGACCATTTTGTATAAAATAATCTTCCAGGGATGCTGTGAAGTAAAGTTATGCCACAATCAATGTGCGTAATATGGGCACTTTTATGACAACGAGTGCTTGTGTTGGAACTGGTCCTGAGTGGTTCTGGTTGGTCCATTTACCCTGAAATTGTGTCTCATATGAGGGGAGATGTATATTGACCATTTTCTATAAAATAGTCTTCCAGGGAGGTTCTGTGTGGATGTTAGGCAAGAATAAGTGCCCAAATTGGGGTAAATTGCGTCAAAAATAGTGGTTGTCTTGGAACTGGTCTTGGGTGGTTCTGGTTGGTCCATTTACCCTGAAATTTTGTCTCATATGAGGGTAGACGTTTATTGACCATTTTGTATAAAATAATCTTCCAGGGTGGTCGTGAAGTAAAGTTATGCCACAATCAATGTACCTAATATGGGCACTTTTATGACAACGAGTGCTTGTATTGGAACTGGTCCTGAGCGGTTCTGGTTGGTCCATTTACCCGGGAATTGTGTCTCATTTGTGGGTAGATGTATAATTTACAATTTTGTGTAAAATTGGTCTTCCAGGGAGGTTCTGGGGGGATGTTAGGCCAGAAATAGTGCCCAAATTGGGGTAAATTGCGTAAAAATAGTGGTTGCATTGTAACTGGTCCTGGGTGGTTCTGGTTGGTCCATTTACCCTGAAATTGTGTCTCATATGAGGGGAGATGTATATTGACCATAATGTATAAAATAATCTTCCAGGGTGGTTGTGAAGTAAAGTTATGCCACAATCAATGTGCCTAATATGGGCACTTTTATGACAACGAGTGCTTGTGTTGGAACTGGTCCTGAGTGGTTCTGGTTGGTCCATTTACCCTGAAATTGTGTCTCATATGAGGGGAGATGTATATTGACCATTTTCTATAAAATAATCTTCCAGGGAGGTTCTGGGTGGATGTTAGGCAAGAATAAGTGCCCAAATTGGGGTAAATTGCGTCAAAAATAGTTGTTGTCTTGGAACTGGTCTTGGGTGGTTCTGTTTGGTCCATTTACCCTGAAATTTTGTCTCATATGAGGGTAGACGTATATTGACCATTTTTTTATAAAATAATCTTCCAAGGATGTTGTGACGTAAAGTTATGCCACAATCAATGTACCTAATATGGGCACTTTTATGACAACGAGTGCTTGTATTGGAACTGGTCCTGGGTGGTTCTGGTTGGTCCATTTATCCAGGAATTGTGTCTTATTTGTGGGTAGATGTATTATTGACAAATTTGTGTAAAATTAGTCTTCCAGGGAGGTTCTGGAGGGATGTTAGGCCAGAAATAGTGCCCAAATTGGGGTAAATTTCGTTAAAAATAGTGGTTGCATTGGAACTGGTCTTGGGTGGTTCTGGTTGGTCCATTTACCCTGAAATTTTGTCTCATATGAGGGTAGATGTATATTGACCATTTTGTATAAAATAATCTTCCAGGGATGCTGTGAAGTAAAGTTATGCCACAATCAATGTGCCTAATATGGGCACTTTTATGACAACGAGTGCTTGTGTTGGAACTGGTCCTGAGTGGTTCTGGTTGGTCCATTTACCCTGAAATTGTGTCTCATATGAGGGGAGATGTATATTGACCATTTTCTATAAAATAGTCTTCCAGGGAGGTTCTGGGTGGATTTTAGGCAAGAATAAGTGCCCAAATTGGGGTAAATTGCGTCAAAAATAGTGGTTGTCTTGGAACTGGTCTTGGGTGGTTCTGGTTGGTCCATTTACCCTGAAATTTTGTTTCACATGAGGGTAGACGTTTATTGACCATTTTGTATAAAATGATCTTCCAGGGTGGTCGTGAAGTAAAGTTATGCCACAATCAATGTACCTAATATGGGCACTTTTATGACAACGAGTGCTTGTATTGGAACTGGTCCTGAGCGGTTCTGGTTGGTCCATTTACCCGGGAATTGTGTCTCATTTGTGGGTAGATGTATAATTCACAATTTTGTGTAAAATTGGTCATCCAGGGAGGTTCTGGGGGGATGTTAGGCCAGAAATAGTGCCCAAATTGGGGTAAATTGCGTCAAAAATAGTGGTTGCATTGTAACTGGTCCTGGGTGGTTCTGGTTGGTCCATTTACCCTGAAATTGTGTCTCATATGAGGGGAGATGTATATTGACCATTTTGTATAAAATAATCTTCCAAGGATGTTGTGAAGTAAAGTTATGCCACAATCAATGTACCTAATATGGGCACTTTTATGACAACGAGTGCTTGTATTGGAACTGGTCCTGAGCGGTTCTGGTTGGTCCATTTACCCAGGAATGGTGTTTTATTTGTGGGTAGATGTATAATTCACCATTTGGTATAAAATTAGTCTTCCAGGGAGGTTCTGGGGGGATGTTAGGCAAGAAATAGTGCCCAAATTGGGGTAAATTGCGTCAAAAATAGTGGTTGTCTTGGAACTTGTCTTGGGTGGTTCTGGTTGGTCCATTTACCCTGAAATTTTGTCTCATATGAGGGTAGATGTATATTGACCATAATGTATAAAATAATCTTCCAGGGTGGTTGTGAAGTAACGTTATGCCACAATCAATGTGCCTAATATGGGCACTTTTATGACAACGAGTGCTTGTGTTGGAACTGGTCCTGAGCGGTTCTGGTTGGTCCATTTACCCTGAAATTGTGTCTCATATGAGGGGAGATGTATATTGACCATTTTCTATAAAATAATCTTCCAGGGAGGTTCTGGGTGGATGTTAGGCAAGAATAAGTGCCCAAATTGGGGTAAATTGCGTCAAAAATAGTGGTTGTCTTGGAACTGGTCCTGGGTGGTTCTGGTTGGTCCATTTACCCTGAAATTTTGTCTCATATGAGGGTAGATGTATATTGACCATTTTCTAAAAAATAATCTTCCAAGGATGTTGTGAAGTAAAGTTATGAAACAATCAATGTGCCTAATATGGGCACTTTTATGACAACGAGTGTTTGTGTTGGAACTGGTCCTGAGTGGTTCTGGTTGGTCCATTTACCCTGAAATTGTGTCTCATATGAAGAGAGATGTATATTGACCTTTTTCTATAAAATAATCTTCCAGGGAGGTTCTGGGTGGATGTTAGGCAAGAATAAGTGCCCAAATTGGGGTAAATTGCGTCAAAAATAGTGGTTGTGTTGGAACTTGTCTTGGGTGGTTCTGGTTGGTCCATTTACCCTGAAATTGTGTCTCATATGAGGGTAGACGTATATTGACCATTTTGTATAAAATAATCTTCCAGGGTGGTCGTGAAGTAAAGTTATGCCACAATCAATGTACCTAATATGGGCACTTTTATGACAACGAGTGCTTGTATTGGAACTGGTCCTGAGCGGTTCTGGTTGGTCCATTTACCCGGGAAGTGTGTCTCATTTGTGGGTAGATGTATAATTCACAATTTTGTGTAAAATTGGTCTTCCAGGGAGGTTCTGGGGGGATGTTAGGCCAGAAATAGTGCCCAAATTGGGGTAAATTGCGTCAAAAACAGTGTTTGCATTTTAACTGGTCCTGGGTGGTTCTGGTTGGTCCATTTACCCTGAAATTTTGTCTCATATGAGGGTAGACGTATATTGACCATTTTGTATAAAATAATCTTCCAAGGATGTTGTGAAGTAAAGTTATGCCACAATCAATGTACCTAATATGGGCACTTTTATGACAACGAGTGCTTGTATTGGAACTGGTCCTGGGTGGTTCTGGTTGGTCCATTTACCCAGGAATTGTGTCTTATTTGTGGGTAGATGTATTATTGACAAATTTGTGTAAAATTAGTCTTCCAGGGAGGTTCTGGAGGGATGTTAGGCCAGAAATAGTGCCCAAATTGGGGTAAATTTCGTTAAAAATAGTGGTTGCATTGGAACTGGTCTTGGGTGGTTCTGGTTGGTCCATTTACCCTGAAATTTTGTCTCATATGAGGGTAGATGTATATTGACCATTTTGTATAAAATAATCTTCCAGGGATGCTGTGAAGTAAAGTTATGCCACAATCAATGTGCGTAATATGGGCACTTTTATGACAACGAGTGCTTGTGTTGGAACTGGTCCTGAGTGGTTCTGGTTGGTCCATTTACCCTGAAATTGTGTCTCATATGAGGGGAGATGTATATTGACCATTTTCTATAAAATAGTCTTCCAGGGAGGTTCTGTGTGGATGTTAGGCAAGAATAAGTGCCCAAATTGGGGTAAATTGCGTCAAAAATAGTGGTTGTCTTGGAACTGGTCTTGGGTGGTTCTGGTTGGTCCATTTACCCTGAAATTTTGTCTCATATGAGGGTAGACGTTTATTGACCATTTTGTATAAAATAATCTTCCAGGGTGGTCGTGAAGTAAAGTTATGCCACAATCAATGTACCTAATATGGGCACTTTTATGACAACGAGTGCTTGTATTGGAACTGGTCCTGAGCGGTTCTGGTTGGTCCATTTACCCGGGAATTGTGTCTCATTTGTGGGTAGATGTATAATTTACAATTTTGTGTAAAATTGGTCTTCCAGGGAGGTTCTGGGGGGATGTTAGGCCAGAAATAGTGCCCAAATTGGGGTAAATTGCGTAAAAATAGTGGTTGCATTGTAACTGGTCCTGGGTGGTTCTGGTTGGTCCATTTACCCTGAAATTGTGTCTCATATGAGGGGAGATGTATATTGACCATAATGTATAAAATAATCTTCCAGGGTGGTTGTGAAGTAAAGTTATGCCACAATCAATGTGCCTAATATGGGCACTTTTATGACAACGAGTGCTTGTGTTGGAACTGGTCCTGAGTGGTTCTGGTTGGTCCATTTACCCTGAAATTGTGTCTCATATGAGGGGAGATGTATATTGACCATTTTCTATAAAATAATCTTCCAGGGAGGTTCTGGGTGGATGTTAGGCAAGAATAAGTGCCCAAATTGGGGTAAATTGCGTCAAAAATAGTTGTTGTCTTGGAACTGGTCTTGGGTGGTTCTGTTTGGTCCATTTACCCTGAAATTTTGTCTCATATGAGGGTAGACGTATATTGACCATTTTTTTATAAAATAATCTTCCAAGGATGTTGTGACGTAAAGTTATGCCACAATCAATGTACCTAATATGGGCACTTTTATGACAACGAGTGCTTGTATTGGAACTGGTCCTGGGTGGTTCTGGTTGGTCCATTTATCCAGGAATTGTGTCTTATTTGTGGGTAGATGTATTATTGACAAATTTGTGTAAAATTAGTCTTCCAGGGAGGTTCTGGAGGGATGTTAGGCCAGAAATAGTGCCCAAATTGGGGTAAATTTCGTTAAAAATAGTGGTTGCATTGGAACTGGTCTTGGGTGGTTCTGGTTGGTCCATTTACCCTGAAATTTTGTCTCATATGAGGGTAGATGTATATTGACCATTTTGTATAAAATAATCTTCCAGGGATGCTGTGAAGTAAAGTTATGCCACAATCAATGTGCCTAATATGGGCACTTTTATGACAACGAGTGCTTGTGTTGGAACTGGTCCTGAGTGGTTCTGGTTGGTCCATTTACCCTGAAATTGTGTCTCATATGAGGGGAGATGTATATTGACCATTTTCTATAAAATAGTCTTCCAGGGAGGTTCTGGGTGGATTTTAGGCAAGAATAAGTGCCCAAATTGGGGTAAATTGCGTCAAAAATAGTGGTTGTCTTGGAACTGGTCTTGGGTGGTTCTGGTTGGTCCATTTACCCTGAAATTTTGTTTCACATGAGGGTAGACGTTTATTGACCATTTTGTATAAAATAATCTTCCAGGGTGGTCGTGAAGTAAAGTTATGCCACAATCAATGTACCTAATAAGGGCACTTTTATGACAACGAGTGCTTGTATTGGAACTGGTCCTGAGCGGTTCTGGTTGGTCCATTTACCCAGGAATTGTGTCTCATTTGTGGGTAGATGTATAATTCACAATTTTGTGTAAAATTGGTCTTCCAGGGAGGTTCTGGGGGGATGTTAGGCCAGAAATAGTGCCCAAATTGGGGTAAATTGCGTCAAAAATAGTGGTTGCATTGTAACTGGTCCTGGGTGGTTCTGGTTGGTCCATTTACCCTGAAATTGTGTCTCATATGAGGGGAGATGTATATTGACCATTCTGTATAAAATGATTTTCCAGGGTGGTTGTCAAGTAAAGTTATGCCACAATCAATGTGCCTAATATGGGCACTTTTATGACAACGAGTGCTTGTGTTGGAACTGGTCCTGAGTGGTTCTGGTTGGTCCATTTACCCTGAAATTGTGTCTCATATGAGGGGAGATGTATATTGACCATTTTCTATAAAATAATCTTCCAGGGAGGTTCTGGATGGATGTTAGGCAAGAATAAGTGCCCAAAATGGGGTAAATTGTGTCAAAAATAGTGGTTGTCTTGGAACTTGTCTTGGGTGGTTCTGGTTGGTCCATTTACCTTGAAATTTTGTCTTATATGAGGGTAGACCTATATTGACCATTCTGTATAAAATAATCTTCCAGGGTGGTTGTGAAGTAAAGTTATGCCACAAACAGTGTGCCTAATATGGGCACTTTTATGACAACAAGTGCTTGTATTGGAACTGGTCCTGGGTGGTTTTGGTTGGTCCATTTACCCAGAAATTTTGTATCATATGAGGGTAGATGTTTATTGACCATTTTCTATAAAATAATCTTCCAGGGAGGTTCTGGGGGGATGTTAGGCCAGAAATAGTGCCCAAATTGGGGTAAATTTCGTTAAAAATAGTGGTTGCATTGTAACTGGTCCAGGGTGGTTCTGGTTGGTCCATTTACCCTGAAATTTTGTCTCATATGAGGGTAGACGTATATTGACCATTTTGTATAAAATAATCTTCCAGGGTGGTTGTGAAGTAAAGTTATGCCACAATCAGTGTGCCTAATATGGGCACTTTTATGACAACGAGTGCTTGTATTGGAACTGGTCCTGAGCGGTTCTGGTTGGTCCATTTACCCAGAAATGGTGTCTCGTTTGTGGGTAGATATATAATTCACAATTTTGTGTAAAATTAGTCTTCCAGGGAGGTTCTGGGGATATGTTAGGCCAGAATAAGTGCCCAAATTGGGGTAAATTGCGTCAAAAATAGTGGTTGTCTTGGAACTTGTCTTGGGTGGTTCTGGTTGGTCCATTTACCCAGAAATTTTGTCTCATATGAGGGTAGAAGTATATTGACCATTTTGTATAAAATAATCTTCCAGGGTGGTTGTGAAGTAAAGTTATGCTACAATCTGTGTGCCTAATATGGGCACTCTTATTGAAAAGAGTGCTTGTATTGGAACTGGTCCTGAGTGGTTCTTGTTGGTCCATTTACCCGGGAATTGTGTCTCATTTGTGGGTAGATGTATAATTCACATTTTTGTATAAAAATAGACTTCCAGGGATGTTCTGGGGGGATGGTAGGCAAGAAATAGTTCCCAAAAAGGGGGTAATTTTCGTTAAAAATAGTGGTTGCATTGGAACTGGTCCTGGGTGGTTCTGGTTGGTCCATTTACCCTGAAATTGTGTCTCATATGTGGGTAGATGTATATTGACCATTTGGTATAAAATAATCTTCCAGGGAGGTTGTGAAGTAAAGTTATGCCACAATCAGTGTGCCTGATATGGGCACTTTTATGACAACGAGTGCTTGTATTGGAACTGGTCCTGAGTGGTTCTGGTTGGTCCATTTACCCGGGACTTGTGTCATATTTGTGGGTAGATGTATAATTCACATTTTTGTATAAAATTAGACTTCCAGGGATGTTCTGGGGGGATGTTAGGCAAGAAATAGTGCCCAAAAAGGGGTAATTTTCACTAAAAATAGTGGTTGCATTGGAACTGGTTCTGAGCGGTTCTGGTTGGTCCATTTACCCAGAAATTGTGTCTCATTTGTGGGTAGATGTATAATTCACAATTTTGTGTAAAATTAGTCTTCCAGGGAGGTTCTGGGGTGATGTTAGGCCAGAATAAGTGCCCAAATTGGGGTAAATTGCGTCAAAAATAGTGGTTGTCTTGGAACTGGTCTTGGGTGGTTCTGGTTGGTCCATTTACCTTGAAATTTTGTCTTATATGAGGGTAGACGTATATTGACCATTCTTTATAAAATAATCTTCCAGGGTGGTTGTGAAGTAAAGTTATGCCACAAACAGTGTGCCTAATATGGGCACTTTTATGACAACGAGTGCTTGTATTGGAACTGGTCCTGGGTGGTTCTGGTTGGTCCATTTACCCAGAAATTTTGTATCATATGAGGGTAGATGTTTATTGACCATTTTCTATAAAATAATCTTCCAGGGAGGTTCTGGGGGGATGTTAGGCAAGAATAAGTGCCCAAAATGGGGTAAATTTCGTTAAAAAGAGTGGTTGCATTGTAACTGTTCCTGGGTGGTTCTGGTTGGTCCATTTACCCTGAAATTTTGTCTCATATGAGGGTAGATGTATATTGACCAATTTGTATAAAATAATTTTCCAGGGAGGTTGTGAAGTAAAGTTATGCCACAATATATGTACCTAATATGGGCACTTTTATGACAACGAGTGCTTGTATTGGAACTGGTCCTGAGTGGTTCTGGTTGGTCCATTTACCCGGGAATTGTGTCTCATTTGTGGGTAGATGTATAATTCACATTTTTATATAAAATTAGACTTCCAGGGATGTTCTGGAGGGATGTTAGGCCAGAATAAGTGCCCAAAAAGGGGTAATTTTCGTTAAAAATAGTGGTTGCATTGGAACTGGTCCTGGGTGGTTCTGGTTGGTCCATTTACCCTGAAATTGTGTCTCATATGTGGGTAGATGTATATTGACCATTTTGTATAAAATAATCTTCCAAGGATGTTGTGAAGTAAAGTTATGCCACAATCAATGTACCTAATATGGGCACTTTTATGGCAACGAGTGCTTGTATTGGAACTGGTCCTGGGTGGTTCTGGTTGGTCCATTTACCCAGAAATTTTGTATCATATGAGGGTAGATGTTTATTGACCATTTTCTATAAAATAATCTTCCAGGGAGGTTCTGGGGGGATGTTAGGCAAGAATAAGTGCCCCAAATGGGGTAAATTTCGTTCAAAAGAGTGGTTGCATTGTAACTGGTCCTGGGTGGTTCTGGTTAGTCCATTTACCCTGAAATTTTGTCTCATATGAGGGGAGATGTATATTGACAATTCTGTCTAAAATAATCTTCCAGGGTGGTTGTGAAGTAAAGTTATGCCACAATCAATGTACCTAATATGGGCACTTTTATGACAACGAGTGCTTGTATTGGAACTGGTCCTGAGTGGTTCTGGTTGGTCCATTTACCCGGGAATTGTGTCTCATTTGTGGGTAGATGTATAATTCACATTTTTGTATAAAATTAGACTTCCAGGGATGTTCTGGGGGGATGTTAGGCAAGAAATAGTTCCCAAAAAGGGGTAATTTTCGTTAAAAATAGTGGTTGCATTGGAACTGGTCCTGGGTGGTTCTGGTTGGTCCATTTACCCTGAAATTGTATCTCATATGTGGGTAGATGTATATTGACCATTTGGTATAAAATAATCTTCCAGGGAGGTTGTGAAGTAAAGTTATGCCACAATCAGTGTGCCTGATATGGGCACTTTTATGACAACGAGTGCTTGTATTGGAACTGGTCCTGAGTGGTTCTGGTTGGTCCATTTACCTGGGACTTGTGTCATATTTGTGGGTAGATGTATAATTCACAATTTTGTATAAAATTAGTCTTCCAGGGAGGTTCTGGGGGGATGTTAGGCAAGAAATAGTGCCCAAATTGGGGTAAATTGCGTCAAAAATAGTGGTTGCATTGGAACTGGTCCTGGATGGTTCTGGTTTGTCCATTTACCCTGAAATTTTGTCTCATATGAGGGTAGACGTATATTGACCATTTTGTATAAAATAATCTTCCAGGGTGGTTGTGAAGTAAAGTTATGCCACAATCAGTGTGCCTAATATGGGCACTTTTATTACAACGAGTGCTTGTATTGGAACTGGTCCTGAGCGGTTCTGGTTGGTCCATTTACCCAGAAATTGTGTCTCATTTGTGGGTAGATGTATAATTCACAATTATGTGTAAAATTAGTCTTCCAGGGAAGTTCTGGGGTGATGTTAGGCCAGAATAAGTGCCCAAATTGGGGTAAATTGCGTCAAAAATAGTGGTTGTCTTGGAACTGGTCTTGGGTGGTTCTGGTTGGTCCATTTACCTTGAAATTTTGTCTTATATGAGGGTAGACGTATATTGACCGTTCTGTATAAAATAATCTTCCAGGGTGGTTGTGAAGTAAAGTTATGCCACAAACAGTGTGCCTAATATGGGCACTTTTATGACAACAAGTGCTTGTATTGGAACTGGTCCTGGGTGGTTCTGGTTGGTCCATTTACCCAGAAATTTTGTATCATATGAGGGTAGATGTTTATTGACCATTTTCTATAAAATAATCTTCCAGGGAGGTTCTGGGGGGATGTTAGGCAAGAATAAGTGTCCCAAATGGGGTAAATTTCGTTCAAAAGAGTGGTTGCATTGTAACTGGTCCTGGGTGGTTCTGGTTAGTCCATTTACCCTGAAATTTTGTCTCATATGAGGGGAGATGTATATTGACAAGTCTGTCTAAAATAATCTTCCAGGGTGGTTGTGAAGTAAAGTTATGCCACAATCAATGTACCTAATATGGGCACTTTTATGACAACGAGTGCTTGTATTGGAACTGGTCCTGGGTGGTTCTGGTTGGTGCATATACCCAGAAATTGTGCCTCATTTGTGGGTAGATGTATAATTCACCATTTTGTGTAAAATTAGTCTTCCAGGGAGGTTCTGGGGGGATGTTAAGCCAGAAATAGTGCCCAAATTGGGGTAAATTTCGTTAAAAATAGTGGTTGCATTGTAACTGGTCCTGGGTGGTTCTGGTTGGTCCATTTACCCTGAAATTTTGTCTCATATGAGGGTAGACGTATATTGACCATTTTGTATAAAATAATCTTCCAGGGTGGTTGTGAAGTAAAGTTATGCCACAATCAGTGTGCCTAATATGGGCACTTTTATGACAACGAGTGCTTGTATTGGAACTGGTCCTGAGCGGTTCTGGTTGGTCCATTTACCCAAAAATTGTGTCTCATTTGTGGGTAGATATATAATTCACAATTTTGTGTAAAATTAGTCTTCCAGGGAGGTTCTGGGGTGATGTTAGGCCAGAATAAGTGCCCAAATTGGGGTAAATTGCGTCAAAAATAGTGGTTGTCTTGGAACTTGTCTTGGGTGGTTCTGGTTGGTCCATTTACCCAGAAATTTTGTCTCATATGAGGGTAGATGTATATTGACCATTTTGTATAAAATAATCTTCCAGGGTGGTTGTGAAGTAAAGTTATGCTACAATCTGTGTGCCTAATATGGGCACTCTTATTGAAAAGAGTGCTTGTATTGGAACTGGTCCTGAGTGGTTCTGGTTGGTCCATTTACCCGGGAATTGTGTCCTATTTGTGGGTAGATGTATAATTCACATTTTTGTATAAAATTAGACTTCCAGGGATGTTCTGGAGGGATGTTAGGCCAGAATAAGTGCCCAAAAAGGGGTAATTTTCGTTAAAAATAGTGGTTGCATTGGAACTGGTCCTGGGTGGTTCTGGTTGGTCCATTTACCCTGAAATTGTGTCTCATATGTGGGTAGATGTATATTGACCATTTTGTATAAAATAATCTTCCAAGGATGTTGTGAAGTAAAGTTATGCCACAATCAATGTACCTAATATGGGCACTTTTATGGCAACGAGTGCTTGTATTGGAACTGGTCCTGGGTGGTTCTGGTTGGTCCATTTACCCAGAAATTTTGTATCATATGAGGGTAGATGTTTATTGACCATTTTCTATAAAATAATCTTCCAGGGAGGTTCTGGGGGGATGTTAGGCAAGAATAAGTGCCCCAAATGGGGTAAATTTCGTTCAAAAGAGTGGTTGCATTGTAACTGGTCCTGGGTGGTTCTGGTTAGTCCATTTACCCTGAAATTTTGTCTCATATGAGGGGAGATGTATATTGACAATTCTGTTTAAAATAATCTTCCAGGGTGGTTGTGAAGTAAAGTTATGCCACAATCAATGTACCTAATATGGGCACTTTTATGACAACGAGTGCTTGTATTGGAAGTGGTCCTGGGTGGTTCTGGTTGGTGCATTTACCCAGAAATTGTGCCTCATTTGTGGGTAGATGTATAATTCACATTTTTGTATAAAATTAGACTTCCAGGGATGTTCTGGAGGGATGTTAGGCCAGAATAAGTGCCCAAAATGGGGTAAATTTCGTTAAAAATAGTGGTTGCATTGGAACTGGTCTTGGGTGGTTCTGGTTGGTCCATTTACCCTGAAATTTTGTCTCATATGAGGGTAGACGTTTATTGACCATTTTGTATAAAATAATCTTCCAGGGTGGTCGTGAAGTAAAGTTATGCCACAATCAATGTACCTAATATGGGCACTTTTATGACAACGAGTGCTTGTATTGGAACTGGTCCTGAGCGGTTCTGGTTGGTCCATTTACCCGGGAATTGTGTCTCATTTGTGGGTAGATGTATAATTTACAATTTTGTGTAAAATTGGTCTTCCAGGGAGGTTCTGGGGGGATGTTAGGCCAGAAATAGTGCCCAAATTGGGGTAAATTGCGTAAAAATAGTGGTTGCATTGTAACTGGTCCTGGGTGGTTCTGGTTGGTCCATTTACCCTGAAATTGTGTCTCATATGAGGGGAGATGTATATTGACCATAATGTATAAAATAATCTTCCAGGGTGGTTGTGAAGTAAAGTTATGCCACAATCAATGTGCCTAATATGGGCACTTTTATGACAACGAGTGCTTGTGTTGGAACTGGTCCTGAGTGGTTCTGGTTGGTCCATTTACCCTGAAATTGTGTCTCATATGAGGGGAGATGTATATTGACCATTTTCTATAAAATAATCTTCCAGGGAGGTTCTGGGTGGATGTTAGGCAAGAATAAGTGCCCAAATTGGGGTAAATTGCGTCAAAAATAGTTGTTGTCTTGGAACTGGTCTTGGGTGGTTCTGTTTGGTCCATTTACCCTGAAATTTTGTCTCATATGAGGGTAGACGTATATTGACCATTTTTTTATAAAATAATCTTCCAAGGATGTTGTGACGTAAAGTTATGCCACAATCAATGTACCTAATATGGGCACTTTTATGACAACGAGTGCTTGTATTGGAACTGGTCCTGGGTGGTTCTGGTTGGTCCATTTATCCAGGAATTGTGTCTTATTTGTGGGTAGATGTATTATTGACAAATTTGTGTAAAATTAGTCTTCCAGGGAGGTTCTGGAGGGATGTTAGGCCAGAAATAGTGCCCAAATTGGGGTAAATTTCGTTAAAAATAGTGGTTGCATTGGAACTGGTCTTGGGTGGTTCTGGTTGGTCCATTTACCCTGAAATTTTGTCTCATATGAGGGTAGATGTATATTGACCATTTTGTATAAAATAATCTTCCAGGGATGCTGTGAAGTAAAGTTATGCCACAATCAATGTGCCTAATATGGGCACTTTTATGACAACGAGTGCTTGTGTTGGAACTGGTCCTGAGTGGTTCTGGTTGGTCCATTTACCCTGAAATTGTGTCTCATATGAGGGGAGATGTATATTGACCATTTTCTATAAAATAGTCTTCCAGGGAGGTTCTGGGTGGATTTTAGGCAAGAATAAGTGCCCAAATTGGGGTAAATTGCGTCAAAAATAGTGGTTGTCTTGGAACTGGTCTTGGGTGGTTCTGGTTGGTCCATTTACCCTGAAATTTTGTTTCACATGAGGGTAGACGTTTATTGACCATTTTGTATAAAATGATCTTCCAGGGTGGTCGTGAAGTAAAGTTATGCCACAATCAATGTACCTAATATGGGCACTTTTATGACAACGAGTGCTTGTATTGGAACTGGTCCTGAGCGGTTCTGGTTGGTCCATTTACCCGGGAATTGTGTCTCATTTGTGGGTAGATGTATAATTCACAATTTTGTGTAAAATTGGTCATCCAGGGAGGTTCTGGGGGGATGTTAGGCCAGAAATAGTGCCCAAATTGGGGTAAATTGCGTCAAAAATAGTGGTTGCATTGTAACTGGTCCTGGGTGGTTCTGGTTGGTCCATTTACCCTGAAATTGTGTCTCATATGAGGGGAGATGTATATTGACCATTTTGTATAAAATAATCTTCCAAGGATGTTGTGAAGTAAAGTTATGCCACAATCAATGTACCTAATATGGGCACTTTTATGACAACGAGTGCTTGTATTGGAACTGGTCCTGAGCGGTTCTGGTTGGTCCATTTACCCAGGAATGGTGTTTTATTTGTGGGTAGATGTATAATTCACCATTTGGTATAAAATTAGTCTTCCAGGGAGGTTCTGGGGGGATGTTAGGCAAGAAATAGTGCCCAAATTGGGGTAAATTGCGTCAAAAATAGTGGTTGTCTTGGAACTTGTCTTGGGTGGTTCTGGTTGGTCCATTTACCCTGAAATTTTGTCTCATATGAGGGTAGATGTATATTGACCATAATGTATAAAATAATCTTCCAGGGTGGTTGTGAAGTAACGTTATGCCACAATCA
The DNA here is from genome assembly GCF_051989625.1 of Stigmatopora argus. Lineage (NCBI taxonomy): Eukaryota > Metazoa > Chordata > Actinopteri > Syngnathiformes > Syngnathidae > Stigmatopora > Stigmatopora argus. The sequence goes on along the minus strand of NC_135392.1, from coordinate 21,170,930 downwards.
ATGTGCCTAATATGGGCACTTTTATGACAACGAGTGCTTGTGTTGGAACTGGTCCTGAGCGGTTCTGGTTGGTCCATTTACCCTGAAATTGTGTCTCATATGAGGGGAGATGTATATTGACCATTTTCTATAAAATAATCTTCCAGGGAGGTTCTGGGTGGATGTTAGGCAAGAATAAGTGCCCAAATTGGGGTAAATTGCGTCAAAAATAGTGGTTGTCTTGGAACTGGTCCTGGGTGGTTCTGGTTGGTCCATTTACCCTGAAATTTTGTCTCATATGAGGGTAGATGTATATTGACCATTTTCTAAAAAATAATCTTCCAAGGATGTTGTGAAGTAAAGTTATGAAACAATCAATGTGCCTAATATGGGCACTTTTATGACAACGAGTGTTTGTGTTGGAACTGGTCCTGAGTGGTTCTGGTTGGTCCATTTACCCTGAAATTGTGTCTCATATGAAGAGAGATGTATATTGACCTTTTTCTATAAAATAATCTTCCAGGGAGGTTCTGGGTGGATGTTAGGCAAGAATAAGTGCCCAAATTGGGGTAAATTGCGTCAAAAATAGTGGTTGTGTTGGAACTTGTCTTGGGTGGTTCTGGTTGGTCCATTTACCCTGAAATTGTGTCTCATATGAGGGTAGACGTATATTGACCATTTTGTATAAAATAATCTTCCAGGGTGGTCGTGAAGTAAAGTTATGCCACAATCAATGTACCTAATATGGGCACTTTTATGACAACGAGTGCTTGTATTGGAACTGGTCCTGAGCGGTTCTGGTTGGTCCATTTACCCGGGAAGTGTGTCTCATTTGTGGGTAGATGTATAATTCACAATTTTGTGTAAAATTGGTCTTCCAGGGAGGTTCTGGGGGGATGTTAGGCCAGAAATAGTGCCCAAATTGGGGTAAATTGCGTCAAAAACAGTGTTTGCATTTTAACTGGTCCTGGGTGGTTCTGGTTGGTCCATTTACCCTGAAATTTTGTCTCATATGAGGGTAGACGTATATTGACCATTTTGTATAAAATAATCTTCCAAGGATGTTGTGAAGTAAAGTTATGCCACAATCAATGTACCTAATATGGGCACTTTTATGACAACGAGTGCTTGTATTGGAACTGGTCCTGGGTGGTTCTGGTTGGTCCATTTACCCAGGAATTGTGTCTTATTTGTGGGTAGATGTATTATTGACAAATTTGTGTAAAATTAGTCTTCCAGGGAGGTTCTGGAGGGATGTTAGGCCAGAAATAGTGCCCAAATTGGGGTAAATTTCGTTAAAAATAGTGGTTGCATTGGAACTGGTCTTGGGTGGTTCTGGTTGGTCCATTTACCCTGAAATTTTGTCTCATATGAGGGTAGATGTATATTGACCATTTTGTATAAAATAATCTTCCAGGGATGCTGTGAAGTAAAGTTATGCCACAATCAATGTGCGTAATATGGGCACTTTTATGACAACGAGTGCTTGTGTTGGAACTGGTCCTGAGTGGTTCTGGTTGGTCCATTTACCCTGAAATTGTGTCTCATATGAGGGGAGATGTATATTGACCATTTTCTATAAAATAGTCTTCCAGGGAGGTTCTGTGTGGATGTTAGGCAAGAATAAGTGCCCAAATTGGGGTAAATTGCGTCAAAAATAGTGGTTGTCTTGGAACTGGTCTTGGGTGGTTCTGGTTGGTCCATTTACCCTGAAATTTTGTCTCATATGAGGGTAGACGTTTATTGACCATTTTGTATAAAATAATCTTCCAGGGTGGTCGTGAAGTAAAGTTATGCCACAATCAATGTACCTAATATGGGCACTTTTATGACAACGAGTGCTTGTATTGGAACTGGTCCTGAGCGGTTCTGGTTGGTCCATTTACCCGGGAATTGTGTCTCATTTGTGGGTAGATGTATAATTTACAATTTTGTGTAAAATTGGTCTTCCAGGGAGGTTCTGGGGGGATGTTAGGCCAGAAATAGTGCCCAAATTGGGGTAAATTGCGTAAAAATAGTGGTTGCATTGTAACTGGTCCTGGGTGGTTCTGGTTGGTCCATTTACCCTGAAATTGTGTCTCATATGAGGGGAGATGTATATTGACCATAATGTATAAAATAATCTTCCAGGGTGGTTGTGAAGTAAAGTTATGCCACAATCAATGTGCCTAATATGGGCACTTTTATGACAACGAGTGCTTGTGTTGGAACTGGTCCTGAGTGGTTCTGGTTGGTCCATTTACCCTGAAATTGTGTCTCATATGAGGGGAGATGTATATTGACCATTTTCTATAAAATAATCTTCCAGGGAGGTTCTGGGTGGATGTTAGGCAAGAATAAGTGCCCAAATTGGGGTAAATTGCGTCAAAAATAGTTGTTGTCTTGGAACTGGTCTTGGGTGGTTCTGTTTGGTCCATTTACCCTGAAATTTTGTCTCATATGAGGGTAGACGTATATTGACCATTTTTTTATAAAATAATCTTCCAAGGATGTTGTGACGTAAAGTTATGCCACAATCAATGTACCTAATATGGGCACTTTTATGACAACGAGTGCTTGTATTGGAACTGGTCCTGGGTGGTTCTGGTTGGTCCATTTATCCAGGAATTGTGTCTTATTTGTGGGTAGATGTATTATTGACAAATTTGTGTAAAATTAGTCTTCCAGGGAGGTTCTGGAGGGATGTTAGGCCAGAAATAGTGCCCAAATTGGGGTAAATTTCGTTAAAAATAGTGGTTGCATTGGAACTGGTCTTGGGTGGTTCTGGTTGGTCCATTTACCCTGAAATTTTGTCTCATATGAGGGTAGATGTATATTGACCATTTTGTATAAAATAATCTTCCAGGGATGCTGTGAAGTAAAGTTATGCCACAATCAATGTGCCTAATATGGGCACTTTTATGACAACGAGTGCTTGTGTTGGAACTGGTCCTGAGTGGTTCTGGTTGGTCCATTTACCCTGAAATTGTGTCTCATATGAGGGGAGATGTATATTGACCATTTTCTATAAAATAGTCTTCCAGGGAGGTTCTGGGTGGATTTTAGGCAAGAATAAGTGCCCAAATTGGGGTAAATTGCGTCAAAAATAGTGGTTGTCTTGGAACTGGTCTTGGGTGGTTCTGGTTGGTCCATTTACCCTGAAATTTTGTTTCACATGAGGGTAGACGTTTATTGACCATTTTGTATAAAATAATCTTCCAGGGTGGTCGTGAAGTAAAGTTATGCCACAATCAATGTACCTAATAAGGGCACTTTTATGACAACGAGTGCTTGTATTGGAACTGGTCCTGAGCGGTTCTGGTTGGTCCATTTACCCAGGAATTGTGTCTCATTTGTGGGTAGATGTATAATTCACAATTTTGTGTAAAATTGGTCTTCCAGGGAGGTTCTGGGGGGATGTTAGGCCAGAAATAGTGCCCAAATTGGGGTAAATTGCGTCAAAAATAGTGGTTGCATTGTAACTGGTCCTGGGTGGTTCTGGTTGGTCCATTTACCCTGAAATTGTGTCTCATATGAGGGGAGATGTATATTGACCATTCTGTATAAAATGATTTTCCAGGGTGGTTGTCAAGTAAAGTTATGCCACAATCAATGTGCCTAATATGGGCACTTTTATGACAACGAGTGCTTGTGTTGGAACTGGTCCTGAGTGGTTCTGGTTGGTCCATTTACCCTGAAATTGTGTCTCATATGAGGGGAGATGTATATTGACCATTTTCTATAAAATAATCTTCCAGGGAGGTTCTGGATGGATGTTAGGCAAGAATAAGTGCCCAAAATGGGGTAAATTGTGTCAAAAATAGTGGTTGTCTTGGAACTTGTCTTGGGTGGTTCTGGTTGGTCCATTTACCTTGAAATTTTGTCTTATATGAGGGTAGACCTATATTGACCATTCTGTATAAAATAATCTTCCAGGGTGGTTGTGAAGTAAAGTTATGCCACAAACAGTGTGCCTAATATGGGCACTTTTATGACAACAAGTGCTTGTATTGGAACTGGTCCTGGGTGGTTTTGGTTGGTCCATTTACCCAGAAATTTTGTATCATATGAGGGTAGATGTTTATTGACCATTTTCTATAAAATAATCTTCCAGGGAGGTTCTGGGGGGATGTTAGGCCAGAAATAGTGCCCAAATTGGGGTAAATTTCGTTAAAAATAGTGGTTGCATTGTAACTGGTCCAGGGTGGTTCTGGTTGGTCCATTTACCCTGAAATTTTGTCTCATATGAGGGTAGACGTATATTGACCATTTTGTATAAAATAATCTTCCAGGGTGGTTGTGAAGTAAAGTTATGCCACAATCAGTGTGCCTAATATGGGCACTTTTATGACAACGAGTGCTTGTATTGGAACTGGTCCTGAGCGGTTCTGGTTGGTCCATTTACCCAGAAATGGTGTCTCGTTTGTGGGTAGATATATAATTCACAATTTTGTGTAAAATTAGTCTTCCAGGGAGGTTCTGGGGATATGTTAGGCCAGAATAAGTGCCCAAATTGGGGTAAATTGCGTCAAAAATAGTGGTTGTCTTGGAACTTGTCTTGGGTGGTTCTGGTTGGTCCATTTACCCAGAAATTTTGTCTCATATGAGGGTAGAAGTATATTGACCATTTTGTATAAAATAATCTTCCAGGGTGGTTGTGAAGTAAAGTTATGCTACAATCTGTGTGCCTAATATGGGCACTCTTATTGAAAAGAGTGCTTGTATTGGAACTGGTCCTGAGTGGTTCTTGTTGGTCCATTTACCCGGGAATTGTGTCTCATTTGTGGGTAGATGTATAATTCACATTTTTGTATAAAAATAGACTTCCAGGGATGTTCTGGGGGGATGGTAGGCAAGAAATAGTTCCCAAAAAGGGGGTAATTTTCGTTAAAAATAGTGGTTGCATTGGAACTGGTCCTGGGTGGTTCTGGTTGGTCCATTTACCCTGAAATTGTGTCTCATATGTGGGTAGATGTATATTGACCATTTGGTATAAAATAATCTTCCAGGGAGGTTGTGAAGTAAAGTTATGCCACAATCAGTGTGCCTGATATGGGCACTTTTATGACAACGAGTGCTTGTATTGGAACTGGTCCTGAGTGGTTCTGGTTGGTCCATTTACCCGGGACTTGTGTCATATTTGTGGGTAGATGTATAATTCACATTTTTGTATAAAATTAGACTTCCAGGGATGTTCTGGGGGGATGTTAGGCAAGAAATAGTGCCCAAAAAGGGGTAATTTTCACTAAAAATAGTGGTTGCATTGGAACTGGTCCTGAGCGGTTCTGGTTGGTCCATTTACCCAGAAATTGTGTCTCATTTGTGGGTAGATGTATAATTCACAATTTTGTGTAAAATTAGTCTTCCAGGGAGGTTCTGGGGTGATGTTAGGCCAGAATAAGTGCCCAAATTGGGGTAAATTGCGTCAAAAATAGTGGTTGTCTTGGAACTGGTCTTGGGTGGTTCTGGTTGGTCCATTTACCTTGAAATTTTGTCTTATATGAGGGTAGACGTATATTGACCATTCTTTATAAAATAATCTTCCAGGGTGGTTGTGAAGTAAAGTTATGCCACAAACAGTGTGCCTAATATGGGCACTTTTATGACAACGAGTGCTTGTATTGGAACTGGTCCTGGGTGGTTCTGGTTGGTCCATTTACCCAGAAATTTTGTATCATATGAGGGTAGATGTTTATTGACCATTTTCTATAAAATAATCTTCCAGGGAGGTTCTGGGGGGATGTTAGGCAAGAATAAGTGCCCAAAATGGGGTAAATTTCGTTAAAAAGAGTGGTTGCATTGTAACTGTTCCTGGGTGGTTCTGGTTGGTCCATTTACCCTGAAATTTTGTCTCATATGAGGGTAGATGTATATTGACCAATTTGTATAAAATAATTTTCCAGGGAGGTTGTGAAGTAAAGTTATGCCACAATATATGTACCTAATATGGGCACTTTTATGACAACGAGTGCTTGTATTGGAACTGGTCCTGAGTGGTTCTGGTTGGTCCATTTACCCGGGAATTGTGTCTCATTTGTGGGTAGATGTATAATTCACATTTTTGTATAAAATTAGACTTCCAGGGATGTTCTGGAGGGATGTTAGGCCAGAATAAGTGCCCAAAAAGGGGTAATTTTCGTTAAAAATAGTGGTTGCATTGGAACTGGTCCTGGGTGGTTCTGGTTGGTCCATTTACCCTGAAATTGTGTCTCATATGTGGGTAGATGTATATTGACCATTTTGTATAAAATAATCTTCCAAGGATGTTGTGAAGTAAAGTTATGCCACAATCAATGTACCTAATATGGGCACTTTTATGGCAACGAGTGCTTGTATTGGAACTGGTCCTGGGTGGTTCTGGTTGGTCCATTTACCCAGAAATTTTGTATCATATGAGGGTAGATGTTTATTGACCATTTTCTATAAAATAATCTTCCAGGGAGGTTCTGGGGGGATGTTAGGCAAGAATAAGTGCCCCAAATGGGGTAAATTTCGTTCAAAAGAGTGGTTGCATTGTAACTGGTCCTGGGTGGTTCTGGTTAGTCCATTTACCCTGAAATTTTGTCTCATATGAGGGGAGATGTATATTGACAATTCTGTCTAAAATAATCTTCCAGGGTGGTTGTGAAGTAAAGTTATGCCACAATCAATGTACCTAATATGGGCACTTTTATGACAACGAGTGCTTGTATTGGAACTGGTCCTGAGTGGTTCTGGTTGGTCCATTTACCCGGGAATTGTGTCTCATTTGTGGGTAGATGTATAATTCACATTTTTGTATAAAATTAGACTTCCAGGGATGTTCTGGGGGGATGTTAGGCAAGAAATAGTTCCCAAAAAGGGGTAATTTTCGTTAAAAATAGTGGTTGCATTGGAACTGGTCCTGGGTGGTTCTGGTTGGTCCATTTACCCTGAAATTGTATCTCATATGTGGGTAGATGTATATTGACCATTTGGTATAAAATAATCTTCCAGGGAGGTTGTGAAGTAAAGTTATGCCACAATCAGTGTGCCTGATATGGGCACTTTTATGACAACGAGTGCTTGTATTGGAACTGGTCCTGAGTGGTTCTGGTTGGTCCATTTACCTGGGACTTGTGTCATATTTGTGGGTAGATGTATAATTCACAATTTTGTATAAAATTAGTCTTCCAGGGAGGTTCTGGGGGGATGTTAGGCAAGAAATAGTGCCCAAATTGGGGTAAATTGCGTCAAAAATAGTGGTTGCATTGGAACTGGTCCTGGATGGTTCTGGTTTGTCCATTTACCCTGAAATTTTGTCTCATATGAGGGTAGACGTATATTGACCATTTTGTATAAAATAATCTTCCAGGGTGGTTGTGAAGTAAAGTTATGCCACAATCAGTGTGCCTAATATGGGCACTTTTATTACAACGAGTGCTTGTATTGGAACTGGTCCTGAGCGGTTCTGGTTGGTCCATTTACCCAGAAATTGTGTCTCATTTGTGGGTAGATGTATAATTCACAATTATGTGTAAAATTAGTCTTCCAGGGAAGTTCTGGGGTGATGTTAGGCCAGAATAAGTGCCCAAATTGGGGTAAATTGCGTCAAAAATAGTGGTTGTCTTGGAACTGGTCTTGGGTGGTTCTGGTTGGTCCATTTACCTTGAAATTTTGTCTTATATGAGGGTAGACGTATATTGACCGTTCTGTATAAAATAATCTTCCAGGGTGGTTGTGAAGTAAAGTTATGCCACAAACAGTGTGCCTAATATGGGCACTTTTATGACAACAAGTGCTTGTATTGGAACTGGTCCTGGGTGGTTCTGGTTGGTCCATTTACCCAGAAATTTTGTATCATATGAGGGTAGATGTTTATTGACCATTTTCTATAAAATAATCTTCCAGGGAGGTTCTGGGGGGATGTTAGGCAAGAATAAGTGTCCCAAATGGGGTAAATTTCGTTCAAAAGAGTGGTTGCATTGTAACTGGTCCTGGGTGGTTCTGGTTAGTCCATTTACCCTGAAATTTTGTCTCATATGAGGGGAGATGTATATTGACAAGTCTGTCTAAAATAATCTTCCAGGGTGGTTGTGAAGTAAAGTTATGCCACAATCAATGTACCTAATATGGGCACTTTTATGACAACGAGTGCTTGTATTGGAACTGGTCCTGGGTGGTTCTGGTTGGTGCATATACCCAGAAATTGTGCCTCATTTGTGGGTAGATGTATAATTCACCATTTTGTGTAAAATTAGTCTTCCAGGGAGGTTCTGGGGGGATGTTAAGCCAGAAATAGTGCCCAAATTGGGGTAAATTTCGTTAAAAATAGTGGTTGCATTGTAACTGGTCCTGGGTGGTTCTGGTTGGTCCATTTACCCTGAAATTTTGTCTCATATGAGGGTAGACGTATATTGACCATTTTGTATAAAATAATCTTCCAGGGTGGTTGTGAAGTAAAGTTATGCCACAATCAGTGTGCCTAATATGGGCACTTTTATGACAACGAGTGCTTGTATTGGAACTGGTCCTGAGCGGTTCTGGTTGGTCCATTTACCCAAAAATTGTGTCTCATTTGTGGGTAGATATATAATTCACAATTTTGTGTAAAATTAGTCTTCCAGGGAGGTTCTGGGGTGATGTTAGGCCAGAATAAGTGCCCAAATTGGGGTAAATTGCGTCAAAAATAGTGGTTGTCTTGGAACTTGTCTTGGGTGGTTCTGGTTGGTCCATTTACCCAGAAATTTTGTCTCATATGAGGGTAGATGTATATTGACCATTTTGTATAAAATAATCTTCCAGGGTGGTTGTGAAGTAAAGTTATGCTACAATCTGTGTGCCTAATATGGGCACTCTTATTGAAAAGAGTGCTTGTATTGGAACTGGTCCTGAGTGGTTCTGGTTGGTCCATTTACCCGGGAATTGTGTCCTATTTGTGGGTAGATGTATAATTCACATTTTTGTATAAAATTAGACTTCCAGGGATGTTCTGGAGGGATGTTAGGCCAGAATAAGTGCCCAAAAAGGGGTAATTTTCGTTAAAAATAGTGGTTGCATTGGAACTGGTCCTGGGTGGTTCTGGTTGGTCCATTTACCCTGAAATTGTGTCTCATATGTGGGTAGATGTATATTGACCATTTTGTATAAAATAATCTTCCAAGGATGTTGTGAAGTAAAGTTATGCCACAATCAATGTACCTAATATGGGCACTTTTATGGCAACGAGTGCTTGTATTGGAACTGGTCCTGGGTGGTTCTGGTTGGTCCATTTACCCAGAAATTTTGTATCATATGAGGGTAGATGTTTATTGACCATTTTCTATAAAATAATCTTCCAGGGAGGTTCTGGGGGGATGTTAGGCAAGAATAAGTGCCCCAAATGGGGTAAATTTCGTTCAAAAGAGTGGTTGCATTGTAACTGGTCCTGGGTGGTTCTGGTTAGTCCATTTACCCTGAAATTTTGTCTCATATGAGGGGAGATGTATATTGACAATTCTGTTTAAAATAATCTTCCAGGGTGGTTGTGAAGTAAAGTTATGCCACAATCAATGTACCTAATATGGGCACTTTTATGACAACGAGTGCTTGTATTGGAAGTGGTCCTGGGTGGTTCTGGTTGGTGCATTTACCCAGAAATTGTGCCTCATTTGTGGGTAGATGTATAATTCACATTTTTGTATAAAATTAGACTTCCAGGGATGTTCTGGAGGGATGTTAGGCCAGAATAAGTGCCCAAAATGGGGTAAATTTCGTTAAAAATAGTGGTTGCATTGGAACTGGTCTTGGGTGGTTCTGGTTGGTCCATTTACCCAGAAATTTTGTCTCATATGAGGGTAGATGTATATTGACCATTTTGTATAAAATAATCTTCCAGGGAGGTTGTGAAATAAAGTTTTGCCACAATCAGTGTGCCTGATATGGGCACTTTTATGACAACGAGTGCTTGTATTGGAACTGGTCCTGAGCGGTTCTGGTTGATCCATTTACCCAGAATCTGTGTCTCATTTGTGGGTAGATGTATAATTCACCATTTTGTATAAAATTAGACTTCCAGGGATGTTCTGGGGGGATGTTAGGCAAGAAATAGTTCCCAAAAAGGGGTAATTTTCGTTAAAAATAGTGGTTGCATTGGAACTGGTCCTGGGTGGTTCTGGTTGGTTCATTTACCCTGAAATTTTGTCTCATATGAGGGTAGACGTATATTGACCATTTTGTATAAAATAATCTTCCAGGGTGGTTGTGAAGTAAAGTTATGCCACAATCAGTGTGCCTAATATGGGCACTTTTATGACAACGAGTGCTTGTATTGGAACTGGTCCTGAGCGGTTCTGGTGGGTCCATTTACCCAGAAATTTTGTCTCATATGAGGGTAGATGTAAAATTCACAATTTTGTATAAAATTAGTCTTCCAGGGAGGTTCTGGGGTGATGTTATGCCAGAAATAGTGCCCAAAATGGGGTAAATTTCGTTAAAATTAGTGGTTGCATTGTAACTGGTCCTGGGTGGTTCTGGTTGGTCCATTTACCATGAAATTTTGTCTCATATGAGGGTAGACGTATATTGACCATTTTGTATAAAATAAACTTCCAGGGTGGTTGTGAAGTAAAGTTATGCCACAATCAGTGTGCCTAATATGGGCACTTTTATGACAACGAGTGCTTGTATTGGAACTGGTCCTGAGTGGTTCTGGTTGGTCCATTTACCCTGAAATTGTGTCTCAATGAGGGGAGATGTATAATTCACCATTTTGTATAAAATAATCTTCCAGGGAGGTTCTGGGTGGATGTTAGGCAAGAATAAGTGCCCAAATTGGGGTAAATTGCGTCAAAAATAGTGGTTGTCTTGAAACTGGTCTTGGGTGGTTCCTGTTGGTCCATTTACCCAGAAATTTTGTCTCATATGAGGGTAGATGTATATTGACCATTTTGTATAAAATAATCTTCCAGGGTGGTTGTGAAGTAAAGTTATGCTACAATCTGTGTGCCTAATATGGGCACTCTTATTGAAAAGAGTGCTTGTATTGGAACTGGTCCTGAGTGGTTCTGGTTGGTCCATTTACCCGGGAATTGTGTCCTATTTGTGGGTAAATGTATAATTCACCATTTTGTATAAAATAATCTTCCAGGGAGGTTCTGGGGGGATGTTAGGCAAGAATAAGTGCCCAAAATGGGGTAAATTGCGTTAAAAAGAGTGGCTGCATTGTAACTGGTCCTGGGTGGTTCTGGTTGGTCCATTTACCCTGAAATTTTGTCTCATATGAGGGGAGATGTATATTGACAATTCTGTATAAAATAATCTTCCAGGGTGGTTGTGAAGTAAAGTTATGCCACAATCAATGTACCTAATATGGGCACTTTTATGACAACGAGTGCTTGTATTGGAACTGGTCCTGGGTGGTTCTGATTGGTGCATTTACCCAGAAATTGTGCCTCATTTGTGGGTAGATGTATAATTCACCATTTTGTGTAAAATTAGTCTTCCAGGGAGGTTCTGGGGGGATGTTAAGCCAGAAATAGTGCCCAAATTGGGGTAAATTTCGTTAAAAATAGTGGTTGCATTGTAACTGGCCCTGGGTGGTTCTGGTTGGTCCATTTACCCTGAAATTTTGTCTGATATGAGGGTAGACGTATATTGACCATTTTGTATAAAATAATCTTCCAGGGTGGTTGTGAAGTAAAGTTATGCCACAATCAGTGTGCCAAATATGGGCACTTTTATGACAACGAGTGCTTGTATTGGAACTGGTCCTGAGCGGTTCTGGTTGGTCCATTTACCCAGAAATTGTGTCTCATTTGTGGGTAGATGTATAATTCACAATTTTGTGTAAAATTAGTCTTCCAGGGAGGTTCAGGGGTGATGTTAGGCCAGAATAAGTGCCCAAATTGGGGTAAATTGCGTCAAAAATAGTGGTTGTCTTGGAACTTGTCTTGGGTGGTTCTGGTTGGTCCATTTACCCAGAAATTTTGTCTCATATGAGGGTAGATGTATATTGACCATTTTGTATAAAATAATCTTCCAGGGTGGTTGTGAAGTAAAGTTATGCTACAATCTGTGTGCCTAATATGGGCACTCTTATTGAAAAGAGTGCTTGTATTGGAACTGGTCCTGAGTGGTTCTGGTTGGTCCATTTACCCGGCAATTGTGTCTCATTTGTGGGTAGATGTATATTTCACATTTTTGTATAAAATTAGACTTCCAGGGATGTTCTGGGGGGATGTTAGGCAAGAAATAGTGCCCAAAAAGTGGTAATTTTCGTTAAAAATAGTTGTTGCATTGGAACTGGTCCTGGGTGGTTCTGGTTGGTCCATTTACCCTGAAATTGTGTCTCATATGTGGGTAGATGTATATTGACCATTTTGTATAAAATAATCTTCCAAGGATGTTGTGAAGTAAAGTTGTGCCACAATCAATGTACCTAGTATGGGCACTTTTATGACAACGAGTGCTTGTATTGGAAGTGGTCCTGGGTGGTTCTGGTTGGTCCATTTACCCAGGAATTGTGTCTCATTTGTGGGTAGATGTATAATTCACATTTTTGTATAAAATTAGACTTCCAGGGATGTTCTGGAGGGATGTTAGGCCAGAATAAGTGCCCAAAATGGGGTAAATTTCGTTAAGAATAGTGGTTGCATTGGAACTGGTCTTGGGTGGTTCTGGTTGGTCCATTTACCCAGAAATTTTGTCTCATATTAGGGTAGATGTATATTGACCATTTTGTATAAAATAATCTTCCAGGGAGGTTGTGAAGTAAAGTTATGCCACAATCAGTGTGCCTGATATGGGCACTTTTATGACAACGAGTGCTTGTATTGGAACTGGTCCTGAGCGGTTCTGGTTGGTCCATTTACCCAGAAATTGTGTCTCATTTGTGGGTAGATGTATAATTCACCATTTTGTATAAAATTAGACTTCCAGGGATGTTCTGGGGGGATGTTAGGCCAGAATAAGTGACCAAAATGGGGTAAATTTCGTCAAAAATAGTGGTTGTCTTGGAACTGGTCTTGGGTGGTTCTGGTTGGTCCATTTACCCTGAAATTGTGTCTCATATGAGGGTAGATGTATATTGACCAATTTGTATAAAATAATTTTCCAGGGAGGTTGTGAAGTAAAGTTATGCCACAATCAATGTACCTAATATGGGCACTTTTATGACAACGAGTGCTTGTATTGGAACTGGTCCTGAGTGGTTCTGGTTGGTCCATTTACCCGGGACTTGTGTCTCATTTGTGGGTAGATGTATAATTCACAATTATGTGTAAAATTAGTCTTCCAGGGAGGTTCTGGGGTGATGTTAGGCCAGAATAAGTGCCCAAATTGGGGTAAATTGCATCAAAAATAGTCGTTGTCTTGGAACTGGTCTTGGGTGGTTCTGGTTGGTCCATTTACCCGGGAATTGTGTCTCATTTGTGGGTAGATGTATAATTCACCATTTTGTATAAAATTAGTCTTCCAGGGAGGTTCTGGGGGGATGTTAGGCAAGAAATAGTGACCAAAATGGGGTAAATTTCGTTAAAAATAGTGGTTGCATTGGAACACGTCTTGGGTGGTTCCTGTTGGTCCATTTACCCTGAAATTGTGTCTCATATGAGGGTAGACGTATATTGACCATTTTGTATAAAATAATCTTCCAGGGTGGTTGTGAAGTAAAGTTATGCCACAATCAGTGTGCCTAATATGGACACTTTTATGACAACGAGTGCTTGTATTGGAACTGGTCCTGAGTGGTTCTGGTTGGTCCATTTACCCTGAAATTGTGTCTCAATGAGGGGAGATGTATAATTCACCATTTTGTATAAAATAATCTTCCAGGGAGGTTCTGGGTGGATGTTAGGCAAGAATAAGTGCCCAAATTGGGGTAAATTGCGTCAAAAATAGTGGTTGTCTTGAATCTGGTCTTGGGTGGTTCCTGTTGGTCCATTTACCCTGAAATTTTGTCTCATATGAGGGTAGAAGTATATTGACCTTTTTGTATAAAATAATCTTCCAGGGTGGTTGTGAAGTAAAGTTATGCCACAATCAGTGTGCCTAATATGGACACTTTTATGACAACGAGTGCTTGTATTGGAACTGGTCCTGAGCGGTTCTGGTTGGTCCATTTACCCAGGAATTGTGTCTCATTTGTGGGTAGATGTATAATTCACAATTTTGTGTAAAATTGGTCTTCCAGGGAGGTTCTGGGGGGATGTTAGGCCAGAAATAGTGCCCAAATTGGGGTAAATTGCGTCAAAAATAGTGGTTGCATTGTAACTGGTCCTGGGTGGTTCTGGTTGGTCCATTTACCCTGAAATTGTGTCTCATATGAGGGGAGATGTATATTGACCATTCTGTATAAAATGATTTTCCAGGGTGGTTGTCAAGTAAAGTTATGCCACAATCAATGTGCCTAATATGGGCACTTTTATGACAACGAGTGCTTGTGTTGGAACTGGTCCTGAGTGGTTCTGGTTGGTCCATTTACCCTGAAATTGTGTCTCATATGAGGGGAGATGTATATTGACCATTTTCTATAAAATAATCTTCCAGGGAGGTTCTGGATGGATGTTAGGCAAGAATAAGTGCCCAAAATGGGGTAAATTGTGTCAAAAATAGTGGTTGTCTTGGAACTTGTCTTGGGTGGTTCTGGTTGGTCCATTTACCTTGAAATTTTGTCTTATATGAGGGTAGACCTATATTGACCATTCTGTATAAAATAATCTTCCAGGGTGGTTGTGAAGTAAAGTTATGCCACAAACAGTGTGCCTAATATGGGCACTTTTATGACAACAAGTGCTTGTATTGGAACTGGTCCTGGGTGGTTTTGGTTGGTCCATTTACCCAGAAATTTTGTATCATATGAGTGTAGATGTTTATTGACCATTTTCTATAAAATAATCTTCCAGGGAGGTTCTGGGGGGATGTTAGGCCAGAAATAGTGCCCAAATTGGGGTAAATTTCGTTAAAAATAGTGGTTGCATTGTAACTGGTCCAGGGTGGTTCTGGTTGGTCCATTTACCCTGAAATTTTGTCTCATATGAGGGTAGACGTATATTGACCATTTTGTATAAAATAATCTTCCAGGGTGGTTGTGAAGTAAAGTTATGCCACAATCAGTGTGCCTAATATGGGCACTTTTATGACAACGAGTGCTTGTATTGGAACTGGTCCTGAGCGGTTCTGGTTGGTCCATTTACCCAGAAATGGTGTCTCGTTTGTGGGTAGATATATAATTCACAATTTTGTGTAAAATTAGTCTTCCAGGGAGGTTCTGGGGATATGTTAGGCCAGAATAAGTGCCCAAATTGGGGTAAATTGCGTCAAAAATAGTGGTTGTCTTGGAACTTGTCTTGGGTGGTTCTGGTTGGTCCATTTACCCAGAAATTTTGTCTCATATGAGGGTAGATGTATATTGACCATTTTGTATAAAATAATCTTCCAGGGTGGTTGTGAAGTAAAGTTATGCTACAATCTGTGTGCCTAATATGGGCACTCTTATTGAAAAGAGTGCTTGTATTGGAACTGGTCCTGAGTGGTTCTTGTTGGTCCATTTACCCGGGAATTGTGTCTCATTTGTGGGTAGATGTATAATTCACATTTTTGTATAAAAATAGACTTCCAGGGATGTTCTGGGGGGATGGTAGGCAAGAAATAGTTCCCAAAAAGGGGGTAATTTTCGTTAAAAATAGTGGTTGCATTGGAACTGGTCCTGGGTGGTTCTGGTTGGTCCATTTACCCTGAAATTGTGTCTCATATGTGGGTAGATGTATATTGACCATTTGGTATAAAATAATCTTCCAGGGAGGTTGTGAAGTAAAGTTATGCCACAATCAGTGTGCCTGATATGGGCACTTTTATGACAACGAGTGCTTGTATTGGAACTGGTCCTGAGTGGTTCTGGTTGGTCCATTTACCCGGGACTTGTGTCATATTTGTGGGTAGATGTATAATTCACATTTTTGTATAAAATTAGACTTCCAGGGATGTTCTGGGGGGATGTTAGGCAAGAAATAGTGCCCAAAAAGGGGTAATTTTCACTAAAAATAGTGGTTGCATTGGAACTGGTCCTGAGCGGTTCTGGTTGGTCCATTTACCCAGAAATTGTGTCTCATTTGTGGGTAGATGTATAATTCACAATTTTGTGTAAAATTAGTCTTCCAGGGAGGTTCTGGGGTGATGTTAGGCCAGAATAAGTGCCCAAATTGGGGTAAATTGCGTCAAAAATAGTGGTTGTCTTGGAACTGGTCTTGGGTGGTTCTGGTTGGTCCATTTACCTTGAAATTTTGTCTTATATGAGGGTAGACGTATATTGACCATTCTTTATAAAATAATCTTCCAGGGTGGTTGTGAAGTAAAGTTATGCCACAAACAGTGTGCCTAATATGGGCACTTTTATGACAACGAGTGCTTGTATTGGAACTGGTCCTGGGTGGTTCTGGTTGGTCCATTTACCCAGAAATTTTGTATCATATGAGGGTAGATGTTTATTGACCATTTTCTATAAAATAATCTTCCAGGGAGGTTCTGGGGGGATGTTAGGCAAGAATAAGTGCCCAAAATGGGGTAAATTTCGTTAAAAAGAGTGGTTGCATTGTAACTGTTCCTGGGTGGTTCTGGTTGGTCCATTTACCCTGAAATTTTGTCTCATATGAGGGTAGATGTATATTGACCAATTTGTATAAAATAATTTTCCAGGGAGGTTGTGAAGTAAAGTTATGCCACAATATATGTACCTAATATGGGCACTTTTATGACAACGAGTGCTTGTATTGGAACTGGTCCTGAGTGGTTCTGGTTGGTCCATTTACCCGGGAATTGTGTCTCATTTGTGGGTAGATGTATAATTCACATTTTTGTATAAAATTAGACTTCCAGGGATGTTCTGGAGGGATGTTAGGCCAGAATAAGTGCCCAAAAAGGGGTAATTTTCGTTAAAAATAGTGGTTGCATTGGAACTGGTCCTGGGTGGTTCTGGTTGGTCCATTTACCCTGAAATTGTGTCTCATATGTGGGTAGATGTATATTGACCATTTTGTATAAAATAATCTTCCAAGGATGTTGTGAAGTAAAGTTATGCCACAATCAATGTACCTAATATGGGCACTTTTATGGCAACGAGTGCTTGTATTGGAACTGGTCCTGGGTGGTTCTGGTTGGTCCATTTACCCAGAAATTTTGTATCATATGAGGGTAGATGTTTATTGACCATTTTCTATAAAATAATCTTCCAGGGAGGTTCTGGGGGGATGTTAGGCAAGAATAAGTGCCCCAAATGGGGTAAATTTCGTTCAAAAGAGTGGTTGCATTGTAACTGGTCCTGGGTGGTTCTGGTTAGTCCATTTACCCTGAAATTTTGTCTCATATGAGGGGAGATGTATATTGACAATTCTGTCTAAAATAATCTTCCAGGGTGGTTGTGAAGTAAAGTTATGCCACAATCAATGTACCTAATATGGGCACTTTTATGACAACGAGTGCTTGTATTGGAACTGGTCCTGAGTGGTTCTGGTTGGTCCATTTACCCGGGAATTGTGTCTCATTTGTGGGTAGATGTATAATTCACATTTTTGTATAAAATTAGACTTCCAGGGATGTTCTGGGGGGATGTTAGGCAAGAAATAGTTCCCAAAAAGGGGTAATTTTCGTTAAAAATAGTGGTTGCATTGGAACTGGTCCTGGGTGGTTCTGGTTGGTCCATTTACCCTGAAATTGTATCTCATATGTGGGTAGATGTATATTGACCATTTGGTATAAAATAATCTTCCAGGGAGGTTGTGAAGTAAAGTTATGCCACAATCAGTGTGCCTGATATGGGCACTTTTATGACAACGAGTGCTTGTATTGGAACTGGTCCTGAGTGGTTCTGGTTGGTCCATTTACCTGGGACTTGTGTCATATTTGTGGGTAGATGTATAATTCACAATTTTGTATAAAATTAGTCTTCCAGGGAGGTTCTGGGGGGATGTTAGGCAAGAAATAGTGCCCAAATTGGGGTAAATTGCGTCAAAAATAGTGGTTGCATTGGAACTGGTCCTGGATGGTTCTGGTTTGTCCATTTACCCTGAAATTTTGTCTCATATGAGGGTAGACGTATATTGACCATTTTGTATAAAATAATCTTCCAGGGTGGTTGTGAAGTAAAGTTATGCCACAATCAGTGTGCCTAATATGGGCACTTTTATTACAACGAGTGCTTGTATTGGAACTGGTCCTGAGCGGTTCTGGTTGGTCCATTTACCCAGAAATTGTGTCTCATTTGTGGGTAGATGTATAATTCACAATTATGTGTAAAATTAGTCTTCCAGGGAAGTTCTGGGGTGATGTTAGGCCAGAATAAGTGCCCAAATTGGGGTAAATTGCGTCAAAAATAGTGGTTGTCTTGGAACTGGTCTTGGGTGGTTCTGGTTGGTCCATTTACCTTGAAATTTTGTCTTATATGAGGGTAGACGTATATTGACCGTTCTGTATAAAATAATCTTCCAGGGTGGTTGTGAAGTAAAGTTATGCCACAAACAGTGTGCCTAATATGGGCACTTTTATGACAACAAGTGCTTGTATTGGAACTGGTCCTGGGTGGTTCTGGTTGGTCCATTTACCCAGAAATTTTGTATCATATGAGGGTAGATGTTTATTGACCATTTTCTATAAAATAATCTTCCAGGGAGGTTCTGGGGGGATGTTAGGCAAGAATAAGTGTCCCAAATGGGGTAAATTTCGTTCAAAAGAGTGGTTGCATTGTAACTGGTCCTGGGTGGTTCTGGTTAGTCCATTTACCCTGAAATTTTGTCTCATATGAGGGGAGATGTATATTGACAAGTCTGTCTAAAATAATCTTCCAGGGTGGTTGTGAAGTAAAGTTATGCCACAATCAATGTACCTAATATGGGCACTTTTATGACAACGAGTGCTTGTATTGGAACTGGTCCTGGGTGGTTCTGGTTGGTGCATATACCCAGAAATTGTGCCTCATTTGTGGGTAGATGTATAATTCACCATTTTGTGTAAAATTAGTCTTCCAGGGAGGTTCTGGGGGGATGTTAAGCCAGAAATAGTGCCCAAATTGGGGTAAATTTCGTTAAAAATAGTGGTTGCATTGTAACTGGTCCTGGGTGGTTCTGGTTGGTCCATTTACCCTGAAATTTTGTCTCATATGAGGGTAGACGTATATTGACCATTTTGTATAAAATAATCTTCCAGGGTGGTTGTGAAGTAAAGTTATGCCACAATCAGTGTGCCTAATATGGGCACTTTTATGACAACGAGTGCTTGTATTGGAACTGGTCCTGAGCGGTTCTGGTTGGTCCATTTACCCAAAAATTGTGTCTCATTTGTGGGTAGATATATAATTCACAATTTTGTGTAAAATTAGTCTTCCAGGGAGGTTCTGGGGTGATGTTAGGCCAGAATAAGTGCCCAAATTGGGGTAAATTGCGTCAAAAATAGTGGTTGTCTTGGAACTTGTCTTGGGTGGTTCTGGTTGGTCCATTTACCCAGAAATTTTGTCTCATATGAGGGTAGATGTATATTGACCATTTTGTATAAAATAATCTTCCAGGGTGGTTGTGAAGTAAAGTTATGCTACAATCTGTGTGCCTAATATGGGCACTCTTATTGAAAAGAGTGCTTGTATTGGAACTGGTCCTGAGTGGTTCTGGTTGGTCCATTTACCCGGGAATTGTGTCCTATTTGTGGGTAGATGTATAATTCACATTTTTGTATAAAATTAGACTTCCAGGGATGTTCTGGAGGGATGTTAGGCCAGAATAAGTGCCCAAAAAGGGGTAATTTTCGTTAAAAATAGTGGTTGCATTGGAACTGGTCCTGGGTGGTTCTGGTTGGTCCATTTACCCTGAAATTGTGTCTCATATGTGGGTAGATGTATATTGACCATTTTGTATAAAATAATCTTCCAAGGATGTTGTGAAGTAAAGTTATGCCACAATCAATGTACCTAATATGGGCACTTTTATGGCAACGAGTGCTTGTATTGGAACTGGTCCTGGGTGGTTCTGGTTGGTCCATTTACCCAGAAATTTTGTATCATATGAGGGTAGATGTTTATTGACCATTTTCTATAAAATAATCTTCCAGGGAGGTTCTGGGGGGATGTTAGGCAAGAATAAGTGCCCCAAATGGGGTAAATTTCGTTCAAAAGAGTGGTTGCATTGTAACTGGTCCTGGGTGGTTCTGGTTAGTCCATTTACCCTGAAATTTTGTCTCATATGAGGGGAGATGTATATTGACAATTCTGTCTAAAATAATCTTCCAGGGTGGTTGTGAAGTAAAGTTATGCCACAATCAATGTACCTAATATGGGCACTTTTATGACAACGAGTGCTTGTATTGGAAGTGGTCCTGGGTGGTTCTGGTTGGTGCATTTACCCAGAAATTGTGCCTCATTTGTGGGTAGATGTATAATTCACATTTTTGTATAAAATTAGACTTCCAGGGATGTTCTGGAGGGATGTTAGGCCAGAATAAGTGCCCAAAATGGGGTAAATTTCGTTAAAAATAGTGGTTGCATTGGAACTGGTCTTGGGTGGTTCTGGTTGGTCCATTTACCCAGAAATTTTGTCTCATATGAGGGTAGATGTATATTGACCATTTTGTATAAAATAATCTTCCAGGGAGGTTGTGAAATAAAGTTTTGCCACAATCAGTGTGCCTGATATGGGCACTTTTATGACAACGAGTGCTTGTATTGGAACTGGTCCTGAGCGGTTCTGGTTGATCCATTTACCCAGAATCTGTGTCTCATTTGTGGGTAGATGTATAATTCACCATTTTGTATAAAATTAGACTTCCAGGGATGTTCTGGGGGGATGTTAGGCAAGAAATAGTTCCCAAAAAGGGGTAATTTTCGTTAAAAATAGTGGTTGCATTGGAACTGGTCCTGGGTGGTTCTGGTTGGTTCATTTACCCTGAAATTTTGTCTCATATGAGGGTAGACGTATATTGACCATTTTGTATAAAATAATCTTCCAGGGTGGTTGTGAAGTAAAGTTATGCCACAATCAGTGTGCCTAATATGGGCACTTTTATGACAACGAGTGCTTGTATTGGAACTGGTCCTGAGCGGTTCTGGTGGGTCCATTTAACCCGGGAATTGTGTCTCATTTGTGGGGAGATGTATAATTCACCATTTTGTATAAAATTAGTCTTCCAGGGAGGTTCTGGGGGGATGTTAAGCCAGAAATAGTGCCCAAATTGGGGTAAATTGCGTTAAAAATAGTGGTTGCATTGTAACTGGTCTTGGGTGGTTCTGGTTGGTCCATTTACCCTGAAATTTTGTCTCATATGAGGGTAGACGTAGATTGACCATTTTTTATAAAATAATCTTCCAGGGTGGTTGTGAAGTAAAGTTATGCCACAATCTATGTACCTAATATGGGCACTTTTATGACAACGAGTGCTTGTATTGGAATTGGTCCTGGGTGGTTCTGGTTGGTCCATTTACCCTGAAATTTTGTCTAATATGAGGGTAGATGTTTATTGACCATTTTGTATAAAATAATCTTCCAGGGAGGTTCTGGGAGGATGTTAGGCAAGATAAAGTGCCCAAAATGGGGTAAATTGCGTTAAAAAGAGTGGTTGCATTGTAACTGGTCCTGGGCGGTTCTGGTTGGTCCATTTACCCTGAAATTTTGTCTCATATGGGGGTAGACGTATATTGACCATTCTGTATAAAATAATCTTCCAGGGTGGTTGTGAAGTAAAGTTATGCTACAATCTGTGTGCCTAATATGGGCACACTTATTGAAAAGAGTGCTTGTATTGGAACTGGTCCTGAGTGGTTCTGGTTGGTCCATTTACCCGGGAATTGTGTCTCATTTGTGGGTAGATGTATATTTCACATTTTTGTATAAAATTAGACTTCCAGGGATGTTCTGGGGGGATGTTAGGCAAGAAATAGTGCCCAAAAAGGGGTAATTTTCGTTAAAAATAGTGGTTGCATTGGAACTGGTCCTGGGTGGTTCTGGTTGGTCCATTTACCCTGAAATTGTGTCTCATAGGTATGTAGATGTATATTGACCATTTTGTATAAAATAATCTTCCAAGGATGTTGTGAAGTAAAGTTATGCCACAATCAATGTACCTAATATGGGCACTTTTATGACAACGAGTGCTTGTATTGGAAGTGGTCCTGGGTGGTTCTGGTTGGTCCATTTACCCGGGAATTGTGTCTCATTTGTGGGTAGATGTATAATTCACATTTTTGTATAAAATTAGACTTCCAGGGATGTTCTGGGGGGATGTGAGGGTAGATGTATATTGACCATTTTGTATAAAATAATCTTCCAGGGAGGTTGTGAAGTAAAGTTATGCCACAATCAATGTACCTAATATGGGCACTTTTATGAACACGAGTGCTTGTATTGGAACTGGTCCTGGGTGGTTCTAGTTGGTCCATTTACCCAGAAATTTTGTATCATATGAGGGTAGATGTTTATTGACCATTTTCTATAAAATAATCTTCCAGGGAGGTTCTGGGGGGATGTTAGGCAAGAATAAGTGCCCAAAATGGGGTACATTTCGTTTAAAAGAGTGGTTGCATTTTAACTGGTCCTGGGTGGTTCTGGTTGGTGCATTTACCCTGAAATTGTGTCTCTTATGAGGGGAGATGTATATTGACCATTTTCTATAAAATAATCTTCCAGGGAGGTTCTGGGTGGATGTTAGGCAAGAATAAGTGCCCAAATTGGGGTAAATTGCGTCAAAAATAGTTGTTGCATTGTAACTGGTCCTGGGTGGTTCTGGTTGGTCCATTTACCCTGAAATTTTGTCTCATATGAGTGTAGAAGTATATTGACCATTTTGTATAAAATAATCTTCCAGGGTGGTTGTGAAGTAAAGTTATGCCACAATCAATGTACCTAATATGGGCACTTTTATGACAACGAGTGCTTGTATTGGAACTGGTCCTGAGCGGTTCTGGTTGGTCCATTTACCCAGGAATTGTGTCTCATATGTGGGTAAATGTATTATTGACAAATTTGTGTAAAATTATTCTTCCAGGGAGATTCTGGGGGGATGTTAGGCAAGAAATAGTGCCCAAAATTGGGTAATTTTCGTTAAAAATAGTGGTTGTCTTGGAACTGGTCTTGGGTGGTTCTGGTTGGTCCATTTAACCTGAAATTGTGTCTCATATGAGGGTAGATGTATAATTCACCATTTTGTATAAAATTAGACTTCCAGGGATGTTCTGGGGGGATGTTAGGCCAGAATAAGTGACCAAAATGGGGTAAATTTCGTCAAAAATAGTGGTTGTCTTGGAACTGGTCTTGGGTGGTTCTGGTTGGTCCATTTACCCTGAAATTGTGTCTCATATGAGGGTAGATGTATATTGACCAATTTGTATAAAATAATTTTCCAGGGAGGTTGTGAAGTAAAGTTATGCCACAATATATGTACCTAATATGGGCACTTTTATGACAACGAGTGCTTGTATTGGAACTGGTCCTGAGTGGTTCTGGTTGGTCCATTTACCCGGGAATTGTGTCTCATTTGTGGGTAGATGTATAATTCACATTTTTGTATAAAATTAGACTTCCAGGGATGTTCTGGGGGGATGTTAGGCAAGAAATAGTTCCCAAAAAGGGGTAATTTTCGTTAAAAATAGTGGTTGCATTGGAACTGGTCCTGGGTGGTTCTGGTTGGTCCATTTACCCTGAAATTGTGTCTCATATGTGGGTAGATGTATATTGACCATTTGGTATAAAATAATCTTCCAGGGAGGTTGTGAAGTAAAGTTATGCCACAATCAGTGTGCCTGATATGGGCACTTTTATGACAACGAGTGCTTGTATTGGAACTGGTCCTGAGTGGTTCTGGTTGGTCCATTTACCCGGGACTTGTGTCATATTTGTGGGTAGATGTATAATTCACAATTTTGTATAAAATTAGTCTTCCAGGGAGGTTCTGGGGGGATGTTAGGCAAGAAATAGTGCCCAAATTGGGGTAAATTGCGTCAAAAATAGTGGTTGCATTGGAACTGGTCCTGGATGGTTCTGGTTTGTCCATTTACCCTGAAATTTTGTCTCATATGAGGGTAGACGTATATTGACCATTTTGTATAAAATAATCTTCCAGGGTGGTTGTGAAGTAAAGTTATGCCACAATCAGTGTGCCTAATATGGGCACTTTTATTACAACGAGTGCTTGTATTGGAACTGGTCCTGAGCGGTTCTGGTTGGTCCATTTACCCAGAAATTGTGTCTCATTTGTGGGTTGATGTATAATTCACAATTATGTGTAAAATTAGTCTTCCAGGGAAGTTCTGGGGTGATGTTAGGCCAGAATAAGTGCCCAAATTGGGGTAAATTGCGTCAAAAATAGTGGTTGTCTTGGAACTGGTCTTGGGTGGTTCTGGTTGGTCCATTTACCTTGAAATTTTGTCTTATATGAGGGTAGACGTATATTGACCATTCTGTATAAAATAATCTTCCAGGGTGGTTGTGAAGTAAAGTTATGCCACAAACAGTGTGCCTAATATGGGCACTTTTATGACAACAAGTGCCTGTATTGGAACTGGTCCTGGGTGGTTCTGGTTGGTCAATTTACCCAGAAATTTTGTATCATATGAGGGTAGATGTTTATTGACCATTTTCTATAAAATAATCTTCCAGGGAGGTTCTGGGGGGATGTTAGGCAAGAATAAGTGCCCCAAATGGGGTAAATTTCGTTCAAAAGAGTGGTTGCATTGTAACTGGTCCTGGGTGGTTCTGGTTAGTCCATTTACCCTGAAATTTTGTCTCATATGAGGGGAGATGTATATTGACAATTCTGTCTAAAATAATCTTCCAGGGTGGTTGTGAAGTAAAGTTATGCCACAATCAATGTACCTAATATGGGCACTTTTATGACAACGAGTGCTTGTATTGGAACTGGTCCTGGGTGGTTCTGGTTGGTGCATTTACCCAGAAATTGTGCCTCATTTGTGGGTAGATGTATAATTCACCATTTTGTGTAAAATTAGTCTTCCAGGGAGGTTCTGGGGGGATGTTAAGCCAGAAATAGTGCCCAAATTGGGGTAAATTTCGTTAAAAATAGTGGTTGCATTGTAACTGGTCCTGGGTGGTTCTGGTTGGTCCATTTACCCTGAAATTTTGTCTCATATGAGGGTAGACGTATATTGACCATTTTGTATAAAATAATCTTCCAGGGTGGTTGTGAAGTAAAGTTATGCCACAATCAGTGTGCCTAATATGGGCACTTTTATGACAACGAGTGCTTGTATTGGAACTGGTCCTGAGCGGTTCTGGTTGGTCCATTTACCCAAAAATTGTGTCTCATTTGTGGGTAGATATATAATTCACAATTTTGTGTAAAATTAGTCTTCCAGGGAGGTTCTGGAGGGATGTTAGGCCAGAATAAGTGCCCAAAAAGGGGTAATTTTCGTTAAAAATAGTGGTTGCATTGGAACTGGTCCTGGGTGGTTCTGGTTGGTCCATTTACCCTGAAATTGTGTCTCATATGTGGGTAGATGTATATTGACCATTTTGTATAAAATAATCTTCCAAGGATGTTGTGAAGTAAAGTTATGCCACAATCAATGTACCTAATATGGGCACTTTTATGGCAACGAGTGCTTGTATTGGAACTGGTCCTGGGTGGTTCTGGTTGGTGCATTTACCCTGAAATTGTGTCTCTTATGAGGGGAGATGTATATTGACCATTTTCTATAAAATAATCTTCCAGGGAGGTTCTGGGTGGATGTTAGGCAAGAATAAGTGCCCAAATTGGGGTAAATTGCGTCAAAAATAGTTGTTGCATTGTAACTGGTCCTGGGTGGTTCTGGTTGGTCCATTTACCCTGAAATTTTGTCTCATATGAGTGTAGAAGTATATTGACCATTTTGTATAAAATAATCTTCCAGGGTGGTTGTGAAGTAAAGTTATGCCACAATCAATGTACCTAATATGGGCACTTTTATGACAACGAGTGCTTGTATTGGAACTGGTCCTGAGCGGTTCTGGTTGGTCCATTTACCCAGGAATTGTGTCTCATATGTGGGTAAATGTATTATTGACAAATTTGTGTAAAATTATTCTTCCAGGGAGATTCTGGGGGGATGTTAGGCAAGAAATAGTGCCCAAAATTGGGTAATTTTCGTTAAAAATAGTGGTTGTCTTGGAACTGGTCTTGGGTGGTTCTGGTTGGTCCATTTAACCTGAAATTGTGTCTCATATGAGGGTAGATGTATAATTCACCATTTTGTATAAAATTAGACTTCCAGGGATGTTCTGGGGGGATGTTAGGCCAGAATAAGTGACCAAAATGGGGTAAATTTCGTCAAAAATAGTGGTTGTCTTGGAACTGGTCTTGGGTGGTTCTGGTTGGTCCATTTACCCTGAAATTGTGTCTCATATGAGGGTAGATGTATATTGACCAATTTGTATAAAATAATTTTCCAGGGAGGTTGTGAAGTAAAGTTATGCCACAATATATGTACCTAATATGGGCACTTTTATGACAACGAGTGCTTGTATTGGAACTGGTCCTGAGTGGTTCTGGTTGGTCCATTTACCCGGGAATTGTGTCTCATTTGTGGGTAGATGTATAATTCACATTTTTGTATAAAATTAGACTTCCAGGGATGTTCTGGGGGGATGTTAGGCAAGAAATAGTTCCCAAAAAGGGGTAATTTTCGTAAAAAATAGTGGTTGCATTGGAACTGGTCCTGGGTGGTTCTGGTTGGTCCATTTACCCTGAAATTGTGTCTCATATGTGGGTAGATGTATATTGACCATTTGGTATAAAATAATCTTCCAGGGAGGTTGTGAAGTAAAGTTATGCCACAATCAGTGTGCCTGATATGGGCACTTTTATGACAACGAGTGCTTGTATTGGAACTGGTCCTGAGTGGTTCTGGTTGGTCCATTTACCCGGGACTTGTGTCATATTTGTGGGTAGATGTATAATTCACAATTTTGTATAAAATTAGTCTTCCAGGGAGGTTCTGGGGGGATGTTAGGCAAGAAATAGTGCCCAAATTGGGGTAAATTGCGTCAAAAATAGTGGTTGCATTGGAACTGGTCCTGGATGGTTCTGGTTTGTCCATTTACCCTGAAATTTTGTCTCATATGAGGGTAGACGTATATTGACCATTTTGTATAAAATAATCTTCCAGGGTGGTTGTGAAGTAAAGTTATGCCACAATCAGTGTGCCTAATATGGGCACTTTTATTACAACGAGTGCTTGTATTGGAACTGGTCCTGAGCGGTTCTGGTTGGTCCATTTACCCAGAAATTGTGTCTCATTTGTGGGTTGATGTATAATTCACAATTATGTGTAAAATTAGTCTTCCAGGGAAGTTCTGGGGTGATGTTAGGCCAGAATAAGTGCCCAAATTGGGGTAAATTGCGTCAAAAATAGTGGTTGTCTTGGAACTGGTCTTGGGTGGTTCTGGTTGGTCCATTTACCTTGAAATTTTGTCTTATATGAGGGTAGACGTATATTGACCATTCTGTATAAAATAATCTTCCAGGGTGGTTGTGAAGTAAAGTTATGCCACAAACAGTGTGCCTAATATGGGCACTTTTATGACAACAAGTGCCTGTATTGGAACTGGTCCTGGGTGGTTCTGGTTGGTCAATTTACCCAGAAATTTTGTATCATATGAGGGTAGATGTTTATTGACCATTTTCTATAAAATAATCTTCCAGGGAGGTTCTGGGGGGATGTTAGGCAAGAATAAGTGCCCCAAATGGGGTAAATTTCGTTCAAAAGAGTGGTTGCATTGTAACTGGTCCTGGGTGGTTCTGGTTAGTCCATTTACCCTGAAATTTTGTCTCATATGAGGGGAGATGTATATTGACAATTCTGTCTAAAATAATCTTCCAGGGTGGTTGTGAAGTAAAGTTATGCCACAATCAATGTACCTAATATGGGCACTTTTATGACAACGAGTGCTTGTATTGGAACTGGTCCTGGGTGGTTCTGGTTGGTGCATTTACCCAGAAATTGTGCCTCATTTGTGGGTAGATGTATAATTCACCATTTTGTGTAAAATTAGTCTTCCAGGGAGGTTCTGGGGGGATGTTAAGCCAGAAATAGTGCCCAAATTGGGGTAAATTTCGTTAAAAATAGTGGTTGCATTGTAACTGGTCCTGGGTGGTTCTGGTTGGTCCATTTACCCTGAAATTTTGTCTCATATGAGGGTAGACGTATATTGACCATTTTGTATAAAATAATCTTCCAGGGTGGTTGTGAAGTAAAGTTATGCCACAATCAGTGTGCCTAATATGGGCACTTTTATGACAACGAGTGCTTGTATTGGAACTGGTCCTGAGCGGTTCTGGTTGGTCCATTTACCCAAAAATTGTGTCTCATTTGTGGGTAGATATATAATTCACAATTTTGTGTAAAATTAGTCTTCCAGGGAGGTTCTGGAGGGATGTTAGGCCAGAATAAGTGCCCAAAAAGGGGTAATTTTCGTTAAAAATAGTGGTTGCATTGGAACTGGTCCTGGGTGGTTCTGGTTGGTCCATTTACCCTGAAATTGTGTCTCATATGTGGGTAGATGTATATTGACCATTTTGAATAAAATAATCTTCCAAGGATGTTGTGAAGTAAAGTTATGCCACAATCAATGTACCTAATATGGGCACTTTTATGGCAACGAGTGCTTGTATTGGAACTGGTCCTGGGTGGTTCTGGTTGGTCCATTTACCCAGAAATTTTGTATCATATGAGGGTAGATGTTTATTGACCATTTTCTATAAAATAATCTTCCAGGGAGGTTCTGGGGGGATGTTAGGCAAGAATAAGTGCCCCAAATGGGGTAAATTTCGTTCAAAAGAGTGGTTGCATTGTAACTGGTCCTGGGTGGTTCTGGTTAGTCCATTTACCCTGAAATTTTGTCTCATATGAGGGGAGATGTATATTGACAATTCTGTCTAAAATAATCTTCCAGGGTGGTTGTGAAGTAAAGTTATGCCACAATCAATGTACCTAATATGGGCACTTTTATGACAACGAGTGCTTGTATTGGAAGTGGTCCTGGGTGGTTCTGGTTGGTGCATTTACCCAGAAATTGTGCCTCATTTGTGGGTAGATGTATAATTCACATTTTTGTATAAAATTAGACTTCCAGGGATGTTCTGGAGGGATGTTAGGCCAGAATAAGTGCCCAAAATGGGGTAAATTTCGTTAAAAATAGTGGTTGCATTGGAACTGGTCTTGGGTGGTTCTGGTTGGTCCATTTACCCAGAAATTTTGTCTCATATGAGGGTAGATGTATATTGACCATTTTGTATAAAATAATCTTCCAGGGAGGTTGTGAAATAAAGTTTTGCCACAATCAGTGTGCCTGATATGGGCACTTTTATGACAACGAGTGCTTGTATTGGAACTGGTCCTGAGCGGTTCTGGTTGGTCCATTTACCCAGAATCTGTGTCTCATTTGTGGGTAGATGTATAATTCACCATTTTGTATAAAATTAGACTTCCAGGGATGTTCTGGGGGGGATGTTAGGCCAGAATAAGTGACCAAAATGGGGTAAATTTCGTCAAAAATAGTGGTTGTCTTGGAACTGGTCTTGGGTGGTTCTGGTTGGTCCATTTACCCTGAAATTGTGTCTCATATGAGGGGAGATGTATATTGACCTTTTTGTATAAAATAATCTTTCAGGGAGGATGTGAAGTAAAGTTATGCCACAATCAATGTACCTAATATGGGCACTTTTATGACAACGAGTGCTTGTATTGGAACTGGTCCTGGGTGGTTCTGGTTGGTCCATTTACCCGGGAATTGTGTCTCATTTGTGGGGAGATGTATAATTCACCATTTTGTATAAAATTAGTCTTCCAGGGAGGTTCTGGGGGGATGTTAAGCCAGAAATAGTGCCCAAATTGGGGTAAATTGCGTTAAAAATAGTGGTTGCATTGTAACTGGTCTTGGGTGGTTCTGGTTGGTCCATTTACCCTGAAATTTTGTCTCATATGAGGGTAGACGTAGATTGACCATTTTTTATAAAATAATCTTCCAGGGTGGTTGTGAAGTAAAGTTATGCCACAATCTATGTACCTAATATGGGCACTTTTATGACAACGAGTGCTTGTATTGGAATTGGTCCTGGGTGGTTCTGGTTGGTCCATTTACCCTGAAATTTTGTCTAATATGAGGGTAGATGTTTATTGACCATTTTGTATAAAATAATCTTCCAGGGAGGTTCTGGGAGGATGTTAGGCAAGATAAAGTGCCCAAAATGGGGTAAATTGCGTTAAAAAGAGTGGTTGCATTGTAACTGGTCCTGGGCGGTTCTGGTTGGTCCATTTACCCTGAAATTTTGTCTCATATGGGGGTAGACGTATATTGACCATTCTGTATAAAATAATCTTCCAGGGTGGTTGTGAAGTAAAGTTATGCTACAATCTGTGTGCCTAATATGGGCACACTTATTGAAAAGAGTGCTTGTATTGGAACTGGTCCTGAGTGGTTCTGGTTGGTCCATTTACCCGGGAATTGTGTCTCATTTGTGGGTAGATGTATATTTCACATTTTTGTATAAAATTAGACTTCCAGGGATGTTCTGGGGGGATGTTAGGCAAGAAATAGTGCCCAAAAAGGGGTAATTTTCGTTAAAAATAGTGGTTGCATTGGAACTGGTCCTGGGTGGTTCTGGTTGGTCCATTTACCCTGAAATTGTGTCTCATAGGTATGTAGATGTATATTGACCATTTTGTATAAAATAATCTTCCAAGGATGTTGTGAAGTAAAGTTATGCCACAATCAATGTACCTAATATGGGCACTTTTATGACAACGAGTGCTTGTATTGGAAGTGGTCCTGGGTGGTTCTGGTTGGTCCATTTACCCGGGAATTGTGTCTCATTTGTGGGTAGATGTATAATTCACATTTTTGTATAAAATTAGACTTCCAGGGATGTTCTGGGGGGATGTGAG
The DNA here is from genome assembly GCF_051989625.1 of Stigmatopora argus. Taxonomy (NCBI): domain Eukaryota; kingdom Metazoa; phylum Chordata; class Actinopteri; order Syngnathiformes; family Syngnathidae; genus Stigmatopora; species Stigmatopora argus. The sequence continues at coordinate 21,140,131 of NC_135392.1, read as the reverse complement.
GGTAGATGTATATTGACCATTTTGTATAAAATAATCTTCCAGGGAGGTTGTGAAGTAAAGTTATGCCACAATCAATGTACCTAATATGGGCACTTTTATGAACACGAGTGCTTGTATTGGAACTGGTCCTGGGTGGTTCTGGTTGGTCCATTTACCCAGAAATTTTGTATCATATGAGGGTAGATGTTTATTGACCATTTTCTATAAAATAATCTTCCAGGGAGGTTCTGGGGGGATGTTAGGCAAGAATAAGTGCCCAAAATGGGGTACATTTCGTTTAAAAGAGTGGTTGCATTTTAACTGGTCCTGGGTGGTTCTGGTTGGTGCATTTACCCTGAAATTGTGTCTCTTATGAGGGGAGATGTATATTGACCATTTTCTATAAAATAATCTTCCAGGGAGGTTCTGGGTGGATGTTAGGCAAGAATAAGTGCCCAAATTGGGGTAAATTGCGTCAAAAATAGTTGTTGCATTGTAACTGGTCCTGGGTGGTTCTGGTTGGTCCATTTACCCTGAAATTTTGTCTCATATGAGTGTAGAAGTATATTGACCATTTTGTATAAAATAATCTTCCAGGGTGGTTGTGAAGTAAAGTTATGCCACAATCAATGTACCTAATATGGGCACTTTTATGACAACGAGTGCTTGTATTGGAACTGGTCCTGAGCGGTTCTGGTTGGTCCATTTACCCAGGAATTGTGTCTCATATGTGGGTAAATGTATTATTGACAAATTTGTGTAAAATTATTCTTCCAGGGAGATTCTGGGGGGATGTTAGGCAAGAAATAGTGCCCAAAATTGGGTAATTTTCGTTAAAAATAGTGGTTGTCTTGGAACTGGTCTTGGGTGGTTCTGGTTGGTCCATTTAACCTGAAATTTTGTCTCCTATGAGGGTAGATGTATATTGACCATTCTGTATAAAATAATCTTCCAGGGTGGTTGTGAAGTAAAGTTATGCCACAATCAATGTACCTAATATGGGCACTTTTATGACAACGAGTGCTTGTATTGGAACTGGTCCTGAGCGGTTCTGGTTGGTCCATTTACCCAGGAATGGTGTCTCATTTGTGGGTAGATGTATAATTCACCATTTTGTATAAAATTAGTCTTCCAGGGAGGTTCTGGGGGGATGTTAGGCAAGAAATAGTGACCAAAATGGGGTAAATTTCGTTAAAAATAGTGGTTGCATTGGAACACGTCTTGGGTGGTTCCTGTTGGTCCATTTACCCTGAAATTGTGTCTCATATGAGGGTAGACGTATATTGACCATTTTGTATAAAATAATCTTCCAGGGTGGTTGTGAAGTAAAGTTATGCCACAATCAGTGTGCCTAATATGGACACTTTTATGACAACGAGTGCTTGTATTGGAACTGGTCCTGAGTGGTTCTGGTTGGTCCATTTACCCTGAAATTGTGTCTCAATGAGGGGAGATGTATAATTCACCATTTTGTATAAAATAATCTTCCAGGGAGGTTCTGGGTGGATGTTAGGCAAGAATAAGTGCCCAAATTGGGGTAAATTGCGTCAAAAATAGTGGTTGTCTTGAAACTGGTCTTGGGTGGTTCCTGTTGGTCCATTTACCCTGAAATTTTGTCTCATATGAGGGTAGAAGTATATTGACCTTTTTGTATAAAATAATCTTCCAGGGTGGTTGTGAAGTAAAGTTATGCCACAATCAGTGTGCCTAATATGGACACTTTTATGACAACGAGTGCTTGTATTGGAACTGGTCCTGAGTGGTTCTGGTTTGTCCATTTACCCTGAAATTGTGTCTCATATGAGGGGAGATGTATAATTCACCATTTTGTATAAAATAATCTTCCAGGGAGGTTCTGGGGGGATGTTAGGCAAGAATAAGTGCCCAAAATGGGGTAAATTGCGTTAAAAAGTGTGGCTGCATTGTAACTGGTCCTGGGTGGTTCTGGTTGGTCCATTTACCCTGAAATTTTGTCTCATATGAGGGGAGATGTATATTGACAATTCTGTATAAAATAATCTTCCAGGGTGGTTGTGAAGTAAAGTTATGCCACAATCAATGTACCTAATATGGGCACTTTTATGACAACGAGTGCTTGTATTGGAACTGGTCCTGGGTGGTTCTGATTGGTGCATTTACCCAGAAATTGTGCCTCATTTGTGGGTAGATGTATAATTCACCATTTTGTGTAAAATTGGTCTTCCAGGGAGGTTCTGGGGGGATGTTAGGCCAGAAATAGTGCCCAAATTGGGATAAATTGCGTCAAAAATAGTGGTTGCATTGTAACTGGTCCTGGGTGGTTCTGGTTGGTCCATTTACCCTGAAATTTTGTCTCATATGAGGGTAGAAGTATATTGACCATTTTGTATAAAATAATCTTCCAGGGTGGTTGTGAAGTAAAGTTATGCCACAATCAATGTACCTAATATGGGCGCTTTTATGACAACGAGTGCTTGTATTGGAACTGGTCCTGAGCGGTTCTGGTTGGTCCATTTACCCAGGAATTGTGTCTCATATGTGGGTAAATGTATTATTGACAAATTTGTGTAAAATTATTCTTCCAGGGAGATTCTGGGGGGATGTTAGGCAAGAAATAGTGCCCAAAATTGGGTAATTTTCGTTAAAAATAGTGGTTGTCTTGGAACTGGTCTTGGGTGGTTCTGGTTGGTCCATTTAACCTGAAATTTTGTCTCCTATGAGGGTAGATGTATATTGACCATTCTGTATAAAATAAACTTCCAGGGTGGTTGTGAAGTAAAGTTATGCCACAATCAATGTACCTAATATGGGCACTTTTATGACAACGAGTGCTTGTATTGGAACTGGTCCTGAGCGGTTCTGGTTGGTCCATTTACCCAGGAATGGTGTCTCATTTGTGGGTAGATGTATAATTCACCATTTTGTATAAAATTAGTCTTCCAGGGAGGTTCTGGGGGGATGTTAGGCAAGAAATAGTGACCAAAATGGGGTAAATTTCGTTAAAAATAGTGGTTGCATTGGAACACGTCTTGGGTGGTTCCTGTTGGTCCATTTACCCTGAAATTGTGTCTCATATGAGGGTAGACGTATATTGACCATTTTGTATAAAATAATCTTCCAGGGTGGTTGTGAAGTAAAGTTATGCCACAATCAGTGTGCCTAATATGGACACTTTTATGACAACGAGTGCTTGTATTGGAACTGGTCCTGAGTGGTTCTGGTTGGTCCATTTACCCTGAAATTGTGTCTCAATGAGGGGAGATGTATAATTCACCATTTTGTATAAAATAATCTTCCAGGGAGGTTCTGGGTGGATGTTAGGCAAGAATAAGTGCCCAAATTGGGGTAAATTGCGTCAAAAATAGTGGTTGTCTTGAAACTGGTCTTGGGTGGTTCCTGTTGGTCCATTTACCCTGAAATTTTGTCTCATATGAGGGTAGAAGTATATTGACCTTTTTGTATAAAATAATCTTCCAGGGTGGTTGTGAAGTAAAGTTATGCCACAATCAGTGTGCCTAATATGGACACTTTTATGACAACGAGTGCTTGTATTGGAACTGGTCCTGAGTGGTTCTGGTTAGTCCATTTACCCTGAAATTGTGTCTCATATGAGGGGAGATGTATAATTCACCATTTTGTATAAAATAATCTTCCAGGGAGGTTCTGGGGGGATGTTAGGCAAGAATAAGTGCCCAAAATGGGGTAAATTGCGTTAAAAAGAGTGGCTGCATTGTAACTGGTCCTGGGTGGTTCTGGTTGGTCCATTTACCCTGAAATTTTGTCTCATATGAGGGGAGATGTATATTGACAATTCTGTATAAAATAATCTTCCAGGGTGGTTGTGAAGTAAAGTTATGCCACAATCAATGTACCTAATATGGGCACTTTTATGACAACGAGTGCTTGTATTGGAACTGGTCCTGGGTGGTTCTGATTGGTGCATTTACCCAGAAATTGTGCCTCATTTGTGGGTAGATGTATAATTCACCATTTTGTGTAAAATTGGTCTTCCAGGGAGGTTCTGGGGGGATGTTAGGCCAGAAATAGTGCCCAAATTGGGATAAATTGCGTCAAAAATAGTGGTTGCATTGTAACTGGTCCTGGGTGGTTCTGGTTGGTCCATTTACCCTGAAATTTTGTCTCATATGAGGGTAGAAGTATATTGACCATTTTGTATAAAATAATCTTCCAGGGTGGTTGTGAAGTAAAGTTATGCCACAATCAATGTACCTAATATGGGCGCTTTTATGACAACGAGTGCTTGTATTGGAACTGGTCCTGAGCGGTTCTGGTTGGTCCATTTACCCAGGAATTGTGTCTCATATGTGGGTAAATGTATTATTGACAAATTTGTGTAAAATTATTCTTCCAGGGAGATTCTGGGGGGATGTTAGGCAAGAAATAGTGCCCAAAATTGGGTAATTTTCGTTAAAAATAGTGGTTGTCTTGGAACTGGTCTTGGGTGGTTCTGGTTGGTCCATTTAACCTGAAATTTTGTCTCCTATGAGGGTAGATGTATATTGACCATTCTGTATAAAATAATCTTCCAGGGTGGTTGTGAAGTAAAGTTATGCCACAATCAATGTACCTAATATGGGCACTTTTATGACAACGAGTGCTTGTATTGGAACTGGTCCTGAGCGGTTCTGGTTGGTCCATTTACCCAGGAATGGTGTCTCATTTGTGGGTAGATGTATAATTCACCATTTTGTATAAAATTAGTCTTCCAGGGAGGTTCTGGGGGGATGTTAGGCAAGAAATAGTGACCAAAATGGGGTAAATTTCGTTAAAAATAGTGGTTGCATTGGAACACGTCTTGGGTGGTTCCTGTTGGTCCATTTACCCTGAAATTGTGTCTCATATGAGGGTAGACGTATATTGACCATTTTGTATAAAATAATCTTCCAGGGTGGTTGTGAAGTAAAGTTATGCCACAATCAGTGTGCCTAATATGGACACTTTTATGACAACGAGTGCTTGTATTGGAACTGGTCCTGAGTGGTTCTGGTTGGTCCATTTACCCTGAAATTGTGTCTCAATGAGGGGAGATGTATAATTCACCATTTTGTATAAAATAATCTTCCAGGGAGGTTCTGGGTGGATGTTAGGCAAGAATAAGTGCCCAAATTGGGGTAAATTGCGTCAAAAATAGTGGTTGTCTTGAAACTGGTCTTGGGTGGTTCCTGTTGGTCCATTTACCCTGAAATTTTGTCTCATATGAGGGTAGAAGTATATTGACCTTTTTGTATAAAATAATCTTCCAGGGTGGTTGTGAAGTAAAGTTATGCCACAATCAGTGTGCCTAATATGGACACTTTTATGACAACGAGTGCTTGTATTGGAACTGGTCCTGAGTGGTTCTGGTTAGTCCATTTACCCTGAAATTGTGTCTCATATGAGGGGAGATGTATAATTCACCATTTTGTATAAAATAATCTTCCAGGGAGGTTCTGGGGGGATGTTAGGCAAGAATAAGTGCCCAAAATGGGGTAAATTGCGTTAAAAAGAGTGGCTGCATTGTAACTGGTCCTGGGTGGTTCTGGTTGGTCCATTTACCCTGAAATTTTGTCTCATATGAGGGGAGATGTATATTGACAATTCTGTATAAAATAATCTTCCAGGGTGGTTGTGAAGTAAAGTTATGCCACAATCAATGTACCTAATATGGGCACTTTTATGACAACGAGTGCTTGTATTGGAACTGGTCCTGGGTGGTTCTGATTGGTGCATTTACCCAGAAATTGTGCCTCATTTGTGGGTAGATGTATAATTCACCATTTTGTGTAAAATTGGTCTTCCAGGGAGGTTCTGGGGGGATGTTAGGCCAGAAATAGTGCCCAAATTGGGATAAATTGCGTCAAAAATAGTGGTTGCATTGTAACTGGTCCTGGGTGGTTCTGGTTGGTCCATTTACCCTGAAATTTTGTCTCATATGAGGGTAGAAGTATATTGACCATTTTGTATAAAATAATCTTCCAGGGTGGTTGTGAAGTAAAGTTATGCCACAATCAATGTACCTAATATGGGCGCTTTTATGACAACGAGTGCTTGTATTGGAACTGGTCCTGAGCGGTTCTGGTTGGTCCATTTACCCAGGAATTGTGTCTCATATGTGGGTAAATGTATTATTGACAAATTTGTGTAAAATTATTCTTCCAGGGAGATTCTGGGGGGATGTTAGGCAAGAAATAGTGCCCAAAATTGGGTAATTTTCGTTAAAAATAGTGGTTGTCTTGGAACTGGTCTTGGGTGGTTCTGGTTGGTCCATTTAACCTGAAATTTTGTCTCCTATGAGGGTAGATGTATATTGACCATTCTGTATAAAATAATCTTCCAGGGTGGTTGTGAAGTAAAGTTATGCCACAATCAATGTACCTAATATGGGCACTTTTATGACAACGAGTGCTTGTATTGGAACTGGTCCTGAGCGGTTCTGGTTGGTCCATTTACCCAGGAATGGTGTCTCATTTGTGGGTAGATGTATAATTCACCATTTTGTATAAAATTAGTCTTCCAGGGAGGTTCTGGGGGGATGTTAGGCAAGAAATAGTGACCAAAATGGGGTAAATTTCGTTAAAAATAGTGGTTGCATTGGAACACGTCTTGGGTGGTTCCTGTTGGTCCATTTACCCTGAAATTGTGTCTCATATGAGGGTAGACGTATATTGACCATTTTGTATAAAATAATCTTCCAGGGTGGTTGTGAAGTAAAGTTATGCCACAATCAGTGTGCCTAATATGGATACTTTTATGACAACGAGTGCTTGTATTGGAACTGGTCCTGAGTGGTTCTGGTTGGTCCATTTACCCTGAAATTGTGTCTCAATGAGGGGAGATGTATAATTCACCATTTTGTATAAAATAATCTTCCAGGGAGGTTCTGGGTGGATGTTAGGCAAGAATAAGTGCCCAAATTGGGGTAAATTGCGTCAAAAATAGTGGTTGTCTCGAAACTGGTCCTGAGTGGTTCTGGTTAGTCCATTTACCCTGAAATTGTGTCTCATATGAGGGGAGATGTATAATTCACCATTTTGTATAAAATAATCTTCCAGGGAGGTTCTGGGGGGATGTTAGGCAAGAATAAGTGCCCAAAATGGGGTAAATTGCGTTAAAAAGAGTGGCTGCATTGTAACTGGTCCTGGGTGGTTCTGGTTGGTCCATTTACCCTGAAATTTTGTCTCATATAAGGGGAGATGTATATTGACAATTCTGTATAAAATAATCTTCCAGGGTGGTTGTGAAGTAAAGTTATGCCACAATCAATGTACCTAATATGGGCACTTTTATGACAACGAGTGCTTGTATTGGAACTGGTCCTGGGTGGTTCTGATTGGTGCATTTACCCAGAAATTTTGCCTCATTTGTGGGTAGATGTATAATTCACCATTTTGTGTAAAATTAGTCTTCCAGGGAGGTTCTGGGGGGATGTTAAGCCAGAAATAGTGCCCAAATTGGGGTAAATTTCGTTAAAAATAGTGGTTGCATTGTAACTGGCCCTGGGTGGTTCTGGTTGGTCCATTTACCCTGAAATTTTGTCTGATATGAGGGTAGACGTATATTGACCATTTTGTATAAAATAATCTTCCAGGGTGGTTGTGAAGTAAAGTTATGCCACAATCAGTGTGCCAAATATGGGCACTTTTATGACAACGAGTGCTTGTATTGGAACTGGTCCTGAGCGGTTCTGGTTGGTCCATTTACCCAGAAATTGTGTCTCATTTGTGGGTAGATGTATAATTCACAATTTTGTGTAAAATTAGTCTTCCAGGGAGGTTCAGGGGTGATGTTAGGCCAGAATAAGTGCCCAAATTGGGGTAAATTGCGTCAAAAATAGTGGTTGTCTTGGAACTTGTCTTGGGTGGTTCTGGTTGGTCCATTTACCCAGAAATTTTGTCTCATATGAGGGTAGATGTATATTGACCATTTTGTATAAAATAATCTTCCAGGGTGGTTGTGAAGTAAAGTTATGCTACAATCTGTGTGCCTAATATGGGCACTCTTATTGAAAAGAGTGCTTGTATTGGAACTGGTCCTGAGTGGTTCTGGTTGGTCCATTTACCCGGGAATTGTGTCCTATTTGTGGGTAAATGTATAATTCACATTTTTGTATAAAATTAGACTTCTAGGGATGTTCTGGAGGGATGTTAGGCCAGAATAAGTGCCCAAAAAGGGGTAATTTTCGTTAAAAATAGTGGTTGCATTGGAACTGGTCCTGGGTGGTTCTGGTTGGTCCATTTACCCTGAAATTGTGTCTCATATGTGGGTAGATGTATATTGACCATTTTGTATAAAATAATCTTCCAAGGATGTTGTGAAGTAAAGTTATGCCACAATCAATGTACCTAATATGGGCACTTTTATGGCAACGAGTGCTTGTATTGGAAGTGGTCCTGGGTGGTTCTGGTTGGTCCATTTACCCGGGAATTGTGTCTCATTTGTGGGTAGATGTATAATTCACATTTTTGTATAAAATTAGACTTCCAGGGATGTTCTGGAGGGATGTTAGGCCAGAATAAGTGCCCAAAATGGGGTAAATTTCGTTAAAAATAGTGGTTGCATTGGAACTGGTCTTGGGTGGTTCTGGTTGGTCCATTTACCCAGAAATTTTGTCTCATATGAGGGTAGATGTATATTGACCATTTTGTATAAAATAATCTTCCAGGGAGGTTGTGAAGTAAAGTTTTGCCACAATCAGTGTGCCTGATATGGGCACTTTTATGACAACGAGTGCTTGTATTGGAACTGGTCTTGAGCGGTTCTGGTTGGTCCATTTACCCAGAATCTGTGTCTCATTTGTGGGTAGATGTATAATTCACCATTTTGTATAAAATTAGACTTCCAGGGATGTTCTGGGGGGATGTTAGGCCAGAATAAGTGACCAAAATGGGGTAAATTTTGTCAAAAATAGTGGTTGTCTTGGAACTGGTCTTGGGTGGTTCTGGTTGGTCCATTTACCCTGAAATTGTGTCTCATATGAGGGTAGATGTATATTGACCAATTTGTATAAAATAATCTTCCAGGGAGGTTGTGAAGTAAAGTTATGCCACAATCAATGTACCTAATATGGGCACTTTTATGACAACGAGTGCTTGTATTGGAAGTGGTCCTGGGTGGTTCTGGTTGGTCCATTTACCCGGGAATTGTGTCTCATTTGTGGGTAGATGTATAATTCACATTTTTGTATAAAATTAGACTTCCAGGGATGTTCTGGGGGGATGTTAGGCAAGAAATAGTGCCCAAATTGGGATAAATTGCGTCAAAAATAGTGGTTGCATTGGAACTGGTCCTGGATGGTTCTGGTTGGTTCATTTACCCTGAAATTTTGTCTCATATGAGGGTAGACGTATATTGACCATTTTGTATAAAATAATCTTCCAGGGTGGTTGTGAAGTAAAGTTATGCCACAATCAGTGTGCCTAATATGGGCACTTTTATGACGAGTGCTTGTATTGGAACTGGTCCTGAGCGGTTCTGGTGGGTCCATTTACCCAGAAATTTTGTCTCATATGAGGGTAGATGTATAATTCACAATTTTGTATAAAATTAGTCTTCCAGGGAGGTTCTGGGGTGATGTTATGCCAGAAATAGTGCCCAAAATGGGGTAAATTTCGTTAAAATTAGTGGTTGCATTGTAACTGGTCCTGGGTGGTTCTGGTTGGTCCATTTACCATGAAATTTTGTCTTATATGAGGGTAGACGTATATTGACCATTTTGTATAAAATAAACTTCCAGGGTGGTTGTGAAGTAAAGTTATGCCACGATCAGTGTGCCTAATATGGACACTTTTATGACAACGAGTGCTTGTATTGGAACTGGTCCTGAGTGGTTCTGGTTGGTCCATTTACCCGGGAATTGTGTCCTATTTGTGGGTAGATGTATAATTCACATTTTTGTACAAAATTAGACTTCCAGGGATGTTCTGGAGGGATGTTAGGGCAGAATAAGTGCCCAAAAAGGGGTAATTTTCGTTAAAAATAGTGGTTGCATTGGAACTGGTCCTGGGTGGTTCTGGTTGGTCCATTTACCCTGAAATTGTGTCTCATATGTGGGTAGATGTATATTGACCATTTTGTATAAAATAATCTTCCAAGGATGTTGTGAAGTAAAGTTATGCCACAATCAATGTACCTAATATGGGCACTTTTATGGCAACGAGTGCTTGTATTGGAACTGGTCCTGGGTGGTTCTGGTTGGTCCATTTACCCAGAAATTTTGTATCATATGAGGGTAGATGTTTATTGACCATTTTCTATAAAATAATCTTCCAGGGAGGTTCTGGGGGGATGTTAGGCAAGAATAAGTGCCCCAAATGGGGTAAATTTCGTTCAAAAGAGTGGTTGCATTGTAACTGGTCCTGGGTGGTTCTGGTTAGTCCATTTACCCTGAAATTTTGTCTCATATGAGGGGAGATGTATATTGACAATTCTGTCTAAAATAATCTTCCAGGGTGGTTGTGAAGTAAAGTTATGCCACAATCAATGTACCTAATATGGGCACTTTTATGACAACGAGTGCTTGTATTGGAACTGGTCCTGGGTGGTTCTGGTTGGTGCATTTACCCAGAAATTGTGCCTCATTTGTGGGTAGATGTATAATTCACCATTTTGTGTAAAATTAGTCTTCCAGGGAGGTTCTGGGGGGATGTTAAGCCAGAAATAGCTCCCAAATTGGGGTAAATTTCGTTAAAAATAGTGGTTGCATTGTAACTGGTCCTGGGTGGTTCTGGTTGGTCCATTTACCCTGAAATTTTGTCTCATATGAGGGTAGACGTATATTGACCATTTTGTATAAAATAATCTTCCAGGGTGGTTGTGAAGTAAAGTTATGCCACAATCAGTGTGCCTAATATGGGCAATTTTATGACAACGAGTGCTTGTATTGGAACTGGTCCTGAGCGGTTCTGGTTGGTCCATTTACCCAGAAATTGTGTCTCATTTGTGGGTAGATATATAATTCACAATTTTGTGTAAAATTAGTCTTCCAGGGAGGTTCTGGGGTGATGTTAGGCCAGAATAAGTGCCCAAATTGGGGTAAATTGCGTCAAAAATAGTGGTTGTCTTGGAACTTGTCTTGGGTGGTTCTGGTTGGTCCATTTACCCAGAAATTTTGTCTCATATGAGGGTAGATGTATATTGACCATTTTGTATAAAATAATCTTCCAGGGTGGTTGTGAAGTAAAGTTATGCTACAATCTGTGTGCCTAATATGGGCACTCTTATTGAAAAGAGTGCTTGTATTGGAACTGGTCCTGAGTGGTTCTGGTTGGTCCATTTACCCGGGAATTGTGTCCTATTTGTGGGTAAATGTATAATTCACATTTTTGTATAAAATTAGACTTCCAGGGATGTTCTGGAGGGATGTTAGGCCAGAATAAGTGCCCAAAAAGGGGTAATTTTCGTTAAAAATAGTGGTTGCATTGGAACTGGTCCTGGGTGGTTCTGGTTGGTCCATTTACCCTGAAATTGTGTCTCATATGTGGGTAGATGTATATTGACCGTTTTGTATAAAATAATCTTCCAAGGATGTTGTGAAGTAAAGTTATGCCACAATCAATGTACCTAATATGGGCACTTTTATGGCAACGAGTGCTTGTATTGGAAGTGGTCCTGGGTGGTTCTGGTTGGTCCATTTACCCGGGAATTGTGTCTCATTTGTGGGTAGATGTATAATTCACCATTTTGTATAAAATTAGACTTCCAGGGATGTTCTGGGGGGATGTTAGGCCAGAATAAGTGACCAAAATGGGGTAAATTTCGTCAAAAATAGTGGTTGTCTTGGAACTGGTCTTGGGTGGTTCTGGTTGGTCCATTTACCCTGAAATTGTGTCTCATATGAGGGTAGATGTATATTGACCAATTTGTATAAAATAATCTTCCAGGGAGGTTGTGAAGTAAAGTTATGCCACAATCAATGTACCTAATATGGGCACTTTTATGACAATGAGTGCTTGTATTGGAAGTGGTCCTGGGTGGTTCTGGTTGGTCCATTTACCCGGGAATTGTGTCTCATTTGTGGGTAGATGTATAATTCACATTTTTGTATAAAATTAGACTTCCAGGGATGTTCTGGGGGGATGATAGGCAAGAAATAGTGCCCAAATTGGGATAAATTGCGTCAAAAATAGTGGTTGCATTGGAACTGGTCCTGGATGGTTCTGGTTGGTTCATTTACCCTGAAATTTTGTCTCATATGAGGGTAGACGTATATTGACCATTTTGTATAAAATAATCTTCCAGGGTGGTTGTGAAGTAAAGTTATGCCACAATCAGTGTGCCTAATATGGGCACTTTTATGACGAGTGCTTGTATTGGAACTGGTCCTGAGCGGTTCTGGTGGGTCCATTTACCCAGAAATTTTGTCTCATATGAGGGTAGATGTATAATTCACAATTTTGTATAAAATTAGTCTTCCAGGGAGGTTCTGGGGTGATGTTATGCCAGAAATAGTGCCCAAAATGGGGTAAATTTCGTTAAAATTAGTGGTTGCATTGTAACTGGTCCTGGGTGGTTCTGGTTGGTCCATTTACCATGAAATTTTGTCTTATATGAGGGTAGACGTATATTGACCATTTTGTATAAAATAAACTTCCAGGGTGGTTGTGAAGTAAAGTTATGCCACAATCAGTGTGCCTAATATGGGCACTTTTATGACAACGAGTGCTTGTATTGGAACTGGTCCTGAGCGGTTCTGGTTGGTCCATTTACCTAGAAATTGTGTCTCATTTGTGGGTAGATGTATAATTCACAATTATGTGTAAAATTAGTCTTCCAGGGAAGTTCTGGGGTGATGTTAGGCCAGAATAAGTGCCCAAATTGGGGTAAATTGCGTCAAAAATAGTGGTTGTCTTGGAACTGGTCTTGGGTGGTTCTGGTTGGTCCATTTACCTTGAAATTTTGTCTTTTATGAGGGTAGACGTATATTGACCATTCTGTATAAAATAATCTTCCAGGGTGGTTGTGAAGTAAAGTTATGCCACAAACAGTGTGCCTAATATGGGCACTTTTATGACAACAAGTGCTTGTATTGGAACTGGTCCTGGGTGGTTCTGGTTTGTCCATTTACCCAGAAATTTTGTATCATATGAGGGTAGATGTTTATTGACAATTTTCTATAAAATAATCTTCCAGGGAAGTTCTGGGGGGATGTTAGGCAAGAATAAGTGCCCAAAATGGGGTAAATTTCGTTCAAAAGAGTGGTTGCATTGTAACTGGTCCTGGGTGGTTCTGGTTAGTCCATTTACCCTGAAATTTTGTCTCATATGAGGGGAGATGTATATTGAAAATTCTGTATAAAATAATCTTCCAGGGTGGTTGTGAAGTAAAGTTATGCCACAATCAATGTACCTAATATGGGCACTTTTATGACAACGAGTGCTTGTATTGGAACTGGTCCTGGGTGGTTCTGGTTGGTGCATTTACCCAGAAATTGTGTCTCATTTGTGGGTAGATGTATAATTCAAAATTTGGGGAAAAATAGTCTTCCAGGGAGGTTCTGGGGGGATGTTAAGCCAGAAATAGTGCCCAAATTGGGGTAAATTTCGTTAAAAATAGTGGTTGCATTGTAACTGGTCCTGGGTGGTTCTGGTTGGTCCATTTACCCTGAAATTTTGTCTGATATGAGGGTAGACGTATATTGACCATTTTGTATAAAATAATCTTCCAGGGTGGTTGTGAAGTAAAGTTATGCCACAATCAGTGTGCCAAATATGGGCACTTTTATGACAACGAGTGCTTGTATTGGAACTGGTCCTGAGCGGTTCTGGTTGGTCCATTTACCCAGAATCTGTGTCTCATTTGTGGGTAGATGTATAATTCACCATTTTGTATAAAATTAGACTTCCAGGGATGTTCTGGGGGGATGTTAGGCCAGAATAAGTGACCAAAATGGGGTAAATTTTGTCAAAAATAGTGGTTGTCTTGGAACTGGTCTTGGGTGGTTCTGGTTGGTCCATTTACCCTGAAATTGTGTCTCATATGAGGGTAGATGTATATTGACCAATTTGTATAAAATAATCTTCCAGGGAGGTTGTGAAGTAAAGTTATGCCACAATCAATGTACCTAATATGGGCACTTTTATGACAACGAGTGCTTGTATTGGAAGTGGTCCTGGGTGGTTCTGGTTGGTCCATTTACCCGGGAATTGTGTCTCATTTGTGGGTAGATGTATAATTCACATTTTTGTATAAAATTAGACTTCCAGGGATGTTCTGGGGGGATGTTAGGCAAGAAATAGTGCCCAAATTGGGATAAATTGCGTCAAAAATAGTGGTTGCATTGGAACTGGTCCTGGATGGTTCTGGTTGGTTCATTTACCCTGAAATTTTGTCTCATATGAGGGTAGACGTATATTGACCATTTTGTATAAAATAATCTTCCAGGGTGGTTGTGAAGTAAAGTTATGCCACAATCAGTGTGCCTAATATGGGCACTTTTATGACGAGTGCTTGTATTGGAACTGGTCCTGAGCGGTTCTGGTGGGTCCATTTACCCAGAAATTTTGTCTCATATGAGGGTAGATGTATAATTCACAATTTTGTATAAAATTAGTCTTCCAGGGAGGTTCTGGGGTGATGTTATGCCAGAAATAGTGCCCAAAATGGGGTAAATTTCGTTAAAATTAGTGGTTGCATTGTAACTGGTCCTGGGTGGTTCTGGTTGGTCCATTTACCATGAAATTTTGTCTTATATGAGGGTAGACGTATATTGACCATTTTGTATAAAATAAACTTCCAGGGTGGTTGTGAAGTAAAGTTATGCCACGATCAGTGTGCCTAATATGGACACTTTTATGACAACGAGTGCTTGTATTGGAACTGGTCCTGAGTGGTTCTGGTTGGTCCATTTACCCGGGAATTGTGTCCTATTTGTGGGTAGATGTATAATTCACATTTTTGTACAAAATTAGACTTCCAGGGATGTTCTGGAGGGATGTTAGGGCAGAATAAGTGCCCAAAAAGGGGTAATTTTCGTTAAAAATAGTGGTTGCATTGGAACTGGTCCTGGGTGGTTCTGGTTGGTCCATTTACCCTGAAATTGTGTCTCATATGTGGGTAGATGTATATTGACCATTTTGTATAAAATAATCTTCCAAGGATGTTGTGAAGTAAAGTTATGCCACAATCAATGTACCTAATATGGGCACTTTTATGGCAACGAGTGCTTGTATTGGAACTGGTCCTGGGTGGTTCTGGTTGGTCCATTTACCCAGAAATTTTGTATCATATGAGGGTAGATGTTTATTGACCATTTTCTATAAAATAATCTTCCAGGGAGGTTCTGGGGGGATGTTAGGCAAGAATAAGTGCCCCAAATGGGGTAAATTTCGTTCAAAAGAGTGGTTGCATTGTAACTGGTCCTGGGTGGTTCTGGTTAGTCCATTTACCCTGAAATTTTGTCTCATATGAGGGGAGATGTATATTGACAATTCTGTCTAAAATAATCTTCCAGGGTGGTTGTGAAGTAAAGTTATGCCACAATCAATGTACCTAATATGGGCACTTTTATGACAACGAGTGCTTGTATTGGAACTGGTCCTGGGTGGTTCTGGTTGGTGCATTTACCCAGAAATTGTGCCTCATTTGTGGGTAGATGTATAATTCACCATTTTGTGTAAAATTAGTCTTCCAGGGAGGTTCTGGGGGGATGTTAAGCCAGAAATAGCTCCCAAATTGGGGTAAATTTCGTTAAAAATAGTGGTTGCATTGTAACTGGTCCTGGGTGGTTCTGGTTGGTCCATTTACCCTGAAATTTTGTCTCATATGAGGGTAGACGTATATTGACCATTTTGTATAAAATAATCTTCCAGGGTGGTTGTGAAGTAAAGTTATGCCACAATCAGTGTGCCTAATATGGGCAATTTTATGACAACGAGTGCTTGTATTGGAACTGGTCCTGAGCGGTTCTGGTTGGTCCATTTACCCAGAAATTGTGTCTCATTTGTGGGTAGATATATAATTCACAATTTTGTGTAAAATTAGTCTTCCAGGGAGGTTCTGGGGTGATGTTAGGCCAGAATAAGTGCCCAAATTGGGGTAAATTGCGTCAAAAATAGTGGTTGTCTTGGAACTTGTCTTGGGTGGTTCTGGTTGGTCCATTTACCCAGAAATTTTGTCTCATATGAGGGTAGATGTATATTGACCATTTTGTATAAAATAATCTTCCAGGGTGGTTGTGAAGTAAAGTTATGCTACAATCTGTGTGCCTAATATGGGCACTCTTATTGAAAAGAGTGCTTGTATTGGAACTGGTCCTGAGTGGTTCTGGTTGGTCCATTTACCCGGGAATTGTGTCCTATTTGTGGGTAAATGTATAATTCACATTTTTGTATAAAATTAGACTTCCAGGGATGTTCTGGAGGGATGTTAGGCCAGAATAAGTGCCCAAAAAGGGGTAATTTTCGTTAAAAATAGTGGTTGCATTGGAACTGGTCCTGGGTGGTTCTGGTTGGTCCATTTACCCTGAAATTGTGTCTCATATGTGGGTAGATGTATATTGACCGTTTTGTATAAAATAATCTTCCAAGGATGTTGTGAAGTAAAGTTATGCCACAATCAATGTACCTAATATGGGCACTTTTATGGCAACGAGTGCTTGTATTGGAAGTGGTCCTGGGTGGTTCTGGTTGGTCCATTTACCCGGGAATTGTGTCTCATTTGTGGGTAGATGTATAATTCACCATTTTGTATAAAATTAGACTTCCAGGGATGTTCTGGGGGGATGTTAGGCCAGAATAAGTGACCAAAATGGGGTAAATTTCGTCAAAAATAGTGGTTGTCTTGGAACTGGTCTTGGGTGGTTCTGGTTGGTCCATTTACCCTGAAATTGTGTCTCATATGAGGGTAGATGTATATTGACCAATTTGTATAAAATAATCTTCCAGGGAGGTTGTGAAGTAAAGTTATGCCACAATCAATGTACCTAATATGGGCACTTTTATGACAATGAGTGCTTGTATTGGAAGTGGTCCTGGGTGGTTCTGGTTGGTCCATTTACCCGGGAATTGTGTCTCATTTGTGGGTAGATGTATAATTCACATTTTTGTATAAAATTAGACTTCCAGGGATGTTCTGGGGGGATGATAGGCAAGAAATAGTGCCCAAATTGGGATAAATTGCGTCAAAAATAGTGGTTGCATTGGAACTGGTCCTGGATGGTTCTGGTTGGTTCATTTACCCTGAAATTTTGTCTCATATGAGGGTAGACGTATATTGACCATTTTGTATAAAATAATCTTCCAGGGTGGTTGTGAAGTAAAGTTATGCCACAATCAGTGTGCCTAATATGGGCACTTTTATGACGAGTGCTTGTATTGGAACTGGTCCTGAGCGGTTCTGGTGGGTCCATTTACCCAGAAATTTTGTCTCATATGAGGGTAGATGTATAATTCACAATTTTGTATAAAATTAGTCTTCCAGGGAGGTTCTGGGGTGATGTTATGCCAGAAATAGTGCCCAAAATGGGGTAAATTTCGTTAAAATTAGTGGTTGCATTGTAACTGGTCCTGGGTGGTTCTGGTTGGTCCATTTACCATGAAATTTTGTCTTATATGAGGGTAGACGTATATTGACCATTTTGTATAAAATAAACTTCCAGGGTGGTTGTGAAGTAAAGTTATGCCACAATCAGTGTGCCTAATATGGGCACTTTTATGACAACGAGTGCTTGTATTGGAACTGGTCCTGAGCGGTTCTGGTTTGTCCATTTACCTAGAAATTGTGTCTCATTTGTGGGTAGATGTATAATTCACAATTATGTGTAAAATTAGTCTTCCAGGGAAGTTCTGGGGTGATGTTAGGCCAGAATAAGTGCCCAAATTGGGGTAAATTGCGTCAAAAATAGTGGTTGTCTTGGAACTGGTCTTGGGTGGTTCTGGTTGGTCCATTTACCTTGAAATTTTGTCTTTTATGAGGGTAGACGTATATTGACCATTCTGTATAAAATAATCTTCCAGGGTGGTTGTGAAGTAAAGTTATGCCACAAACAGTGTGCCTAATATGGGCACTTTTATGACAACAAGTGCTTGTATTGGAACTGGTCCTGGGTGGTTCTGGTTTGTCCATTTACCCAGAAATTTTGTATCATATGAGGGTAGATGTTTATTGACAATTTTCTATAAAATAATCTTCCAGGGAAGTTCTGGGGGGATGTTAGGCAAGAATAAGTGCCCAAAATGGGGTAAATTTCGTTCAAAAGAGTGGTTGCATTGTAACTGGTCCTGGGTGGTTCTGGTTAGTCCATTTACCCTGAAATTTTGTCTCATATGAGGGGAGATGTATATTGAAAATTCTGTATAAAATAATCTTCCAGGGTGGTTGTGAAGTAAAGTTATGCCACAATCAATGTACCTAATATGGGCACTTTTATGACAACGAGTGCTTGTATTGGAACTGGTCCTGGGTGGTTCTGGTTGGTGCATTTACCCAGAAATTGTGTCTCATTTGTGGGTAGATGTATAATTCAAAATTTGGGGAAAAATAGTCTTCCAGGGAGGTTCTGGGGGGATGTTAAGCCAGAAATAGTGCCCAAATTGGGGTAAATTTCGTTAAAAATAGTGGTTGCATTGTAACTGGTCCTGGGTGGTTCTGGTTGGTCCATTTACCCTGAAATTTTGTCTGATATGAGGGTAGACGTATATTGACCATTTTGTATAAAATAATCTTCCAGGGTGGTTGTGAAGTAAAGTTATGCCACAATCAGTGTGCCAAATATGGGCACTTTTATGACAACGAGTGCTTGTATTGGAACTGGTCCTGAGCGGTTCTGGTTGGTCCATTTACCCAGAAATTGTGTCTCATTTGTGGGTAGATGTATAATTCACAATTTTGTGTAAAATTAGTCTTCCAGGGAGGTTCTGGGGTGATGTTAGGCCAGAATAAGTGCCCAAATTGGGGTAAATTGCGTCAAAAATAGTGGTTGTCTTGGAACTTGTCTTGGGTGGTTCTGGTTGGTCCATTTACCCAGAAATTTTGTCTCATATGAGGGTAGATGTATATTGACCATTTTGTATAAAATAATCTTCCAGGGTGGTTGTGAAGTAAAGTTATGCTACAATCTGTGTGCCTAATATGGGCACTCTTATTGAAAAGAGTGCTTGTATTGGAACTGGTCCTGAGTGGTTCTGGTTGGTCCATTTACCCGGCAATTGTGTCTCATTTGTGGGTAGATGTATAATTCACATTGTTGTATAAAATTAGACTTCCAGGGATGTTCTGGGGGGATGTTAGGCAAGAAATAGTGCCCAAAAAGGGGTAATTTTCGTTAAAAATAGTGGTTGCATTGGAGCTGGTCCTGGGTGGTTCTGGTTGGTCCATTTACCCTGAAATTGTGTCTCATATGTGGGTAGATGTATATTGACCATTTTGTATAAAATAATCTTCCAAGGATGTTGTGAAGTAAAGTTATGCCACAATCAATGTACCTAATATGGGCACTTTTATGACAACGAGTGGTTGTATTGGAAGTGGTCCTGGGTGGTTCTGGTTGGTCCATTTACCCGGGAATTGTGTCTCATTTGTGGGTAGATGTATAATTCAGATTTATGTATAAAATTAGACTTCCAGGGATGTTCTGGAGGGATGTTAGGCCAGAATAAGTGCCCAAAATGGGGTAAATTTCGTTAAAAATAGTGGTTGCATTGGAACTGGTCTTGGGTGGTTCTGGTTGGTCCATTTACCCAGAAATTTTGTCTCATATGTGGGTAGATGTATATTGACCATTTTGTATAAAATAATCTTCCAGGGAGGTTGTGAAGTAAAGTTATGCCACAATCAGTGTGCCTGATATGGGCACTTTTATGACAACGAGTGCTTGTATTGGAACTGGTCCTGAGCGGTTCTGGTTGGTCCATTTACCCAGAAATTGTGTCTCATTTGTGGGTAGATGTATAATTCACCATTTTGTATAAAATTAGACTTCCAGGGATGTTCTGGGGGGATGTTAGGCCAGAATAAGTGACCAAAATGGGGTAAATTTCGTCAAAAATAGTGGTTGTCTTGGAACTGGTCTTGGGTGGTTCTGGTTGGTCCATTTACCCTGAAATTGTGTCTCATATGAGGGTAGATGTATATTGACCAATTTGTATAAAATAATTTTCCAGGGAGGTTGTGAAGTAAAGTTATGCCACAATATATGTACCTAATATGGGCACTTTTATGACAACGAGTGCTTGTATTGGAACTGGTCCTGAGTGGTTCTGGTTGGTCCATTTACCCGGGAATTGTGTCTCATTTGTGGGTAGATGTATAATTCACATTTTTGTATAAAATTAGACTTCCAGGGATGTTCTGGGGGGATGTTAGGCAAGAAATAGTTCCCAAAAAGGGGTAATTTTCGTTAAAAATAGTGGTTGCATTGGAACTGGTCCTGGGTGGTTCTGGTTGGTCCATTTACCCTGAAATTGTGTCTCATATGTGGGTAGATGTATATTGACCATTTGGTATAAAATAATCTTCCAGGGAGGTTGTGAAGTAAAGTTATGCCACAATCAGTGTGCCTGATATGGGCACTTTTATGACAACGAGTGCTTGTATTGGAACTGGTCCTGAGTGGTTCTGGTTGGTCCATTTACCCGGGACTTGTGTCATATTTGTGGGTAGATGTATAATTCACAATTTTGTATAAAATTAGTCTTCCAGGGAGGTTCTGGGGGGATGTTAGGCAAGAAATAGTGCCCAAATTGGGGTAAATTGCGTCAAAAATAGTGGTTGCATTGGAACTGGTCCTGGATGGTTCTGGTTTGTCCATTTACCCTGAAATTTTGTCTCATATGAGGGTAGACGTATATTGACCATTTTGTATAAAATAATCTTCCAGGGTGGTTGTGAAGTAAAGTTATGCCACAATCAGTGTGCCTAATATGGGCACTTTTATTACAACGAGTGCTTGTATTGGAACTGGTCCTGAGCGGTTCTGGTTGGTCCATTTACCCAGAAATTGTGTCTCATTTGTGGGTTGATGTATAATTCACAATTATGTGTAAAATTAGTCTTCCAGGGAAGTTCTGGGGTGATGTTAGGCCAGAATAAGTGCCCAAATTGGGGTAAATTGCGTCAAAAATAGTGGTTGTCTTGGAACTGGTCTTGGGTGGTTCTGGTTGGTCCATTTACCTTGAAATTTTGTCTTATATGAGGGTAGACGTATATTGACCATTCTGTATAAAATAATCTTCCAGGGTGGTTGTGAAGTAAAGTTATGCCACAAACAGTGTGCCTAATATGGGCACTTTTATGACAACAAGTGCCTGTATTGGAACTGGTCCTGGGTGGTTCTGGTTGGTCAATTTACCCAGAAATTTTGTATCATATGAGGGTAGATGTTTATTGACCATTTTCTATAAAATAATCTTCCAGGGAGGTTCTGGGGGGATGTTAGGCAAGAATAAGTGCCCCAAATGGGGTAAATTTCGTTCAAAAGAGTGGTTGCATTGTAACTGGTCCTGGGTGGTTCTGGTTAGTCCATTTACCCTGAAATTTTGTCTCATATGAGGGGAGATGTATATTGACAATTCTGTCTAAAATAATCTTCCAGGGTGGTTGTGAAGTAAAGTTATGCCACAATCAATGTACCTAATATGGGCACTTTTATGACAACGAGTGCTTGTATTGGAACTGGTCCTGGGTGGTTCTGGTTGGTGCATTTACCCAGAAATTGTGCCTCATTTGTGGGTAGATGTATAATTCACCATTTTGTGTAAAATTAGTCTTCCAGGGAGGTTCTGGGGGGATGTTAAGCCAGAAATAGTGCCCAAATTGGGGTAAATTTCGTTAAAAATAGTGGTTGCATTGTAACTGGTCCTGGGTGGTTCTGGTTGGTCCATTTACCCTGAAATTTTGTCTCATATGAGGGTAGACGTATATTGACCATTTTGTATAAAATAATCTTCCAGGGTGGTTGTGAAGTAAAGTTATGCCACAATCAGTGTGCCTAATATGGGCACTTTTATGACAACGAGTGCTTGTATTGGAACTGGTCCTGAGCGGTTCTGGTTGGTCCATTTACCCAAAAATTGTGTCTCATTTGTGGGTAGATATATAATTCACAATTTTGTGTAAAATTAGTCTTCCAGGGAGGTTCTGGAGGGATGTTAGGCCAGAATAAGTGCCCAAAAAGGGGTAATTTTCGTTAAAAATAGTGGTTGCATTGGAACTGGTCCTGGGTGGTTCTGGTTGGTCCATTTACCCTGAAATTGTGTCTCATATGTGGGTAGATGTATATTGACCATTTTGTATAAAATAATCTTCCAAGGATGTTGTGAAGTAAAGTTATGCCACAATCAATGTACCTAATATGGGCACTTTTATGGCAACGAGTGCTTGTATTGGAACTGGTCCTGGGTGGTTCTGGTTGGTCCATTTACCCAGAAATTTTGTATCATATGAGGGTAGATGTTTATTGACCATTTTCTATAAAATAATCTTCCAGGGAGGTTCTGGGGGGATGTTAGGCAAGAATAAGTGCCCCAAATGGGGTAAATTTCGTTCAAAAGAGTGGTTGCATTGGAACTGGTCCTGGGTGGTTCTGGTTAGTCCATTTACCCTGAAATTTTGTCTCATATGAGGGGAGATGTATATTGACAATTCTGTCTAAAATAATCTTCCAGGGTGGTTGTGAAGTAAAGTTATGCCACAATCAGTGTGCCTAATATGGGCACTTTTATTACAACGAGTGCTTGTATTGGAACTGGTCCTGAGCGGTTCTGGTTGGTCCATTTACCCAGAAATTGTGTCTCATTTGTGGGTTGATGTATAATTCACAATTATGTGTAAAATTAGTCTTCCAGGGAAGTTCTGGGGTGATGTTAGGCCAGAATAAGTGCCCAAATTGGGGTAAATTGCGTCAAAAATAGTGGTTGTCTTGGAACTGGTCTTGGGTGGTTCTGGTTGGTCCATTTACCTTGAAATTTTGTCTTATATGAGGGTAGACGTATATTGACCATTCTGTATAAAATAATCTTCCAGGGTGGTTGTGAAGTAAAGTTATGCCACAAACAGTGTGCCTAATATGGGCACTTTTATGACAACAAGTGCCTGTATTGGAACTGGTCCTGGGTGGTTCTGGTTGGTCAATTTACCCAGAAATTTTGTATCATATGAGGGTAGATGTTTATTGACCATTTTCTATAAAATAATCTTCCAGGGAGGTTCTGGGGGGATGTTAGGCAAGAATAAGTGCCCCAAATGGGGTAAATTTCGTTCAAAAGAGTGGTTGCATTGTAACTGGTCCTGGGTGGTTCTGGTTAGTCCATTTACCCTGAAATTTTGTCTCATATGAGGGGAGATGTATATTGACAATTCTGTCTAAAATAATCTTCCAGGGTGGTTGTGAAGTAAAGTTATGCCACAATCAATGTACCTAATATGGGCACTTTTATGACAACGAGTGCTTGTATTGGAACTGGTCCTGGGTGGTTCTGGTTGGTGCATTTACCCAGAAATTGTGCCTCATTTGTGGGTAGATGTATAATTCACCATTTTGTGTAAAATTAGTCTTCCAGGGAGGTTCTGGGGGGATGTTAAGCCAGAAATAGTGCCCAAATTGGGGTAAATTTCGTTAAAAATAGTGGTTGCATTGTAACTGGTCCTGGGTGGTTCTGGTTGGTCCATTTACCCTGAAATTTTGTCTCATATGAGGGTAGACGTATATTGACCATTTTGTATAAAATAATCTTCCAGGGTGGTTGTGAAGTAAAGTTATGCCACAATCAGTGTGCCTAATATGGGCACTTTTATGACAACGAGTGCTTGTATTGGAACTGGTCCTGAGCGGTTCTGGTTGGTCCATTTACCCAAAAATTGTGTCTCATTTGTGGGTAGATATATAATTCACAATTTTGTGTAAAATTAGTCTTCCAGGGAGGTTCTGGAGGGATGTTAGGCCAGAATAAGTGCCCAAAAAGGGGTAATTTTCGTTAAAAATAGTGGTTGCATTGGAGCTGGTCCTGGGTGGTTCTGGTTGGTCCATTTACCCTGAAATTGTGTCTCATATGTGGGTAGATGTATATTGACCATTTTGTATAAAATAATCTTCCAAGGATGTTGTGAAGTAAAGTTATGCCACAATCAATGTACCTAATATGGGCACTTTTATGACAACGAGTGGTTGTATTGGAAGTGGTCCTGGGTGGTTCTGGTTGGTCCATTTACCCAGAAATTGTGTCTCATTTGTGGGTTGATGTATAATTCACAATTATGTGTAAAATTAGTCTTCCAGGGAAGTTCTGGGGTGATGTTAGGCCAGAATAAGTGCCCAAATTGGGGTAAATTGCGTCAAAAATAGTGGTTGTCTTGGAACTGGTCTTGGGTGGTTCTGGTTGGTCCATTTACCCAGAAATTTTGTCTCATATGAGGGTAGATGTATATTGACCATTTTGTATAAAATAATCTTCCAGGGAGGTTGTGAAGTAAAGTTATGCCACAATCAGTGTGCCTGATATGGGCACTTTTATGACAACGAGTGCTTGTATTGGAACTGGTCCTGAGCGGTTCTGGTTGGTCCATTTACCCAGAAATTGTGTCTCATTTGTGGGTAGATGTATAATTCACCATTTTGTATAAAATTAGACTTCCAGGGATGTTCTGGGGGGATGTTAGGCCAGAATAAGTGACCAAAATGGGGTAAATTTCGTCAAAAATAGTGGTTGTCTTGGAACTGGTCTTGGGTGGTTCTGGTTGGTCCATTTACCCTGAAATTGTGTCTCATATGAGGGTAGATGTATATTGACCAATTTGTATAAAATAATTTTCCAGGGAGGTTGTGAAGTAAAGTTATGCCACAATATATGTACCTAATATGGGCACTTTTATGACAACGAGTGCTTGTATTGGAACTGGTCCTGAGTGGTTCTGGTTGGTCCATTTACCCGGGAATTGTGTCTCATTTGTGGGTAGATGTATAATTCACATTTTTGTATAAAATTAGACTTCCAGGGATGTTCTGGGGGGATGTTAGGCAAGAAATAGTTCCCAAAAAGGGGTAATTTTCGTTAAAAATAGTGGTTGCATTGGAACTGGTCCTGGGTGGTTCTGGTTGGTCCATTTACCCTGAAATTGTGTCTCATATGTGGGTAGATGTATATTGACCATTTGGTATAAAATAATCTTCCAGGGAGGTTGTGAAGTAAAGTTATGCCACAATCAGTGTGCCTGATATGGGCACTTTTATGACAACGAGTGCTTGTATTGGAACTGGTCCTGAGTGGTTCTGGTTGGTCCATTTACCCGGGACTTGTGTCATATTTGTGGGTAGATGTAAAATTCACAATTTTGTATAAAATTAGTCTTCCAGGGAGGTTCTGGGGGGATGTTAGGCAAGAAATAGTGCCCAAATTGGGGTAAATTGCGTCAAAAATAGTGGTTGCATTGGAACTGGTCCTGGATGGTTCTGGTTTGTCCATTTACCCTGAAATTTTGTCTCATATGAGGGTAGACGTATATTGACCATTTTGTATAAAATAATCTTCCAGGGTGGTTGTGAAGTAAAGTTATGCCACAATCAGTGTGCCTAATATGGGCACTTTTATTACAACGAGTGCTTGTATTGGAACTGGTCCTGAGCGGTTCTGGTTGGTCCATTTACCCAGAAATTGTGTCTCATTTGTGGGTTGATGTATAATTCACAATTATGTGTAAAATTAGTCTTCCAGGGAAGTTCTGGGGTGATGTTAGGCCAGAATAAGTGCCCAAATTGGGGTAAATTGCGTCAAAAATAGTGGTTGTCTTGGAACTGGTCTTGGGTGGTTCTGGTTGGTCCATTTACCTTGAAATTTTGTCTTATATGAGGGTAGACGTATATTGACCATTCTGTATAAAATAATCTTCCAGGGTGGTTGTGAAGTAAAGTTATGCCACAAACAGTGTGCCTAATATGGGCACTTTTATGACAACAAGTGCCTGTATTGGAACTGGTCCTGGGTGGTTCTGGTTGGTCAATTTACCCAGAAATTTTGTATCATATGAGGGTAGATGTTTATTGACCATTTTCTATAAAATAATCTTCCAGGGAGGTTCTGGGGGGATGTTAGGCAAGAATAAGTGCCCCAAATGGGGTAAATTTCGTTCAAAAGAGTGGTTGCATTGTAACTGGTCCTGGGTGGTTCTGGTTAGTCCATTTACCCTGAAATTTTGTCTCATATGAGGGGAGATGTATATTGACAATTCTGTCTAAAATAATCTTCCAGGGTGGTTGTGAAGTAAAGTTATGCCACAATCAATGTACCTAATATGGGCACTTTTATGACAACGAGTGCTTGTATTGGAACTGGTCCTGGGTGGTTCTGGTTGGTGCATTTACCCAGAAATTGTGCCTCATTTGTGGGTAGATGTATAATTCACCATTTTGTGTAAAATTAGTCTTCCAGGGAGGTTCTGGGGGGATGTTAAGCCAGAAATAGTGCCCAAATTGGGGTAAATTTCGTTAAAAATAGTGGTTGCATTGTAACTGGTCCTGGGTGGTTCTGGTTGGTCCATTTACCCTGAAATTTTGTCTCATATGAGGGTAGACGTATATTGACCATTTTGTATAAAATAATCTTCCAGGGTGGTTGTGAAGTAAAGTTATGCCACAATCAGTGTGCCTAATATGGGCACTTTTTTGACAACGAGTGCTTGTATTGGAACTGGTCCTGAGCGGTTCTGGTTGGTCCATTTACCCAAAAATTGTGTCTCATTTGTGGGTAGATATATAATTCACAATTTTGTGTAAAATTAGTCTTCCAGGGAGGTTCTGGAGGGATGTTAGGCCAGAATAAGTGCCCAAAAAGGGGTAATTTTCGTTAAAAATAGTGGTTGCATTGGAACTGGTCCTGGGTGGTTCTGGTTGGTCCATTTACCCTGAAATTGTGTCTCATATGTGGGTAGATGTATATTGACCATTTTGTATAAAATAATCTTCCAAGGATGTTGTGAAGTAAAGTTATGCCACAATCAATGTACCTAATATGGGCACTTTTATGGCAACGAGTGCTTGTATTGGAACTGGTCCTGGGTGGTTCTGGTTGGTCCATTTACCCAGAAATTTTGTATCATATGAGGGTAGATGTTTATTGACCATTTTCTATAAAATAATTTTCCAGGGAGGTTCTGGGGGGATGTTAGGCAAGAATAAGTGCCCCAAATGGGGTAAATTTCGTTCAAAAGAGTGGTTGCATTGTAACTGGTCCTGGGTGGTTCTGGTTAGTCCATTTACCCTGAAATTTTGTCTCATATGAGGGGAGATGTATATTGACAATTCTGTCTAAAATAATCTTCCAGGGTGGTTGTGAAGTAAAGTTATGCCACAATCAATGTACCTAATATGGGCACTTTTATGACAACGAGTGCTTGTATTGGAAGTGGTCCTGGGTGGTTCTGGTTGGTGCATTTACCCAGAAATTGTGCCTCATTTGTGGGTAGATGTATAATTCACATTTTTGTATAAAATTAGACTTCCAGGGATGTTCTGGAGGGATGTTAGGCCAGAATAAGTGCCCAAAATGGGGTAAATTTCGTTAAAAATAGTGGTTGCATTGGAACTGGTCTTGGGTGGTTCTGGTTGGTCCATTTACCCAGAAATTTTGTCTCATATGAGGGTAGATGTATATTGACCATTTTGTATAAAATAATCTTCCAGGGAGGTTGTGAAATAAAGTTTTGCCACAATCAGTGTGCCTGATATGGGCACTTTTATGACAACGAGTGCTTGTATTGGAACTGGTCCTGAGCGGTTCTGGTTGGTCCATTTACCCAGAATCTGTGTCTCATTTGTGGGTAGATGTATAATTCACCATTTTGTATAAAATTAGACTTCCAGGGATGTTCTGGGGGGGATGTTAGGCCAGAATAAGTGACCAAAATGGGGTAAATTTCGTCAAAAATAGTGGTTGTCTTGGAACTGGTCTTGGGTGGTTTTGGTTGGTCCATTTACCCTGAAATTGTGTCTCATATGAGGGGAGATGTATATTGACCGTTTTGTATAAAATAATCTTTCAGGGAGGATGTGAAGTAAAGTTATGCCACAATCAATGTACCTAATATGGGCACTTTTATGACAACGAGTGCTTGTATTGGAACTGGTCCTGGGTGGTTCTGGTTGGTCCATTTACCCGGGAATTGTGTCTCATTTGTGGGGAGATGTATAATTCACCATTTTGTATAAAATTAGTCTTCCAGGGAGGTTCTGGGGGGATGTTAAGCCAGAAATAGTGCCCAAATTGGGGTAAATTGCGTTAAAAATAGTGGTTGCATTTTAACTGGTCTTGGGTGGTTCTGGTTGGTCCATTTACCCTGAAATTTTGTCTCATATGAGGGTAGACGTAGATTGACCATTTTTTATAAAATAATCTTCCAGGGTGGTTGTGAAGTAAAGTTATGCCACAATCTATGTACCTAATATGGGCACTTTTATGACAACGAGTGCTTGTATTGGAATTGGTCCTGGGTGGTTCTGGTTGGTCCATTTACCCTGAAATTTTGTCTAATATGAGGGTAGATGTTTATTGACCATTTTGTATAAAATAATCTTCCAGGGAGGTTCTGGGAGGATGTTAGGCAAGATAAAGTGCCCAAAATGGGGTAAATTGCGTTAAAAAGAGTGGTTGCATTGTAACTGGTCCTGGGCGGTTCTGGTTGGTCCATTTACCCTGAAATTTTGTCTCATATGGGGGTAGACGTATATTGACCATTCTGTATAAAATAATCTTCCAGGGTGGTTGTGAAGTAAAGTTATGCTACAATCTGTGTGCCTAATATGGGCACACTTATTGAAAAGAGTGCTTGTATTGGAACTGGTCCTGAGTGGTTCTGGTTGGTCCATTTACCCGGGAATTGTGTCTCATTTGTGGGTAGATGTATATTTCACATTTTTGTATAAAATTAGACTTCCAGGGATGTTCTGGGGGGATGTTAGGCAAGAAATAGTGCCCAAAAAGGGGTAATTTTCGTTAAAAATAGTGGTTGCATTGGAACTGGTCCTGGGTGGTTCTGGTTGGTCCATTTACCCTGAAATTGTGTCTCATAGGTATGTAGATGTATATTGACCATTTTGTATAAAATAATCTTCCAAGGATGTTGTGAAGTAAAGTTATGCCACAATCAATGTACCTAATATGGGCACTTTTATGACAACGAGTGCTTGTATTGGAAGTGGTCCTGGGTGGTTCTGGTTGGTCCATTTACCCGGGAATTGTGTCTCATTTGTGGGTAGATGTATAATTCACATTTTTGTATAAAATTAGACTTCCAGGGATGTTCTGGGGGGATGTGAGGGTAGATGTATATTGACCATTTTGTATAAAATAATCTTCCAGGGAGGTTGTGAAGTAAAGTTATGCCACAATCAATGTACCTAATATGGGCACTTTTATGAACACGAGTGCTTGTATTGGAACTGGTCCTGGGTGGTTCTAGTTGGTCCATTTACCCAGAAATTTTGTATCATATGAGGGTAGATGTTTATTGACCATTTTCTATAAAATAATCTTCCAGGGAGGTTCTGGGGGGATGTTAGGCAAGAATAAGTGCCCAAAATGGGGTACATTTCGTTTAAAAGAGTGGTTGCATTTTAACTGGTCCTGGGTGGTTCTGGTTGGTGCATTTACCCTGAAATTGTGTCTCTTATGAGGGGAGATGTATATTGACCATTTTCTATAAAATAATCTTCCAGGGAGGTTCTGGGTGGATGTTAGGCAAGAATAAGTGCCCAAATTGGGGTAAATTGCGTCAAAAATAGTTGTTGCATTGTAACTGGTCCTGGGTGGTTCTGGTTGGTCCATTTACCCTGAAATTTTGTCTCATATGAGTGTAGAAGTATATTGACCATTTTGTATAAAATAATCTTCCAGGGTGGTTGTGAAGTAAAGTTATGCCACAATCAATGTACCTAATATGGGCACTTTTATGACAACGAGTGCTTGTATTGGAACTGGTCCTGAGCGGTTCTGGTTGGTCCATTTACCCAGGAATTGTGTCTCATATGTGGGTAAATGTATTATTGACAAATTTGTGTAAAATTATTCTTCCAGGGAGATTCTGGGGGGATGTTAGGCAAGAAATAGTGCCCAAAATTGGGTAATTTTCGTTAAAAATAGTGGTTGTCTTGGAACTGGTCTTGGGTGGTTCTGGTTGGTCCATTTAACCTGAAATTGTGTCTCATATGAGGGTAGATGTATAATTCACCATTTTGTATAAAATTAGACTTCCAGGGATGTTCTGGGGGGATGTTAGGCCAGAATAAGTGACCAAAATGGGGTAAATTTCGTCAAAAATAGTGGTTGTCTTGGAACTGGTCTTGGGTGGTTCTGGTTGGTCCATTTACCCTGAAATTGTGTCTCATATGAGGGTAGATGTATATTGACCAATTTGTATAAAATAATTTTCCAGGGAGGTTGTGAAGTAAAGTTATGCCACAATATATGTACCTAATATGGGCACTTTTATGACAACGAGTGCTTGTATTGGAACTGGTCCTGAGTGGTTCTGGTTGGTCCATTTACCCGGGAATTGTGTCTCATTTGTGGGTAGATGTATAATTCACATTTTTGTATAAAATTAGACTTCCAGGGATGTTCTGGGGGGATGTTAGGCAAGAAATAGTTCCCAAAAAGGGGTAATTTTCGTTAAAAATAGTGGTTGCATTGGAACTGGTCCTGGG
The DNA here is from genome assembly GCF_051989625.1 of Stigmatopora argus. Taxonomy (NCBI): domain Eukaryota; kingdom Metazoa; phylum Chordata; class Actinopteri; order Syngnathiformes; family Syngnathidae; genus Stigmatopora; species Stigmatopora argus. The sequence continues at coordinate 21,109,551 of NC_135392.1, read as the reverse complement.
TGGTTCTGGTTGGTCCATTTACCCTGAAATTGTGTCTCATATGTGGGTAGATGTATATTGACCATTTGGTATAAAATAATCTTCCAGGGAGGTTGTGAAGTAAAGTTATGCCACAATCAGTGTGCCTGATATGGGCACTTTTATGACAACGAGTGCTTGTATTGGAACTGGTCCTGAGTGGTTCTGGTTGGTCCATTTACCCGGGACTTGTGTCATATTTGTGGGTAGATGTATAATTCACAATTTTGTATAAAATTAGTCTTCCAGGGAGGTTCTGGGGGGATGTTAGGCAAGAAATAGTGCCCAAATTGGGGTAAATTGCGTCAAAAATAGTGGTTGCATTGGAACTGGTCCTGGATGGTTCTGGTTTGTCCATTTACCCTGAAATTTTGTCTCATATGAGGGTAGACGTATATTGACCATTTTGTATAAAATAATCTTCCAGGGTGGTTGTGAAGTAAAGTTATGCCACAATCAGTGTGCCTAATATGGGCACTTTTATTACAACGAGTGCTTGTATTGGAACTGGTCCTGAGCGGTTCTGGTTGGTCCATTTACCCAGAAATTGTGTCTCATTTGTGGGTTGATGTATAATTCACAATTATGTGTAAAATTAGTCTTCCAGGGAAGTTCTGGGGTGATGTTAGGCCAGAATAAGTGCCCAAATTGGGGTAAATTGCGTCAAAAATAGTGGTTGTCTTGGAACTGGTCTTGGGTGGTTCTGGTTGGTCCATTTACCTTGAAATTTTGTCTTATATGAGGGTAGACGTATATTGACCATTCTGTATAAAATAATCTTCCAGGGTGGTTGTGAAGTAAAGTTATGCCACAAACAGTGTGCCTAATATGGGCACTTTTATGACAACAAGTGCCTGTATTGGAACTGGTCCTGGGTGGTTCTGGTTGGTCAATTTACCCAGAAATTTTGTATCATATGAGGGTAGATGTTTATTGACCATTTTCTATAAAATAATCTTCCAGGGAGGTTCTGGGGGGATGTTAGGCAAGAATAAGTGCCCCAAATGGGGTAAATTTCGTTCAAAAGAGTGGTTGCATTGTAACTGGTCCTGGGTGGTTCTGGTTAGTCCATTTACCCTGAAATTTTGTCTCATATGAGGGGAGATGTATATTGACAATTCTGTCTAAAATAATCTTCCAGGGTGGTTGTGAAGTAAAGTTATGCCACAATCAATGTACCTAATATGGGCACTTTTATGACAACGAGTGCTTGTATTGGAACTGGTCCTGGGTGGTTCTGGTTGGTGCATTTACCCAGAAATTGTGCCTCATTTGTGGGTAGATGTATAATTCACCATTTTGTGTAAAATTAGTCTTCCAGGGAGGTTCTGGGGGGATGTTAAGCCAGAAATAGTGCCCAAATTGGGGTAAATTTCGTTAAAAATAGTGGTTGCATTGTAACTGGTCCTGGGTGGTTCTGGTTGGTCCATTTACCCTGAAATTTTGTCTCATATGAGGGTAGACGTATATTGACCATTTTGTATAAAATAATCTTCCAGGGTGGTTGTGAAGTAAAGTTATGCCACAATCAGTGTGCCTAATATGGGCACTTTTATGACAACGAGTGCTTGTATTGGAACTGGTCCTGAGCGGTTCTGGTTGGTCCATTTACCCAAAAATTGTGTCTCATTTGTGGGTAGATATATAATTCACAATTTTGTGTAAAATTAGTCTTCCAGGGAGGTTCTGGAGGGATGTTAGGCCAGAATAAGTGCCCAAAAAGGGGTAATTTTCGTTAAAAATAGTGGTTGCATTGGAACTGGTCCTGGGTGGTTCTGGTTGGTCCATTTACCCTGAAATTGTGTCTCATATGTGGGTAGATGTATATTGACCATTTTGTATAAAATAATCTTCCAAGGATGTTGTGAAGTAAAGTTATGCCACAATCAATGTACCTAATATGGGCACTTTTATGGCAACGAGTGCTTGTATTGGAACTGGTCCTGGGTGGTTCTGGTTGGTGCATTTACCCTGAAATTGTGTCTCTTATGAGGGGAGATGTATATTGACCATTTTCTATAAAATAATCTTCCAGGGAGGTTCTGGGTGGATGTTAGGCAAGAATAAGTGCCCAAATTGGGGTAAATTGCGTCAAAAATAGTTGTTGCATTGTAACTGGTCCTGGGTGGTTCTGGTTGGTCCATTTACCCTGAAATTTTGTCTCATATGAGTGTAGAAGTATATTGACCATTTTGTATAAAATAATCTTCCAGGGTGGTTGTGAAGTAAAGTTATGCCACAATCAATGTACCTAATATGGGCACTTTTATGACAACGAGTGCTTGTATTGGAACTGGTCCTGAGCGGTTCTGGTTGGTCCATTTACCCAGGAATTGTGTCTCATATGTGGGTAAATGTATTATTGACAAATTTGTGTAAAATTATTCTTCCAGGGAGATTCTGGGGGGATGTTAGGCAAGAAATAGTGCCCAAAATTGGGTAATTTTCGTTAAAAATAGTGGTTGTCTTGGAACTGGTCTTGGGTGGTTCTGGTTGGTCCATTTAACCTGAAATTGTGTCTCATATGAGGGTAGATGTATAATTCACCATTTTGTATAAAATTAGACTTCCAGGGATGTTCTGGGGGGATGTTAGGCCAGAATAAGTGACCAAAATGGGGTAAATTTCGTCAAAAATAGTGGTTGTCTTGGAACTGGTCTTGGGTGGTTCTGGTTGGTCCATTTACCCTGAAATTGTGTCTCATATGAGGGTAGATGTATATTGACCAATTTGTATAAAATAATTTTCCAGGGAGGTTGTGAAGTAAAGTTATGCCACAATATATGTACCTAATATGGGCACTTTTATGACAACGAGTGCTTGTATTGGAACTGGTCCTGAGTGGTTCTGGTTGGTCCATTTACCCGGGAATTGTGTCTCATTTGTGGGTAGATGTATAATTCACATTTTTGTATAAAATTAGACTTCCAGGGATGTTCTGGGGGGATGTTAGGCAAGAAATAGTTCCCAAAAAGGGGTAATTTTCGTAAAAAATAGTGGTTGCATTGGAACTGGTCCTGGGTGGTTCTGGTTGGTCCATTTACCCTGAAATTGTGTCTCATATGTGGGTAGATGTATATTGACCATTTGGTATAAAATAATCTTCCAGGGAGGTTGTGAAGTAAAGTTATGCCACAATCAGTGTGCCTGATATGGGCACTTTTATGACAACGAGTGCTTGTATTGGAACTGGTCCTGAGTGGTTCTGGTTGGTCCATTTACCCGGGACTTGTGTCATATTTGTGGGTAGATGTATAATTCACAATTTTGTATAAAATTAGTCTTCCAGGGAGGTTCTGGGGGGATGTTAGGCAAGAAATAGTGCCCAAATTGGGGTAAATTGCGTCAAAAATAGTGGTTGCATTGGAACTGGTCCTGGATGGTTCTGGTTTGTCCATTTACCCTGAAATTTTGTCTCATATGAGGGTAGACGTATATTGACCATTTTGTATAAAATAATCTTCCAGGGTGGTTGTGAAGTAAAGTTATGCCACAATCAGTGTGCCTAATATGGGCACTTTTATTACAACGAGTGCTTGTATTGGAACTGGTCCTGAGCGGTTCTGGTTGGTCCATTTACCCAGAAATTGTGTCTCATTTGTGGGTTGATGTATAATTCACAATTATGTGTAAAATTAGTCTTCCAGGGAAGTTCTGGGGTGATGTTAGGCCAGAATAAGTGCCCAAATTGGGGTAAATTGCGTCAAAAATAGTGGTTGTCTTGGAACTGGTCTTGGGTGGTTCTGGTTGGTCCATTTACCTTGAAATTTTGTCTTATATGAGGGTAGACGTATATTGACCATTCTGTATAAAATAATCTTCCAGGGTGGTTGTGAAGTAAAGTTATGCCACAAACAGTGTGCCTAATATGGGCACTTTTATGACAACAAGTGCCTGTATTGGAACTGGTCCTGGGTGGTTCTGGTTGGTCAATTTACCCAGAAATTTTGTATCATATGAGGGTAGATGTTTATTGACCATTTTCTATAAAATAATCTTCCAGGGAGGTTCTGGGGGGATGTTAGGCAAGAATAAGTGCCCCAAATGGGGTAAATTTCGTTCAAAAGAGTGGTTGCATTGTAACTGGTCCTGGGTGGTTCTGGTTAGTCCATTTACCCTGAAATTTTGTCTCATATGAGGGGAGATGTATATTGACAATTCTGTCTAAAATAATCTTCCAGGGTGGTTGTGAAGTAAAGTTATGCCACAATCAATGTACCTAATATGGGCACTTTTATGACAACGAGTGCTTGTATTGGAACTGGTCCTGGGTGGTTCTGGTTGGTGCATTTACCCAGAAATTGTGCCTCATTTGTGGGTAGATGTATAATTCACCATTTTGTGTAAAATTAGTCTTCCAGGGAGGTTCTGGGGGGATGTTAAGCCAGAAATAGTGCCCAAATTGGGGTAAATTTCGTTAAAAATAGTGGTTGCATTGTAACTGGTCCTGGGTGGTTCTGGTTGGTCCATTTACCCTGAAATTTTGTCTCATATGAGGGTAGACGTATATTGACCATTTTGTATAAAATAATCTTCCAGGGTGGTTGTGAAGTAAAGTTATGCCACAATCAGTGTGCCTAATATGGGCACTTTTATGACAACGAGTGCTTGTATTGGAACTGGTCCTGAGCGGTTCTGGTTGGTCCATTTACCCAAAAATTGTGTCTCATTTGTGGGTAGATATATAATTCACAATTTTGTGTAAAATTAGTCTTCCAGGGAGGTTCTGGAGGGATGTTAGGCCAGAATAAGTGCCCAAAAAGGGGTAATTTTCGTTAAAAATAGTGGTTGCATTGGAACTGGTCCTGGGTGGTTCTGGTTGGTCCATTTACCCTGAAATTGTGTCTCATATGTGGGTAGATGTATATTGACCATTTTGTATAAAATAATCTTCCAAGGATGTTGTGAAGTAAAGTTATGCCACAATCAATGTACCTAATATGGGCACTTTTATGGCAACGAGTGCTTGTATTGGAACTGGTCCTGGGTGGTTCTGGTTGGTCCATTTACCCAGAAATTTTGTATCATATGAGGGTAGATGTTTATTGACCATTTTCTATAAAATAATCTTCCAGGGAGGTTCTGGGGGGATGTTAGGCAAGAATAAGTGCCCCAAATGGGGTAAATTTCGTTCAAAAGAGTGGTTGCATTGTAACTGGTCCTGGGTGGTTCTGGTTAGTCCATTTACCCTGAAATTTTGTCTCATATGAGGGGAGATGTATATTGACAATTCTGTCTAAAATAATCTTCCAGGGTGGTTGTGAAGTAAAGTTATGCCACAATCAATGTACCTAATATGGGCACTTTTATGACAACGAGTGCTTGTATTGGAAGTGGTCCTGGGTGGTTCTGGTTGGTGCATTTACCCAGAAATTGTGCCTCATTTGTGGGTAGATGTATAATTCACATTTTTGTATAAAATTAGACTTCCAGGGATGTTCTGGAGGGATGTTAGGCCAGAATAAGTGCCCAAAATGGGGTAAATTTCGTTAAAAATAGTGGTTGCATTGGAACTGGTCTTGGGTGGTTCTGGTTGGTCCATTTACCCAGAAATTTTGTCTCATATGAGGGTAGATGTATATTGACCATTTTGTATAAAATAATCTTCCAGGGAGGTTGTGAAATAAAGTTTTGCCACAATCAGTGTGCCTGATATGGGCACTTTTATGACAACGAGTGCTTGTATTGGAACTGGTCCTGAGCGGTTCTGGTTGGTCCATTTACCCAGAATCTGTGTCTCATTTGTGGGTAGATGTATAATTCACCATTTTGTATAAAATTAGACTTCCAGGGATGTTCTGGGGGGGATGTTAGGCCAGAATAAGTGACCAAAATGGGGTAAATTTCGTCAAAAATAGTGGTTGTCTTGGAACTGGTCTTGGGTGGTTCTGGTTGGTCCATTTACCCTGAAATTGTGTCTCATATGAGGGGAGATGTATATTGACCTTTTTGTATAAAATAATCTTTCAGGGAGGATGTGAAGTAAAGTTATGCCACAATCAATGTACCTAATATGGGCACTTTTATGACAACGAGTGCTTGTATTGGAACTGGTCCTGGGTGGTTCTGGTTGGTCCATTTACCCGGGAATTGTGTCTCATTTGTGGGGAGATGTATAATTCACCATTTTGTATAAAATTAGTCTTCCAGGGAGGTTCTGGGGGGATGTTAAGCCAGAAATAGTGCCCAAATTGGGGTAAATTGCGTTAAAAATAGTGGTTGCATTGTAACTGGTCTTGGGTGGTTCTGGTTGGTCCATTTACCCTGAAATTTTGTCTCATATGAGGGTAGACGTAGATTGACCATTTTTTATAAAATAATCTTCCAGGGTGGTTGTGAAGTAAAGTTATGCCACAATCTATGTACCTAATATGGGCACTTTTATGACAACGAGTGCTTGTATTGGAATTGGTCCTGGGTGGTTCTGGTTGGTCCATTTACCCTGAAATTTTGTCTAATATGAGGGTAGATGTTTATTGACCATTTTGTATAAAATAATCTTCCAGGGAGGTTCTGGGAGGATGTTAGGCAAGATAAAGTGCCCAAAATGGGGTAAATTGCGTTAAAAAGAGTGGTTGCATTGTAACTGGTCCTGGGCGGTTCTGGTTGGTCCATTTACCCTGAAATTTTGTCTCATATGGGGGTAGACATATATTGACCATTCTGTATAAAATAATCTTCCAGGGTGGTTGTGAAGTAAAGTTATGCTACAATCTGTGTGCCTAATATGGGCACACTTATTGAAAAGAGTGCTTGTATTGGAACTGGTCCTGAGTGGTTCTGGTTGGTCCATTTACCCGGGAATTGTGTCTCATTTGTGGGTAGATGTATATTTCACATTTTTGTATAAAATTAGACTTCCAGGGATGTTCTGGGGGGATGTTAGGCAAGAAATAGTGCCCAAAAAGGGGTAATTTTCGTTAAAAATAGTGGTTGCATTGGAACTGGTCCTGGGTGGTTCTGGTTGGTCCATTTACCCTGAAATTGTGTCTCATAGGTATGTAGATGTATATTGACCATTTTGTATAAAATAATCTTCCAAGGATGTTGTGAAGTAAAGTTATGCCACAATCAATGTACCTAATATGGGCACTTTTATGACAACGAGTGCTTGTATTGGAAGTGGTCCTGGGTGGTTCTGGTTGGTCCATTTACCCGGGAATTGTGTCTCATTTGTGGGTAGATGTATAATTCACATTTTTGTATAAAATTAGACTTCCAGGGATGTTCTGGGGGGATGTGAGGGTAGATGTATATTGACCATTTTGTATAAAATAATCTTCCAGGGAGGTTGTGAAGTAAAGTTATGCCACAATCAATGTACCTAATATGGGCACTTTTATGAACACGAGTGCTTGTATTGGAACTGGTCCTGGGTGGTTCTGGTTGGTCCATTTACCCAGAAATTTTGTATCATATGAGGGTAGATGTTTATTGACCATTTTCTATAAAATAATCTTCCAGGGAGGTTCTGGGGGGATGTTAGGCAAGAATAAGTGCCCAAAATGGGGTACATTTCGTTTAAAAGAGTGGTTGCATTTTAACTGGTCCTGGGTGGTTCTGGTTGGTGCATTTACCCTGAAATTGTGTCTCTTATGAGGGGAGATGTATATTGACCATTTTCTATAAAATAATCTTCCAGGGAGGTTCTGGGTGGATGTTAGGCAAGAATAAGTGCCCAAATTGGGGTAAATTGCGTCAAAAATAGTTGTTGCATTGTAACTGGTCCTGGGTGGTTCTGGTTGGTCCATTTACCCTGAAATTTTGTCTCATATGAGTGTAGAAGTATATTGACCATTTTGTATAAAATAATCTTCCAGGGTGGTTGTGAAGTAAAGTTATGCCACAATCAATGTACCTAATATGGGCACTTTTATGACAACGAGTGCTTGTATTGGAACTGGTCCTGAGCGGTTCTGGTTGGTCCATTTACCCAGGAATTGTGTCTCATATGTGGGTAAATGTATTATTGACAAATTTGTGTAAAATTATTCTTCCAGGGAGATTCTGGGGGGATGTTAGGCAAGAAATAGTGCCCAAAATTGGGTAATTTTCGTTAAAAATAGTGGTTGTCTTGGAACTGGTCTTGGGTGGTTCTGGTTGGTCCATTTAACCTGAAATTTTGTCTCCTATGAGGGTAGATGTATATTGACCATTCTGTATAAAATAATCTTCCAGGGTGGTTGTGAAGTAAAGTTATGCCACAATCAATGTACCTAATATGGGCACTTTTATGACAACGAGTGCTTGTATTGGAACTGGTCCTGAGCGGTTCTGGTTGGTCCATTTACCCAGGAATGGTGTCTCATTTGTGGGTAGATGTATAATTCACCATTTTGTATAAAATTAGTCTTCCAGGGAGGTTCTGGGGGGATGTTAGGCAAGAAATAGTGACCAAAATGGGGTAAATTTCGTTAAAAATAGTGGTTGCATTGGAACACGTCTTGGGTGGTTCCTGTTGGTCCATTTACCCTGAAATTGTGTCTCATATGAGGGTAGACGTATATTGACCATTTTGTATAAAATAATCTTCCAGGGTGGTTGTGAAGTAAAGTTATGCCACAATCAGTGTGCCTAATATGGACACTTTTATGACAACGAGTGCTTGTATTGGAACTGGTCCTGAGTGGTTCTGGTTGGTCCATTTACCCTGAAATTGTGTCTCAATGAGGGGAGATGTATAATTCACCATTTTGTATAAAATAATCTTCCAGGGAGGTTCTGGGTGGATGTTAGGCAAGAATAAGTGCCCAAATTGGGGTAAATTGCGTCAAAAATAGTGGTTGTCTTGAAACTGGTCTTGGGTGGTTCCTGTTGGTCCATTTACCCTGAAATTTTGTCTCATATGAGGGTAGAAGTATATTGACCTTTTTGTATAAAATAATCTTCCAGGGTGGTTGTGAAGTAAAGTTATGCCACAATCAGTGTGCCTAATATGGACACTTTTATGACAACGAGTGCTTGTATTGGAACTGGTCCTGAGTGGTTCTGGTTTGTCCATTTACCCTGAAATTGTGTCTCATATGAGGGGAGATGTATAATTCACCATTTTGTATAAAATAATCTTCCAGGGAGGTTCTGGGGGGATGTTAGGCAAGAATAAGTGCCCAAAATGGGGTAAATTGCGTTAAAAAGTGTGGCTGCATTGTAACTGGTCCTGGGTGGTTCTGGTTGGTCCATTTACCCTGAAATTTTGTCTCATATGAGGGGAGATGTATATTGACAATTCTGTATAAAATAATCTTCCAGGGTGGTTGTGAAGTAAAGTTATGCCACAATCAATGTACCTAATATGGGCACTTTTATGACAACGAGTGCTTGTATTGGAACTGGTCCTGGGTGGTTCTGATTGGTGCATTTACCCAGAAATTGTGCCTCATTTGTGGGTAGATGTATAATTCACCATTTTGTGTAAAATTGGTCTTCCAGGGAGGTTCTGGGGGGATGTTAGGCCAGAAATAGTGCCCAAATTGGGATAAATTGCGTCAAAAATAGTGGTTGCATTGTAACTGGTCCTGGGTGGTTCTGGTTGGTCCATTTACCCTGAAATTTTGTCTCATATGAGGGTAGAAGTATATTGACCTTTTTGTATAAAATAATCTTCCAGGGTGGTTGTGAAGTAAAGTTATGCCACAATCAGTGTGCCTAATATGGACACTTTTATGACAACGAGTGCTTGTATTGGAACTGGTCCTGAGTGGTTCTGGTTAGTCCATTTACCCTGAAATTGTGTCTCATATGAGGGGAGATGTATAATTCACCATTTTGTATAAAATAATCTTCCAGGGAGGTTCTGGGGGGATGTTAGGCAAGAATAAGTGCCCAAAATGGGGTAAATTGCGTTAAAAAGAGTGGCTGCATTGTAACTGGTCCTGGGTGGTTCTGGTTGGTCCATTTACCCTGAAATTTTGTCTCATATGAGGGGAGATGTATATTGACAATTCTGTATAAAATAATCTTCCAGGGTGGTTGTGAAGTAAAGTTATGCCACAATCAATGTACCTAATATGGGCACTTTTATGACAACGAGTGCTTGTATTGGAACTGGTCCTGGGTGGTTCTGATTGGTGCATTTACCCAGAAATTGTGCCTCATTTGTGGGTAGATGAATAATTCACCATTTTGTGTAAAATTGGTCTTCCAGGGAGGTTCTGGGGGGATGTTAGGCCAGAAATAGTGCCCAAATTGGGATAAATTGCGTCAAAAATAGTGGTTGCATTGTAACTGGTCCTGGGTGGTTCTGGTTGGTCCATTTATCCTGAAATTTTGTCTCATATGAGGGTAGAAGTATATTGACCATTTTGTATAAAATAATCTTCCAGGGTGGTTGTGAAGTAAAGTTATGCCACAATCAATGTACCTAATATGGGCGCTTTTATGACAACGAGTGCTTGTATTGGAACTGGTCCTGAGCGGTTCTGGTTGGTCCATTTACCCAGGAATTGTGTCTCATATGTGGGTAAATGTATTATTGACAAATTTGTGTAAAATTATTCTTCCAGGGAGATTCTGGGGGGATGTTAGGCAAGAAATAGTGCCCAAAATTGGGTAATTTTCGTTAAAAATAGTGGTTGTCTTGGAACTGGTCTTGGGTGGTTCTGGTTGGTCCATTTAACCTGAAATTTTGTCTCCTATGAGGGTAGATGTATATTGACCATTCTGTATAAAATAATCTTCCAGGGTGGTTGTGAAGTAAAGTTATGCCACAATCAATGTACCTAATATGGGCACTTTTATGACAACGAGTGCTTGTATTGGAACTGGTCCTGAGCGGTTCTGGTTGGTCCATTTACCCAGGAATGGTGTCTCATTTGTGGGTAGATGTATAATTCACCATTTTGTATAAAATTAGTCTTCCAGGGAGGTTCTGGGGGGATGTTAGGCAAGAAATAGTGACCAAAATGGGGTAAATTTCGTTAAAAATAGTGGTTGCATTGGAACACGTCTTGGGTGGTTCCTGTTGGTCCATTTACCCTGAAATTGTGTCTCATATGAGGGTAGACGTATATTGACCATTTTGTATAAAATAATCTTCCAGGGTGGTTGTGAAGTAAAGTTATGCCACAATCAGTGTGCCTAATATGGACACTTTTATGACAACGAGTGCTTGTATTGGAACTGGTCCTGAGTGGTTCTGGTTGGTCCATTTACCCTGAAATTGTGTCTCAATGAGGGGAGATGTATAATTCACCATTTTGTATAAAATAATCTTCCAGGGAGGTTCTGGGTGGATGTTAGGCAAGAATAAGTGCCCAAATTGGGGTAAATTGCGTCAAAAATAGTGGTTGTCTTGAAACTGGTCTTGGGTGGTTCCTGTTGGTCCATTTACCCTGAAATTTTGTCTCATATGAGGGTAGAAGTATATTGACCTTTTTGTATAAAATAATCTTCCAGGGTGGTTGTGAAGTAAAGTTATGCCACAATCAGTGTGCCTAATATGGACACTTTTATGACAACGAGTGCTTGTATTGGAACTGGTCCTGAGTGGTTCTGGTTAGTCCATTTACCCTGAAATTGTGTCTCATATGAGGGGAGATGTATAATTCACCATTTTGTATAAAATAATCTTCCAGGGAGGTTCTGGGGGGATGTTAGGCAAGAATAAGTGCCCAAAATGGGGTAAATTGCGTTAAAAAGAGTGGCTGCATTGTAACTGGTCCTGGGTGGTTCTGGTTGGTCCATTTACCCTGAAATTTTGTCTCATATGAGGGGAGATGTATATTGACAATTCTGTATAAAATAATCTTCCAGGGTGGTTGTGAAGTAAAGTTATGCCACAATCAATGTACCTAATATGGGCACTTTTATGACAACGAGTGCTTGTATTGGAACTGGTCCTGGGTGGTTCTGATTGGTGCATTTACCCAGAAATTGTGCCTCATTTGTGGGTAGATGTATATTTCACCATTTTGTGTAAAATTGGTCTTCCAGGGAGGTTCTGGGGGGATGTTAGGCCAGAAATAGTGCCCAAATTGGGATAAATTGCGTCAAAAATAGTGGTTGCATTGTAACTGGTCCTGGGTGGTTCTGGTTGGTCCATTTACCCTGAAATTTTGTCTCATATGAGGGTAGAAGTATATTGACCATTTTGTATAAAATAATCTTCCAGGGTGGTTGTGAAGTAAAGTTATGCCACAATCAATGTACCTAATATGGGCGCTTTTATGACAACGAGTGCTTGTATTGGAACTGGTCCTGAGCGGTTCTGGTTGGTCCATTTACCCAGGAATTGTGTCTCATATGTGGGTAAATGTATTATTGACAAATTTGTGTAAAATTATTCTTCCAGGGAGATTCTGGGGGGATGTTAGGCAAGAAATAGTGCCCAAAATTGGGTAATTTTCGTTAAAAATAGTGGTTGTCTTGGAACTGGTCTTGGGTGGTTCTGGTTGGTCCATTTAACCTGAAATTTTGTCTCCTATGAGGGTAGATGTATATTGACCATTCTGTATAAAATAATCTTCCAGGGTGGTTGTGAAGTAAAGTTATGCCACAATCAATGTACCTAATATGGGCACTTTTATGACAACGAGTGCTTGTATTGGAACTGGTCCTGAGCGGTTCTGGTTGGTCCATTTACCCAGGAATGGTGTCTCATTTGTGGGTAGATGTATAATTCACCATTTTGTATAAAATTAGTCTTCCAGGGAGGTTCTGGGGGGATGTTAGGCAAGAAATAGTGACCAAAATGGGGTAAATTTCGTTAAAAATAGTGGTTGCATTGGAACACGTCTTGGGTGGTTCCTGTTGGTCCATTTACCCTGAAATTGTGTCTCATATGAGGGTAGACGTATATTGACCATTTTGTATAAAATAATCTTCCAGGGTGGTTGTGAAGTAAAGTTATGCCACAATCAGTGTGCCTAATATGGATACTTTTATGACAACGAGTGCTTGTATTGGAACTGGTCCTGAGTGGTTCTGGTTGGTCCATTTACCCTGAAATTGTGTCTCAATGAGGGGAGATGTATAATTCACCATTTTGTATAAAATAATCTTCCAGGGAGGTTCTGGGTGGATGTTAGGCAAGAATAAGTGCCCAAATTGGGGTAAATTGCGTCAAAAATAGTGGTTGTCTCGAAACTGGTCCTGAGTGGTTCTGGTTAGTCCATTTACCCTGAAATTGTGTCTCATATGAGGGGAGATGTATAATTCACCATTTTGTATAAAATAATCTTCCAGGGAGGTTCTGGGGGGATGTTAGGCAAGAATAAGTGCCCAAAATGGGGTAAATTGCGTTAAAAAGAGTGGCTGCATTGTAACTGGTCCTGGGTGGTTCTGGTTGGTCCATTTACCCTGAAATTTTGTCTCATATAAGGGGAGATGTATATTGACAATTCTGTATAAAATAATCTTCCAGGGTGGTTGTGAAGTAAAGTTATGCCACAATCAATGTACCTAATATGGGCACTTTTATGACAACGAGTGCTTGTATTGGAACTGGTCCTGGGTGGTTCTGATTGGTGCATTTACCCAGAAATTTTGCCTCATTTGTGGGTAGATGTATAATTCACCATTTTGTGTAAAATTAGTCTTCCAGGGAGGTTCTGGGGGGATGTTAAGCCAGAAATAGTGCCCAAATTGGGGTAAATTTCGTTAAAAATAGTGGTTGCATTGTAACTGGCCCTGGGTGGTTCTGGTTGGTCCATTTACCCTGAAATTTTGTCTGATATGAGGGTAGACGTATATTGACCATTTTGTATAAAATAATCTTCCAGGGTGGTTGTGAAGTAAAGTTATGCCACAATCAGTGTGCCAAATATGGGCACTTTTATGACAACGAGTGCTTGTATTGGAACTGGTCCTGAGCGGTTCTGGTTGGTCCATTTACCCAGAAATTGTGTCTCATTTGTGGGTAGATGTATAATTCACAATTTTGTGTAAAATTAGTCTTCCAGGGAGGTTCAGGGGTGATGTTAGGCCAGAATAAGTGCCCAAATTGGGGTAAATTGCGTCAAAAATAGTGGTTGTCTTGGAACTTGTCTTGGGTGGTTCTGGTTGGTCCATTTACCCAGAAATTTTGTCTCATATGAGGGTAGATGTATATTGACCATTTTGTATAAAATAATCTTCCAGGGTGGTTGTGAAGTAAAGTTATGCTACAATCTGTGTGCCTAATATGGGCACTCTTATTGAAAAGAGTGCTTGTATTGGAACTGGTCCTGAGTGGTTCTGGTTGGTCCATTTACCCGGGAATTGTGTCCTATTTGTGGGTAAATGTATAATTCACATTTTTGTATAAAATTAGACTTCTAGGGATGTTCTGGAGGGATGTTAGGCCAGAATAAGTGCCCAAAAAGGGGTAATTTTCGTTAAAAATAGTGGTTGCATTGGAACTGGTCCTGGGTGGTTCTGGTTGGTCCATTTACCCTGAAATTGTGTCTCATATGTGGGTAGATGTATATTGACCATTTTGTATAAAATAATCTTCCAAGGATGTTGTGAAGTAAAGTTATGCCACAATCAATGTACCTAATATGGGCACTTTTATGGCAACGAGTGCTTGTATTGGAAGTGGTCCTGGGTGGTTCTGGTTGGTCCATTTACCCGGGAATTGTGTCTCATTTGTGGGTAGATGTATAATTCACATTTTTGTATAAAATTAGACTTCCAGGGATGTTCTGGAGGGATGTTAGGCCAGAATAAGTGCCCAAAATGGGGTAAATTTCGTTAAAAATAGTGGTTGCATTGGAACTGGTCTTGGGTGGTTCTGGTTGGTCCATTTACCCAGAAATTTTGTCTCATATGAGGGTAGATGTATATTGACCATTTTGTATAAAATAATCTTCCAGGGAGGTTGTGAAGTAAAGTTTTGCCACAATCAGTGTGCCTGATATGGGCACTTTTATGACAACGAGTGCTTGTATTGGAACTGGTCTTGAGCGGTTCTGGTTGGTCCATTTACCCAGAATCTGTGTCTCATTTGTGGGTAGATGTATAATTCACCATTTTGTATAAAATTAGACTTCCAGGGATGTTCTGGGGGGATGTTAGGCCAGAATAAGTGACCAAAATGGGGTAAATTTTGTCAAAAATAGTGGTTGTCTTGGAACTGGTCTTGGGTGGTTCTGGTTGGTCCATTTACCCTGAAATTGTGTCTCATATGAGGGTAGATGTATATTGACCAATTTGTATAAAATAATCTTCCAGGGAGGTTGTGAAGTAAAGTTATGCCACAATCAATGTACCTAATATGGGCACTTTTATGACAACGAGTGCTTGTATTGGAAGTGGTCCTGGGTGGTTCTGGTTGGTCCATTTACCCGGGAATTGTGTCTCATTTGTGGGTAGATGTATAATTCACATTTTTGTATAAAATTAGACTTCCAGGGATGTTCTGGGGGGATGTTAGGCAAGAAATAGTGCCCAAATTGGGATAAATTGCGTCAAAAATAGTGGTTGCATTGGAACTGGTCCTGGATGGTTCTGGTTGGTTCATTTACCCTGAAATTTTGTCTCATATGAGGGTAGACGTATATTGACCATTTTGTATAAAATAATCTTCCAGGGTGGTTGTGAAGTAAAGTTATGCCACAATCAGTGTGCCTAATATGGGCACTTTTATGACGAGTGCTTGTATTGGAACTGGTCCTGAGCGGTTCTGGTGGGTCCATTTACCCAGAAATTTTGTCTCATATGAGGGTAGATGTATAATTCACAATTTTGTATAAAATTAGTCTTCCAGGGAGGTTCTGGGGTGATGTTATGCCAGAAATAGTGCCCAAAATGGGGTAAATTTCGTTAAAATTAGTGGTTGCATTGTAACTGGTCCTGGGTGGTTCTGGTTGGTCCATTTACCATGAAATTTTGTCTTATATGAGGGTAGACGTATATTGACCATTTTGTATAAAATAAACTTCCAGGGTGGTTGTGAAGTAAAGTTATGCCACGATCAGTGTGCCTAATATGGACACTTTTATGACAACGAGTGCTTGTATTGGAACTGGTCCTGAGTGGTTCTGGTTGGTCCATTTACCCGGGAATTGTGTCCTATTTGTGGGTAGATGTATAATTCACATTTTTGTATAAAATTAGACTTCCAGGGATGTTCTGGAGGGATGTTAGGGCAGAATAAGTGCCCAAAAAGGGGTAATTTTCGTTAAAAATAGTGGTTGCATTGGAACTGGTCCTGGGTGGTTCTGGTTGGTCCATTTACCCTGAAATTGTGTCTCATATGTGGGTAGATGTATATTGACCATTTTGTATAAAATAATCTTCCAAGGATGTTGTGAAGTAAAGTTATGCCACAATCAATGTACCTAATATGGGCACTTTTATGGCAACGAGTGCTTGTATTGGAACTGGTCCTGGGTGGTTCTGGTTGGTCCATTTACCCAGAAATTTTGTATCATATGAGGGTAGATGTTTATTGACCATTTTCTATAAAATAATCTTCCAGGGAGGTTCTGGGGGGATGTTAGGCAAGAATAAGTGCCCCAAATGGGGTAAATTTCGTTCAAAAGAGTGGTTGCATTGTAACTGGTCCTGGGTGGTTCTGGTTAGTCCATTTACCCTGAAATTTTGTCTCATATGAGGGGAGATGTATATTGACAATTCTGTCTAAAATAATCTTCCAGGGTGGTTGTGAAGTAAAGTTATGCCACAATCAATGTACCTAATATGGGCACTTTTATGACAACGAGTGCTTGTATTGGAACTGGTCCTGGGTGGTTCTGGTTGGTGCATTTACCCAGAAATTGTGCCTCATTTGTGGGTAGATGTATAATTCACCATTTTGTGTAAAATTAGTCTTCCAGGGAGGTTCTGGGGGGATGTTAAGCCAGAAATAGCTCCCAAATTGGGGTAAATTTCGTTAAAAATAGTGGTTGCATTGTAACTGGTCCTGGGTGGTTCTGGTTGGTCCATTTACCCTGAAATTTTGTCTCATATGAGGGTAGACGTATATTGACCATTTTGTATAAAATAATCTTCCAGGGTGGTTGTGAAGTAAAGTTATGCCACAATCAGTGTGCCTAATATGGGCACTTTTATGACAACGAGTGCTTGTATTGGAACTGGTCCTGAGCGGTTCTGGTTGGTCCATTTACCCAGAAATTGTGTCTCATTTGTGGGTAGATATATAATTCACAATTTTGTGTAAAATTAGTCTTCCAGGGAGGTTCTGGGGTGATGTTAGGCCAGAATAAGTGCCCAAATTGGGGTAAATTGCGTCAAAAATAGTGGTTGTCTTGGAACTTGTCTTGGGTGGTTCTGGTTGGTCCATTTACCCAGAAATTTTGTCTCATATGAGGGTAGATGTATATTGACCATTTTGTATAAAATAATCTTCCAGGGTGGTTGTGAAGTAAAGTTATGCTACAATCTGTGTGCCTAATATGGGCACTCTTATTGAAAAGAGTGCTTGTATTGGAACTGGTCCTGAGTGGTTCTGGTTGGTCCATTTACCCGGGAATTGTGTCCTATTTGTGGGTAAATGTATAATTCACATTTTTGTATAAAATTAGACTTCCAGGGATGTTCTGGAGGGATGTTAGGCCAGAATAAGTGCCCAAAAAGGGGTAATTTTCGTTAAAAATAGTGGTTGCATTGGAACTGGTCCTGGGTGGTTCTGGTTGGTCCATTTACCCTGAAATTGTGTCTCATATGTGGGTAGATGTATATTGACCATTTTGTATAAAATAATCTTCCAAGGATGTTGTGAAGTAAAGTTATGCCACAATCAATGTACCTAATATGGGCACTTTTATGGCAACGAGTGCTTGTATTGGAAGTGGTCCTGGGTGGTTCTGGTTGGTCCATTTACCCGGGAATTGTGTCTCATTTGTGGGTAGATGTATAATTCACATTTTTGTATAAAATTAGACTTCCAGGGATGTTCTGGAGGGATGTTAGGCCAGAATAAGTGCCCAAAATGGGGTAAATTTCGTTAAAAATAGTGGTTGCATTGGAACTGGTCTTGGGTGGTTCTGGTTGGTCCATTTACCCAGAAATTTTGTCTCATATGAGGGTAGATGTATATTGACCATTTTGTATAAAATAATCTTCCAGGGAGGTTGTGAAGTAAAGTTTTGCCACAATCAGTGTGCCTGATATGGGCACTTTTATGACAACGAGTGCTTGTATTGGAACTGGTCTTGAGCGGTTCTGGTTGGTCCATTTACCCAGAATCTGTGTCTCATTTGTGGGTAGATGTATAATTCACCATTTTGTATAAAATTAGACTTCCAGGGATGTTCTGGGGGGATGTTAGGCCAGAATAAGTGACCAAAATGGGGTAAATTTCGTCAAAAATAGTGGTTGTCTTGGAACTGGTCTTGGGTGGTTCTGGTTGGTCCATTTACCCTGAAATTGTGTCTCATATGAGGGTAGATGTATATTGACCAATTTGTATAAAATAATCTTCCAGGGAGGTTGTGAAGTAAAGTTATGCCACAATCAATGTACCTAATATGGGCACTTTTATGACAATGAGTGCTTGTATTGGAAGTGGTCCTGGGTGGTTCTGGTTGGTCCATTTACCCGGGAATTGTGTCTCATTTGTGGGTAGATGTATAATTCACATTTTTGTATAAAATTAGACTTCCAGGGATGTTCTGGGGGGATGATAGGCAAGAAATAGTGCCCAAATTGGGATAAATTGCGTCAAAAATAGTGGTTGCATTGGAACTGGTCCTGGATGGTTCTGGTTGGTTCATTTACCCTGAAATTTTGTCTCATATGAGGGTAGACGTATATTGACCATTTTGTATAAAATAATCTTCCAGGGTGGTTGTGAAGTAAAGTTATGCCACAATCAGTGTGCCTAATATGGGCACTTTTATGACGAGTGCTTGTATTGGAACTGGTCCTGAGCGGTTCTGGTGGGTCCATTTACCCAGAAATTTTGTCTCATATGAGGGTAGATGTATAATTCACAATTTTGTATAAAATTAGTCTTCCAGGGAGGTTCTGGGGTGATGTTATGCCAGAAATAGTGCCCAAAATGGGGTAAATTTCGTTAAAATTAGTGGTTGCATTGTAACTGGTCCTGGGTGGTTCTGGTTGGTCCATTTACCATGAAATTTTGTCTTATATGAGGGTAGACGTATATTGACCATTTTGTATAAAATAAACTTCCAGGGTGGTTGTGAAGTAAAGTTATGCCACAATCAGTGTGCCTAATATGGGCACTTTTATGACAACGAGTGCTTGTATTGGAACTGGTCCTGAGCGGTTCTGGTTGGTCCATTTACCTAGAAATTGTGTCTCATTTGTGGGTAGATGTATAATTCACAATTTTGTGTAAAATTAGTCTTCCAGGGAGGTTCTGGGGTGATGTTAGGCCAGAATAAGTGCCCAAATTGGGGTAAATTGCGTCAAAAATAGTGGTTGTCTTGGAACTGGTCTTGGGTGGTTCTGGTTGGTCCATTTACCTTGAAATTTTGTCTTATATGAGGGTAGACGTATATTGACCATTCTTTATAAAATAATCTTCCAGGGTGGTTGTGAAGTAAAGTTATGCCACAAACAGTGTGCCTAATATGGGCACTTTTATGACAACGAGTGCTTGTATTGGAACTGGTCCTGGGTGGTTCTGGTTGGTCCATTACCCAGAAATTTTGTATCATATGAGGGTAGATGTTTATTGACCATTTTCTATAAAATAATCTTCCAGGGAGGTTCTGGGGGGATGTTAGGCAAGAATAAGTGCCCAAAATGGGGTAAATTTCGTTAAAAAGAGTGGTTGCATTGTAACTGGTCCTGGGTGGTTCTGGTTGGTCCATTTACCCTGAAATTTTGTCTCATATGAGGGGAGATGTATATTGACAATTCTGTATAAAATATTCTTCCAGGGTGGTTGTGAAGTAAAGTTATGCCACAATCAATGTACCTAATATGGGCACTTTTATGACAACGAGTGCTTGTATTGGAACTGGTCCTGGGTGGTTCTGGTTGGTGCATTTACCCAGAAATTGTGCCTCATTTGTGGGTAGATGTATAATTCACCATTTTGTGTAAAATGAGTCTTCCAGGGAGGTTCTGGGGGGATGTTAAGCCAGAAATAGTGCCCAAATTGGGGTAAATTTCATTAAAAATAGTGGTTGTCTCGGAACTGGTCTTGGGTGGTTCTGGTTGGTCCATTTACCCTGAAATTGTGTCTCATATGAGGGGAGATGTATATTGACCGTTTTGTATAAAATAATCTTTCAGGGAGGATGTGAAGTAAAGTTATGCCACAATCAATGTACCTAATATGGGCACTTTTATGACAACGAGTGCTTGTATTGGAACTGGTCCTGGGTGGTTCTGGTTGGTCCATTTACCCGGGAATTGTGTCTCATTTGTGGGGAGATGTATAATTCACCATTTTGTATAAAATTAGTCTTCCAGGGAGGTTCTGGGGGGATGTTAAGCCAGAAATAGTGCCCAAATTGGGGTAAATTGCGTTAAAAATAGTGGTTGCATTGTAACTGGTCTTGGGTGGTTCTGGTTGGTCCATTTACCCTGAAATTTTGTCTCATATGAGGGTAGACGTAGATTGACCATTTTTTATAAAATAATCTTCCAGGGTGGTTGTGAAGTAAAGTTATGCCACAATCTATGTACCTAATATGGGCACTTTTATGACAACGAGTGCTTGTATTGGAATTGGTCCTGGGTGGTTCTGGTTGGTCCATTTACCCTGAAATTTTGTCTAATATGAGGGTAGATGTTTATTGACCATTTTGTATAAAATAATCTTCCAGGGAGGTTCTGGGAGGATGTTAGGCAAGATAAAGTGCCCAAAATGGGGTAAATTGCGTTAAAAAGAGTGGTTGCATTGTAACTGGTCCTGGGCGGTTCTGGTTGGTCCATTTACCCTGAAATTTTGTCTAATATGAGGGTAGATGTTTATTGACCATTTTGTATAAAATAATCTTCCAGGGAGGTTCTGGGAGGATGTTAGGCAAGATAAAGTGCCCAAAATGGGGTAAATTGCGTTAAAAAGAGTGGTTGCATTGTAACTGGTCCTGGGCGGTTCTGGTTGGTCCATTTACCCTGAAATTTTGTCTCATATGGGGGTAGACGTATATTGATCATTCTGTATAAAATAATCTTCCAGGGTGGTTGTGAAGTAAAGTTATGCTACAATCTGTGTGCCTAATATGGGCACACTTATTGAAAAGAGTGCTTGTATTGGAACTGGTCCTGAGTGGTTCTGGTTGGTCCATTTACCCGGGAATTGTGTCTCATTTGTGGGTAGATGTATATTTCACATTTTTGTATAAAATTAGACTTCCAGGGATGTTCTGGGGGGATGTTAGGCAAGAAATAGTGCCCAAAAAGGGGTAATTTTCGTTAAAAATAGTGGTTGCATTGGAACTGGTCCTGGGTGGTTCTGGTTGGTCCATTTACCCTGAAATTGTGTCTCATAGGTATGTAGATGTATATTGACCATTTTGTATAAAATAATCTTCCAAGGATGTTGTGAAGTAAAGTTATGCCACAATCAATGTACCTAATATGGGCACTTTTATGACAACGAGTGCTTGTATTGGAAGTGGTCCTGGGTGGTTCTGGTTGGTCCATTTACCCGGGAATTGTGTCTCATTTGTGGGTAGATGTATAATTCACATTTTTGTATAAAATTAGACTTCCAGGGATGTTCTGGGGGGATGTGAGGGTAGATGTATATTGACCATTTTGTATAAAATAATCTTCCAGGGAGGTTGTGAAGTAAAGTTATGCCACAATCAATGTACCTAATATGGGCACTTTTATGAACACGAGTGCTTGTATTGGAACTGGTCCTGGGTGGTTCTGGTTGGTCCATTTACCCAGAAATTTTGTATCATATGAGGGTAGATGTTTATTGACCATTTTCTATAAAATAATCTTCCAGGGAGGTTCTGGGGGGATGTTAGGCAAGAATAAGTGCCCAAAATGGGGTACATTTCGTTAAAAAGAGTGGTTGCATTTTAACTGGTCCTGGGTGGTTCTGGTTGGTCCATTTACCCTGAAATTTTGTCTCTTATGAGGGGAGATGTATATTGACAATTCTGTATAAAATAATCTTCCAGGGTGGTTGTGAAGTAAAGTTATGCCACAATCAGTGTGCCTAATATGGGCACTTTTATGAACACGAGTGCTTGTATTGGAACTGGTCCTGGGTGGTTCTGGTTGGTTAATTTACCCTGAAATTGTGTCTCATATGAGGGGAGATGTATATTGACCATTTTCTATAAAATAATCTTCCAGGGAGGTTCTGGGTGGATGTTAGGCAAGAAATAGTGCCCAAAATGGGGTAAATTTCGTTAAAATTAGTGGTTGCATTGTAACTGGTCCTGGGTGGTTCTGGTTGGTCCATTTACCATGAAATTTTGTCTTATATGAGGGTAGACGTATATTGACCATTTTGTATAAAATAAACTTCCAGGGTGGTTGTGAAGTAAAGTTATGCCACAATCAGTGTGCCTAATATGGGCACTTTTATGACAACGAGTGCTTGTATTGGAACTGGTCCTGAGCGGTTCTGGTTGGTCCATTTACCTAGAAATTGTGTCTCATTTGTGGGTAGATGTATAATTCACAATTTTGTGTAAAATTAGTCTTCCAGGGAGGTTCTGGGGTGATGTTAGGCCAGAATAAGTGCCCAAATTGGGGTAAATTGCGTCAAAAATAGTGGTTGTCTTGGAACTGGTCTTGGGTGGTTCTGGTTGGTCCATTTACCTTGAAATTTTGTCTTATATGAGGGTAGACGTATATTGACCATTCTTTATAAAATAATCTTCCAGGGTGGTTGTGAAGTAAAGTTATGCCACAAACAGTGTGCCTAATATGGGCACTTTTATGACAACGAGTGCTTGTATTGGAACTGGTCCTGGGTGGTTCTGGTTGGTCCATTACCCAGAAATTTTGTATCATATGAGGGTAGATGTTTATTGACCATTTTCTATAAAATAATCTTCCAGGGAGGTTCTGGGGGGATGTTAGGCAAGAATAAGTGCCCAAAATGGGGTAAATTTCGTTAAAAAGAGTGGTTGCATTGTAACTGGTCCTGGGTGGTTCTGGTTGGTCCATTTACCCTGAAATTTTGTCTCATATGAGGGGAGATGTATATTGACAATTCTGTATAAAATATTCTTCCAGGGTGGTTGTGAAGTAAAGTTATGCCACAATCAATGTACCTAATATGGGCACTTTTATGACAACGAGTGCTTGTATTGGAACTGGTCCTGGGTGGTTCTGGTTGGTGCATTTACCCAGAAATTGTGCCTCATTTGTGGGTAGATGTATAATTCACCATTTTGTGTAAAATGAGTCTTCCAGGGAGGTTCTGGGGGGATGTTAAGCCAGAAATAGTGCCCAAATTGGGGTAAATTTCATTAAAAATAGTGGTTGTCTCGGAACTGGTCTTGGGTGGTTCTGGTTGGTCCATTTACCCTGAAATTGTGTCTCATATGAGGGGAGATGTATATTGACCGTTTTGTATAAAATAATCTTTCAGGGAGGATGTGAAGTAAAGTTATGCCACAATCAATGTACCTAATATGGGCACTTTTATGACAACGAGTGCTTGTATTGGAACTGGTCCTGGGTGGTTCTGGTTGGTCCATTTACCCGGGAATTGTGTCTCATTTGTGGGGAGATGTATAATTCACCATTTTGTATAAAATTAGTCTTCCAGGGAGGTTCTGGGGGGATGTTAAGCCAGAAATAGTGCCCAAATTGGGGTAAATTGCGTTAAAAATAGTGGTTGCATTGTAACTGGTCTTGGGTGGTTCTGGTTGGTCCATTTACCCTGAAATTTTGTCTCATATGAGGGTAGACGTAGATTGACCATTTTTTATAAAATAATCTTCCAGGGTGGTTGTGAAGTAAAGTTATGCCACAATCTATGTACCTAATATGGGCACTTTTATGACAACGAGTGCTTGTATTGGAATTGGTCCTGGGTGGTTCTGGTTGGTCCATTTACCCTGAAATTTTGTCTAATATGAGGGTAGATGTTTATTGACCATTTTGTATAAAATAATCTTCCAGGGAGGTTCTGGGAGGATGTTAGGCAAGATAAAGTGCCCAAAATGGGGTAAATTGCGTTAAAAAGAGTGGTTGCATTGTAACTGGTCCTGGGCGGTTCTGGTTGGTCCATTTACCCTGAAATTTTGTCTAATATGAGGGTAGATGTTTATTGACCATTTTGTATAAAATAATCTTCCAGGGAGGTTCTGGGAGGATGTTAGGCAAGATAAAGTGCCCAAAATGGGGTAAATTGCGTTAAAAAGAGTGGTTGCATTGTAACTGGTCCTGGGCGGTTCTGGTTGGTCCATTTACCCTGAAATTTTGTCTCATATGGGGGTAGACGTATATTGATCATTCTGTATAAAATAATCTTCCAGGGTGGTTGTGAAGTAAAGTTATGCTACAATCTGTGTGCCTAATATGGGCACACTTATTGAAAAGAGTGCTTGTATTGGAACTGGTCCTGAGTGGTTCTGGTTGGTCCATTTACCCGGGAATTGTGTCTCATTTGTGGGTAGATGTATATTTCACATTTTTGTATAAAATTAGACTTCCAGGGATGTTCTGGGGGGATGTTAGGCAAGAAATAGTGCCCAAAAAGGGGTAATTTTCGTTAAAAATAGTGGTTGCATTGGAACTGGTCCTGGGTGGTTCTGGTTGGTCCATTTACCCTGAAATTGTGTCTCATAGGTATGTAGATGTATATTGACCATTTTGTATAAAATAATCTTCCAAGGATGTTGTGAAGTAAAGTTATGCCACAATCAATGTACCTAATATGGGCACTTTTATGACAACGAGTGCTTGTATTGGAAGTGGTCCTGGGTGGTTCTGGTTGGTCCATTTACCCGGGAATTGTGTCTCATTTGTGGGTAGATGTATAATTCACATTTTTGTATAAAATTAGACTTCCAGGGATGTTCTGGGGGGATGTGAGGGTAGATGTATATTGACCATTTTGTATAAAATAATCTTCCAGGGAGGTTGTGAAGTAAAGTTATGCCACAATCAATGTACCTAATATGGGCACTTTTATGAACACGAGTGCTTGTATTGGAACTGGTCCTGGGTGGTTCTGGTTGGTCCATTTACCCAGAAATTTTGTATCATATGAGGGTAGATGTTTATTGACCATTTTCTATAAAATAATCTTCCAGGGAGGTTCTGGGGGGATGTTAGGCAAGAATAAGTGCCCAAAATGGGGTACATTTCGTTAAAAAGAGTGGTTGCATTTTAACTGGTCCTGGGTGGTTCTGGTTGGTCCATTTACCCTGAAATTTTGTCTCTTATGAGGGGAGATGTATATTGACAATTCTGTATAAAATAATCTTCCAGGGTGGTTGTGAAGTAAAGTTATGCCACAATCAGTGTGCCTAATATGGGCACTTTTATGAACACGAGTGCTTGTATTGGAACTGGTCCTGGGTGGTTCTGGTTGGTTAATTTACCCTGAAATTGTGTCTCATATGAGGGGAGATGTATATTGACCATTTTCTATAAAATAATCTTCCAGGGAGGTTCTGGGTGGATGTTAGGCAAGAATAAGTGCCCAAATTGGGGTAAATTGCGTCAAAAATAGTTGTTGTCTTGGAACTTGTCTTGGTTGGTTCTGGTTTGTCCATTTACCCTGAAATTTTGTCTCATATGAGGGTAGATGTATATTGACCATTTTGTATAAAATAATCTTCCAAGGATGTTGTGAAGTAAAGTTATGCCACAATCAATGTACCTAATATGGGCACTTTTATGACAACGAGTGCTTGTATTGGAACTGGTCCTGAGCGGTTCTGGTTGGTCCATTTACCCGGGAATTGTGTCTCATTTGTGGGTAGATGTATCATTCACAATTTAGTGTAAAATTGGTCTTCCAGGGAGGTTCTGGGGGGATGTTAGGCCAGAAATAGTGCCCAAATTGGGATAAATTGCGTCAAAAATAGTGGTTGCATTGTAACTGGTCCTGGGTGGTTCTGGTTGGTCCATTTACCCTGAAATTTTGTCTCATATGAGGGTAGAAGTATATTGACCATTTTGTATAAAATAATCTTCCAGGGTGGTTGTGAAGTAAAGTTATGCCACAATCAATGTACCTAATATGGGCACTTTTATGACAACGAGTGCTTGTATTGGAACTGGTCCTGAGCGGTTCTGCTTGGTCCATTTACCCAGGAATTGTGTCTCATATGTGGGTAAATGTATTATTGACAAATTTGTGTAAAATTATTCTTCCAGGGAGATTCTGGGGGGATGTTAGGCAAGAAATAGTGCCCAAAATTGGGTAATTTTCGTTAAAAATAGTGGTTGTCTTGGAACTGGTCTTGGGTGGTTCTGGTTGGTCCATTTACCCTGAAATTTTGTCTCCTATGAGGGTAGATGTATATTGACCATTCTGTATAAAATAATCTTCCAGGGTGGTTGTGAAGTAAAGTTATGCCACAATCAGTGTGCCTAATATGGACACTTTTATGACAACGAGTGCTTGTATTGGAACTGGTCCTGAGTGGTTCTGGTTGGTCCATTTACCCTGAAATTGTGGCTCAATGAGGGGAGATGTATAATTCACCATTTTGTATAAAATAATCTTCCAGGGAGGTTCTGGGTGGATGTTAGGCAAGAATAAGTGCCCAAATTGGGGTAAATTGCGTCAAAAATAGTGGTTGTCTTGAAACTGGTCTTGGGTGGTTCCTGTTGGTCCATTTACCTGAAATTTTGTCTCATATGAGGGTAGAAGTATATTGACCTTTTTGTATAAAATAATCTTCCAGGGTGGTTGTGAAGTAAAGTTATGCCACAATCAGTGTGCCTAATATGGACACTTTTATGACAACGAGTGCTTGTATTGGAACTGGTCCTGAGTGGTTCTGGTTGGTCCATTTACCCTGAAATTGTGTCTCATATGAGGGGAGATGTATAATTCACCATTTTGTATAAAATAATCTTCCAGGGAGGTTCTGGGGGGATGTTAGGCAAGAATAAGTGCCCAAAATGGGGTAAATTGCGTTAAAAAGAGTGGCTGCATTGTAACTGGTCCTGGGTGGTTCTGGTTGGTCCATTTACCCTGAAATTTTGTCTCATATGAGGGGAGATGTATATTGACAATTCTGTATAAAATAATCTTCCAGGGTGGTTGTGAAGTAAAGTTATGCCACAATCAGTGTGCCAAATATGGGCACTTTTATGACAACGAGTGCTTGTATTGGAACTGGTCCTGAGCGGTTCTGGTTGGTCCATTTACCCAGAAATTGTGTCTCATTTGTGGGTAGATGTATAATTCAAAATTTTGTGTAAAATTAGTCTTCCAGGGAGGTTCAGGGGTGATGTTAGGCCAGAATAAGTGCCCAAATTGGGGTAAATTGCGTCAAAAATAGTGGTTGTCTTGGAACTTGTCTTGGGTGGTTCTGGTTGGTCCATTTACCCAGAAATTTTGTCTCATATGAGGGTAGATGTATATTGACCATTTTGTATAAAATAATCTTCCAGGGTGGTTGTGAAGTAAAGTTATGCTACAATCTGTGTGCCTAATATGGGCACTCTTATTGAAAAGAGTGCTTGTATTGGAACTGGTCCTGAGTGGTTCTGGTTGGTCCATTTACCCGGCAATTGTGTCTCATTTGTGGGTAGATGTATAATTCACATTTTTGTATAAAATTAGACTTCCAGGGATGTTCTGGGGGGATGTTAGGCAAGAAATAGTGCCCAAAAAGTGGTAATTTTCGTTAAAAATAGTGGTTGCATTGGAACTGGTCCTGGGTGGTTCTGGTTGGTCCATTTACCCAGAAATTTTGTCTCATATGAGGGTAGATGTATATTGACCATTTTGTATAAAATAATCTTCCAGGGAGGTTGTGAAGTAAAGTTGTGCCACAATCAATGTACCTTGTATGGGCACTTTTATGACAACGAGTGCTTGTATTGGAAGTGGTCCTGGGTGGTTCTGGTTGGTCCATTTACCCGGGAATTGTGTCTCATTTGTGGGTAGATGTATAATTCACATTTTTGTATAAAATTAGACTTCCAGGGATGTTCTGGAGGGATGTTAGGCCAGAATAAGTGCCCAAAATGGGGTAAATTTCGTTAAGAATAGTGGTTGCATTGGAACTGGTCTTGGGTGGTTCTGGTTGGTCCATTTACCCAGAAATTTTGTCTCATATGAGGGTAGATGTATATTGACCATTTTGTATAAAATAATCTTCCAGGGAGGTTGTGAAGTAAAGTTATGCCACAATCAGTGTGCCTGATATGGGCACTTTTATGACAACGAGTGCTTGTATTGGAACTGGTCCTGAGCGGTTCTGGTTGGTCCATTTACCCAGAAATTGTGTCTCATTTGTGGGTAGATGTATAATTCACCATTTTGTATAAAATTAGACTTCCAGGGATGTTCTGGGGGGATGTTAGGCCAGAATAAGTGACCAAAATGGGGTAAATTTCGTCAAAAATAGTGGTTGTCTTGGAACTGGTCTTGGGTGGTTCTGGTTGGTCCATTTACCCTGAAATTGTGTCTCATATGAGGGTAGATGTATATTGACCAATTTGTATAAAATAATTTTCCAGGGAGGTTGTGAAGTAAAGTTATGCCACAATCAATGTACCTAATATGGGCACTTTTATGACAACGAGTGCTTGTATTGGAACTGGTCCTGAGTGGTTCTGTTTGGTCCATTTACCCGGGACTTGTGTCTCATTTGTGGGTAGATGTATAATTCACAATTATGTGTAAAATAAGTCTTCCAGGGAGGTTCTGGGGTGATGTTAGGCCAGAATAAGTGCCCAAATTGGGGTAAATTGCATCAAAAATAGTCGTTGTCTTGGAACTGGTCTTGGGTGGTTCTGGTTGGTCCATTTACCTTGAAATTTTGTCTTATATGAGGGTAGACGTATATTGACCATTCTATATAAAATAATCTTCCAGGGTGGTTGTGAAGTAAAGTAATGCCACAAACAGTGTGCCTAATATGGGCACTTTTATGACGAGTGCTTGTATTGGAACTGGTCCTGGGTGGTTCTGGTTGGTCCATTTACCCAGAAATTTTGTATCATATGAGGGTAGATGTTTATTGACCATTTTCTATAAAATAATCTTCCAGGGAGGTTCTGGGGGGATGTTAGGCAAGAATAAGTGCCCAAAATGGGGTAAATTTCGTTAAAAAGAGTGGTTGCATTGTAACTGGTCCTGGGTGGTTCTGGTTGGTCCATTTACCCTGAAATTTTGTCTCATATGAGGGGAGATGTATATTGCCAATTCTGTATAAAATAATCTTCCAGGGTGGTTGTGAAGTAAAGTTATGACACACACACACACACACACACACACACACACACACACACACACACACACACACACACACACACACACACACACACACACACACACACACACACACACACACACACACACACACACACACACACACACACACACACACACACACACACACACACACACACACACACACACACACACACACACACACACACACACACACACACACACACACACACACACACACACACACACACACACACACACACACACAACACACACACACACACACACACACACACACACACACACACACACACACACACACACACACACACACACACACACACACACACACACACACACACACACACACACACACACACACACACACACACACACACACACACACACACACACACACACACACACACACACACACACACACACACACACACACACACACACACACACACACACACACACACACACACACACACACACACACACACACACACACACACACACACACACACACACACACACACACACACACACACACACACACACACACACACACACACACACACACACACACACACACACACACACACACACACACACACACACACACACACACACACACACACACACACACACACACACACACACACACACACACACACACACACACACACACACACACACACACACACACACACACACACACACACACACACACACACACACACACACACACACACACACACACACACACACACACACACACACACACACACACACACACACACACACACACACACACACACACACACACACACACACACACACACACACACACACACACACACACACACACACACACACACACACACACACACACACACACACACACACACACACACACACACACACACACACACACACACACACACACACACACACACACACACACACACACACACACACACACACACACACACACACACACACACACACACACACACACACACACACACACACACACACACACACACACACACACACACACACACACACACACACACACACACACACACACACACACACACACACACACACACACACACACACACACACACACACACACACACACACACACACACACACACACACACACACACACACACACACACACACACACACACACACACACACACACACACACACACACACACACACACACACACACACACACACACACACACACACACACACACACACACACACACACACACACACACACACACACACACACACACACACACACACACACACACACACACACACACACACACACACACACACACACACACACACACACACACACACACACACACACACACACACACACACACACACACACACACACACACACACACACACACACACACACACACACACACACACACACACACACACACACACACACACACACACACACACACACACACACACACACACACACACACACACACACACACACACACACACACACACACACACACACACACACACACACACACACACACACACACACACACACACACACACACACACACACACACACACACACACACACACACACACACACACACACACACACACACACACACACACACACACACACACACACACACACACACACACACACACACACACACACACACACACACACACACACACACACACACACACACACACACACACACACACACACACACACACACACACACACACACACACACACACACACACACACACACACACACACACACACACACACACACACACACACACACACACACACACACACACACACACACACACACACACACACACACACACACACACACACACACACACACACACACACACACACACACACACACACACACACACCACACACACACACACACACACACACACACACACACACACACACACACACACACACACACACACACACACACACACACACACACACACACACACACACACACACACACACACACACACACACACACACACACACACACACACACACACACACACACACACACACACACACACACACACACACACACACACACACACACACACACACACACACACACACACACACACACACACACACACACACACACACACACACACACACACACACACACACACACACACACACACACACACACACACACACACACACACACACACACACACACACACACACACACACACACACACACACACACACACACACACACACACACACACACACACACACACACACACACACACACACACACACACACACACACACACACACACACACACACACACACACACACACACACACACACACACACACACACACACACACACACACACACACACACACACACACACACACACACACACACACACACACACACACACACACACACACACACACACACACACACACACACACACACACACACACACACACACACACACACACACACACACACACACACACACACACACACACACACACACACACACACACACACACACACACACACACACACACACACACACACACACACACACACACACACACACACACACACACACACACACACACACACACACACACACACACACACACACACACACACACACACACACACACACACACACACACACACACACACACACACACACACACACACACACACACACACACACACACACACACACACACACACACACACACACACACACACACACACACACACACACAC